>NC_056744.1:161895678-162055678 GCF_019279795.1 Protopterus annectens | reverse complement strand
ATGTTAATGATGTCTGACACGCATAAGCAAAGTTTTATGGGTTGTCCTAGTGTTACTGGCCATGAAACCTGTATACTGAATGCGAATTGTTCCACACAACCTTTTAGTGACAGTAATGTGGTCAAACAGTTCGGAAGGATATGAAATATGGAACAGAAATGTATGTCATTATATACTTACTGCAATTTTCAGTGATTTCACAATAAACCACACATTACAAGGAACAATGCAAATATCTGGACAGTCTGCAAAACTGTCCCAATCATTTCATATGTAGTTCTCCATTTTGCACGTGTCTTCATGACATGCATGAGTCTTTCCAGTTCTCTATACAACAGATTGTGTTGTGGTTACCCATCTCATTGGAGGTGCCAGTCCAAATTCCGCAAAATTTGTATGTTTTTTTCTTGAAGAAATGGCTAGCTATGGTTCTTGCCTACATCCTTCCTGCACATTCTTGCCTTGTTTTTTCTCTGTTCATCTCTCTGCTTGCTCCCCATTTCACTCTTTCCTTTCTTCCTCATTTCTTTTCTTTAAAGAATTATTGTGTGATGGAGAGCAGTGTGCACCAACATGAAGCAATGGTAAAAAAAATCAATATAAGTGGATATATTTAAAGTATCACACATGCTTGCAAAATTATAACTTCTACCTATATTTGAACCCAGTACCATCTGCCTCCAATGACAATACATTAACACCTGCTGTCACTGAGTCAGTTACATAGCAGATGTATGTAATACATTTAATATTAAGTGACACACTTTATGAAATATTTCCCCTTATACTTCCAGGCTCTTGCTCCCCATATCACTAATGTTGTATCTTTATTAAATTTCTATGAAGCAGAATTGGGCAATCCCCTGTAATGTTTGCTAAAGGATTATTGTGAGATACTCGTTTAGTTTTGTACAGCAGTAGTGCATAATGCTGTGTACTGTGCAGCATCAATAAGCCACTCTATTACCAAAAATACTTTAATGTATTAACTACAGCTAAACCGTTTGACCCAAAAAGGAACGTATCACTGCATTTCCAGAGATTCAGTTAACTAACAGCTGTATACAACAGCAGTTAAATTTGCCATTTGCTATACAGTCTCTAAAATACACCTGCTAATCTGCTAAGTCTGTAGCACCACCATTTAATGCAGTGATACATGCATTTTTTTTTTGTTCACATGGTACTTGGTTTATATCCAGTTGTATGTTAATAGTGTCAAATAATTTTACATGTAAATCCATATTCTGAAGTGTGATAATTGGTATGGAGTGTCTAAAATATGGCTAGATGGTATTGGTTTCCAATACATCTATATAATATTAAGAACTGCTTTTGCTTTAGCCACGTATTGGTGCACAATGTGCACCATTGCACAATAATTCTTTATGGAAAAGAAATGGTAAGACAGGAAAGTGGTAAAATGAGGAGCATACAGGGGAATGGACAAAGTGAAATTAAGGCACGAATGTGCATGAAGGATCTAGGAAAGAACCACAGCTATCCATTTCTTACAGAGAAAAAAAAAAAACATGAACATATATGCACAAATTTTGCTGAATTTGGACTATCACCTCCAGAAGGGAGTGGCGACAACAACAAAATCGGCTCCCTATTACGCTGTCACAGATGCAAGTTGTTGAATGCGTCTTTGTCAAACTGAAAAGCAGGAAAAGGCAAAATAATGAAGTGGCTTTTCAGCAAATTCTTTCCCTGGGAAAGAATTTGTGTGGCCACTTTCACTACTTTGCCTTTTTGGCACTGTAGTGCGATCTCGGAGTTGGCATATTTAAGTAGGGCGGTGTGGGGGGGTGAAGCCCCCCACATTATGCGGTGTTTTATAGTTTGTTTGTTTTTTTTCTCGGAACAGCGATTTTTTTTCCCTTGGAAAAAATCACTGTTCTAAGGTTTCACCGTTGTAAGCTTTCACTTACATGGGGTCAATTATGTGTCATTTGCTCTTCTGAGCATGGGATATCATAACATAGACCCACAAAATCTGCGGTATAGAGAACTGGACAAAATCATGTGTGTTATGAAGACATGTGCAAAATGGAGAGCTACTTATGGGACTTTGTTTTGTGTGACAGGTTCACTTTTTTTTTGAGAGAGAGAGGAATGTTGGGGAAGGGCTGTTGGAATTTCTGTGTGCAGTAAGTTGGGTAGTTGAGGAAGCAATTGCAGACATAGGAGACAAACAAGAAAAGAGATAGGGATGATGAAAGACACATGAGGCTGGTGAACACCATTGTTGTGGTGAGGGTGGGGACATAATGAACCCATGCACATCAAGCTGGGTGACAGTGAAAATCAAGTTCTCACTCAGTGGACTGTCATCACTGCCACCTCACTGCACTAATGGCTGCAGTGTCTAACATTTGCTTGTCCTTATATTTAATACAACAATGGGGAGCAGTGTCTCCAGCCAGAGTAGGCATGCACTAACAGTGCAGCACACAATCCTATGCCCCATCCCTAGCAGTTCATTATGGGTGATAAAGTCACCCCCTCTGTCACAGCTCCCAGAGGTAGCCACAGGCCCTATCCTCTGGGGCAGAACTACCTGAGGTAGGGGTAGCTATCAGGTTCTGCACTAGACATGCTGGGCAGTGGTACTGTAATCAGTGGAGTGGCAGCAGGTGGATCCCCTGGGACAGTCCTACCCCACTGTGCTGTGGAAAAAAACATAAAAATAAAAAATCACAAAAAAAGAGAGAGAGAAGTGTTGGGGTGAGAGAAAAAAGAGAGAACATTAGTAACTTTGTATGTGGCATACAAAGCATTGATACAATTATGTGACTTTATTCTATCAATACTTTTAACACTACAAACTCCTAACAAATACCTTTGTTTACTGTTAAGACTACCCAGCCTCTAAAAGATGCACAAAATACTGCAGAGATCAGTAAGTAATCCTTGATGTGTGCACTGTGGTCCAAATATATTGATTACAGTTTACAGCAAGCCAGTGGTGACACTGCTTTACAGCTCTGAAGTTACATTGCAATACAGATGAAACCTTAACAGTACTGTATATTTGGGAAGTTTGGATTTTGAAGGCATGACATATGACTACTTTGTAATAATAAACTGTTGCCATCTAGAGTAGAATAATGAACTATTGCCCTCTAGAGTAATGCATGCATACTTCCGTACTACAGTTAAGAAATGAATGCTCAGTTTGATACAACTCTATAAGTAACAAATAAATGCCTCATATATTTTAATTCTAAAATAACCCCACTGTTGGAATGTGACCGCACCACATGCATCATGCAGCCATGCCAAACTAGCAGCATTGGTTTGCATATTCAGTTCCTGGTCTGTGATGGCTGTGGAAAAAAACAGAACACAACAGTATGCCATTAAGCATACCAATTCTGACTATATCCAGCTTTTAATTCTGACAAGTAGTCTCTGAAAGTGATACTTATAAATCTATGGGGTATCCCCAGTCCTACATTCCTCAATCCAATAGTCAAGAGAATCCTTCTTCCTCATCCTGAGGTCTCTGAAGTGGTTCCTACATTATTCACCAGTATGGGGGATACTTGAAGCACTGGTCAGAGCTTGAGTCAGACTATTCCAAGCCTCTGCCTTGTAATCTGAGCCAAAATAGTCCTTCTGCAACAGCCTGTGCACATGTTTATTCACCAAGACTCCAACAAACACTTTGGACTTCTGGACACCCCATCTTTAAGCACAGAATCTCAAAAACTCTCCAGGAACACCAGCCATGCCTATCTCAGATCAAGACCAATGTAGAAAGATGTTTTGCCACCAATTGCAGGTATCACACTTACTGGAAGTGCGCACTTTCTGGATTTGCAACACTTGAAAGTGTGGCACATTACTTACCATCATGCAAACATGTTGAGCAAGAGTGCGCACTGCAGAAAAATATGTTTGCGCAATGGCCAGTTGTATTAATTGAACGTATACTGTGTATGCCTCTCACTGTGTGGGTTCTGTCTCTTACTTGGGTGGCCTATTCTTCCAGTTTGTGCAGAGCTGCTCTACGGGCCAACAAAATGCACATAGTCAAAGCCATTGGCACATCGCACAAACAGTGACCCCTCCCCCAAATAACAAAAAGGGAAAACAGTATAAAATGTGGAGAATTAGTTAAAAAGCATAAAATCAATGACATACATAGTAGAAACTGTTATTACATGACATATAACTACATAGGTCTAGATCCCAACTCTCAGTGTAGTGCACTGTCAGAAAACAGGGACTTATCCATCTTTGCACCACAAACACCTTTACAGCAAATGCATGACATAATTCCTCACACAACCAAGTACAACTGAACATACACTGCTATCAAGGCATGACCTATTTGGAAATGTATTCTGTGCAATATATTTGGATGATGCACTTGTTGATCACACAGCCTGTTATGAATATTCCTTGCAAATATACAGCTGTGTCATATTTTTCTGTGTTTTTTGTCATTTGTCAATTATATGACCAGTACTCAGTGACATGCAGTGAGTAAGCCAGTCTATATCATTTACCTTAATATGTGTGAGGATATTTACTGGGGGCAATATGATATACAGTTGCCATCAAATTAATGGAAGGTTAGATGCCACAAACAAGCATAGACTGCAAGAAGAGCAAAGTTGGGCAACTGTCATGGAACATGCAAGGGTATAATGTTCTTTCAAGAGGGTGGAGCCAGACTGAGCTACTGTTATGGCACACACAAGGCTATGTTGCTCTTGTTACTCGTCTTGTTTTGCATCCTGCTGGTTTCATCTTGTGAGGGTGGTGAAGCCGGAAACTGCTATGTGTCTCAGTACTATCAAACTTCTCTGTTATGATTTCCCATTTCAAACATATGGTGCTAAACTCAGGACATGCAGTGATCATCATTAATTTGGGACGGTATCAATATGTGAATGAGGTCTGATGCCTGAGGCCAACTACTTGTTAATGGACACATAAAGTCAAATAACTCTCTGCTGTCACGTGACATTAATTTCTGTACAAATGTCCCACCTTGCTTACTTTACCAAGTGATGAAGTACAAGGACATGTCATAATATTATTATAAAATACAGTACATGTTCAGGACTTACCTTGTAAATGCAGCAGTTGACACAGTGTTAGTTCAAGGCTGACTGTGATGCAAGCTGTACACAGTCAATACATGGGAAGGTAAAGGCTGTAGCTCTGAGTTGAGGCCAGCAGAGGTCGCAGGGTTCCTGTACTGTGTCCCTCTCCACCCTGTAGCACTCTACAATGTCCATGTCATGTATGTTGTGATAAGTTAAATGTGGCCTGAAAATTATTTTCTGTCTCATCCTAGGCCTATTGGCAGCATTGGCTGCAGCCTGTAGCACATACAAATGGAGTTAAGCAGCAGCTCCTAACATTCTGTCTGTGTAGATATTCTGTGTCAGTACTCCACTACTTTTGAAATCTACAGGAAAAAAACAGCGTGGAGTCTAAATGGTTGCTTTATAACTTCTTGAATAGCTCCACCAGATCGGTTTATTAGCATGCAGTTCAGTTGTTTATGCTGTAATTAGCATCTCTGAAACACAGCCTAGACAGATGCAGTCCATTCATAATCTACTCCATTATAAAAAGGTAAATGTGTAGCTAGCCAAACTGATGATGAGGATACTTGCTATGTGTTCAGCAAAGCAAAATATTTCCAAAGCTATCTTTTCAGAGGAGTACTGAACTCCCACAGGTATGCTGTCATTTTTTTTTTACCTCCATAATGCATATGCTGGAATGGGCGGCCAAGGTGGTGCAGCGGTTAGCATTCCCACCTCACAGCAAGAGGTTCTCTGGTTCAATCCTTGGCTGGGGTGCCTTCTGTGTGGAGTTTGCATGTCCTCCCTGTGGTCATGTGGGTTTCCTCCGGGTGCTTCAGTTTCCTCCCACATCCCAAAGACATGCTGTAGGTGGATTGGACTCATTAAATTTGGCCCTAGGTGTGAGTGTGTGTGTGTGTGTGTGTGTGTGTGTGTGTGTGTGTGTGTGTGTGTGTGTGTGTGTGTATGTGTGTGTGTGTGCCTTCTGTGGAAGGTTGGGTGCTGGGCTGGCAACTTCACACCGTAAAACTCCACTGCCAATCATGAGTGGATAGTGATCCGCTGTGGTGACCCCTAACCGGGAAAACCAAAAGAAGTAGAAGAATGCATATGCTGGAATATATTAATTAATAATGTGAAGCAAAGCCTTTTACAATATTATCTGTATGCATTAGTTAGAAGTGTACTGATGGCATGGCCATATTTGTCAAGCCATTTCAGAGGTACAAGTTATTGACAATACATGAAAACAGTAAGCTATAGGATACATATGTACAAATGCTTCAGGGACAGGTCCTTCGAATGCATGATTAGCATTTCAAATGTGTTTTATTAGCAAAATGGTTCTTGTGTCTTTTCTTTAGTGGGCGGGGGAAGCAAAAAGAAGTTACTGTTATGTCACAAACTAGACTGGACTGTTCTTTTGGGGGGTAGCACAGCTGTGTTACTGTGATGGCACATACAAGATATGTTGCCCTTGCTACTCTCCTTGTTTTGCATCCTGCCTGTTGTTAGTATTTCATATATGTCATATGTGTTATGTTTTTCCAATGGGTACTACTGACTGCCTACCTTAACTGTTTTATCTGGTAACAGTTGCTTTGTAGTTATTTGATAGTTATGTGTTTTATCATTCTGTTGTGTTTTAGGACTGAAAATATCAATGAGGTGCAGACCGCCCTTCAGTGAGGCAGAAAACACAATAATAGTGGATGTGCTATGTCAACATGGCACTTTTTTTTTGGCAGGGGTTGTCCCAATATGCCAAAGAGGCTGAGGATATGGCAGCAAATCATTGCTAAAATAAATGCTGTGGGTGGTCATGACCATACTTATGTACTGGTATGCCACAGGGCTACTGACATGCTCACATTTGCATGGAGGCAGGCAGCTGTTGTTGTCCAAGACCAGAGGGTAACAGAGGGGTGGGCCTGATGTAGAACCACCTCTCACCCACAATGAGGAATTCCTGGTGAAACTTCTGACACAGGACAACTCACAGCAGAGTGGCCCACAATGTCATTGATGTGGGTGTACCTCCTTCTCAGTCCCAGGAAGATCTTCTAGGTAGGCTTTGTTATATAACCAGTTCAATACTGTTGTATAGTAAAACAACTGAAATAAAAGTTACTTCTGTGTCACATGTTTTTTGGGGGGATTGAATATTAGTACAGTGATAAGCTCAGATCAGTTTGGAGTTCTTAGCCACATTCTTGTTAACGTAGCACATCATGCTGATTGAGAGGAGTACATGTAATACTTCCTTTCTCACTGTTAAGTGTCATGATGTTGGCATTAATTCTTGCTTAACTTACTTCAGGACTGTCAAGAATCCAGCAATGTAGGCCTTCTGAAGGTGGCAAGCCAGATCAAGTTATTTCAGTACTACAGATCAATTTCTAGAAATCTAATGTGTCATTTTAGGCCTGTTGTATGTATTGCTGTACTGTCTGTAATAGTGGTAGCACTGTATGTTGCTTAGCATATATTACACCATAGTACTGCACATATTAATGTATGCCTGGGTTTCTCCCTTTTTATCACAGGTGATCATGACAGTGGGATTGTGCCCCCTGTGCCACTTGATGTAAGCATCTCATCAGACACTGATGATGATGGTGGCAAAACTGAGACAGAGATGGGAGTTGCAGAGGTTGAATCTGACACAGAAGTTGACATCTAACCACCCCTTCTACTTCCCTGGACATAGCCAGTAGACCTATGCCTACCCAGTCATATAGGACAGGTGGAGAGAGATGACATTGAGCAGGAAAGTGTGGCTACTGTGGCTTCGGTACCTGTTGAGTCTGGCCATAGTCAAACTGTTGGTGAGGTGCCACACAGGAGGGTTGACAGAGGTGTTCGGAGGGAGTCTGCTGTCCCTCTTCCACCTGCTGCAGGTGTCTTTTCCTGTGTCACTCAATGTATGTTTAGGGCCATCATGGAAGCACAGACACATTCAGAAAGGTGCTCCAGACAAATGCTCAGGGTTGTGGATGTGGCACTATCTGACATGTGACTGCCTCTGCCATTTCGCCAATTCCCTGGATTGGATGAATGACATGTTGAATGAGAGATGTCTGTGAAGGACCAAAGGGTGTCTGTCATGGAAGGAACAGTGTCTGTGATGGAACATCTGCTCTGAGGGGAACACCATCCTTGTAGGTATGGGTCAGCCACACCTGCTGAATGCCAATTTGGCCATTCCCAATCACACTCACATAGTGGCAGGACTTCTGCTGTTCCATCAGGTGGTATGCTGTCCACACGCAAATATGGCAGGCCATGGGTTCGTGGTCCTCGGTGTTCCCATGAAGGAAGCATATCCAGCAGACATCGGTTACACTCAGGTAGCAGCAATCCATCTGACCTTGGGCATGGCGGTGCTAGTGCAACTCCTGGCAGAGCAAATTCCTGTGGTTGGGGGAAAAAACAATGAACTGCTGCCTCTACTATGCATGGCACACACCTGTCCAACATACCATAATGTAGAGCAAACACTAAGCTTGGCTGTGTTCATGCAGACTCTGACACACCACTTCCACATGGAGGACACATAGAGGTACACACACAGCCTTCCTGCTTTACATTCTCCCTCATACACCCTCCTCGAACGTTTGTGTCAGCCTAGGCCTCTTGCCCTCCAACCTATTACCCTGTGCATGTGATGATAACTGTGCCATATCCCTGTTTTCTCTCTTTTGAATAGATGGATAAAAAAAGCTTTGTGTCTGCTGCACAGGGTGCATAGTTACAGACGTGCCTATTATATCTGCATTTGTGTTGTAAAACTGATAATTGTAACTGTCAGTTATATTTGCCTTGCCAAATGACACAGTGGATAGCATCATCATGATGGGTCCCTATCAGTTCAGCAAGAAATCAGTTCAGCGAACAGCATTTTCAGTGCACTTACATCAAATATGCTGTTCATTGAACTTGCATTTCCCCACTGTAGTATGATCTTGGAGTTGGTATATATAATTAGTAGGGGGTATGGGGGGTGTAACCCCCACATGAGTGGAATATGATGAACAGCATTTCCAATTAAATGCCATTTGTTGAAGTGTCACTTTAATAAAGTGATATAGATTCCCTCATGTCAATACTTTCTAGTATATTTTCTTGTAAGGATTGTGAAGTCAGGGACTGTAATGTGTGTCCTTACTTTATAACCTTTCTCTTTAATGTTTTCCGGTACATACATATGGTGCATATCATAAGACATGTTATCACATTCAGATTGCATGACATCACTGTAGTCAAACTCAACAGAACAATAATACAGTATAATGCTGTCTTTTGCAGGAATGTCACCAGACAAATACACAGCTGGACAGACTATAGGGCTTTCCACATCAAGAAAACAGAGTGCCTACTAACCATGACATGATGCATGTGGGTAGATTAAAAGACATGTCATTGTCATCTGTATGGTATTGTATTAGATTGTAACTGTTATTCTAAGCCTATTACTTTTGGTTTAAGCATTTGGGATTCAGACCAGTTGTCTTACATTAAGAAGGTTTGTAGTCTACAGTCTGGTGGGAGGAGAGGGTATCCTCTGTCCTTCAGAGATAGGAACTGTTGGTTGAATGCTTATTGTGTCTATTGTTCTAAGTCTTTTTGTTATGGTTTAAGCACTTGGCCTCCAAACCAGTTATTTTTCATTAGGAAGGTTTGTGGTGTACAGTCTTGTGGCAGGGAAGGATAGCTTACTGGAATTTCTGGTTGAAGGTGTATTTTGTCTTTTATTCTGAAAGTGGCATTGTTCTTATTTAATCACCTGGGTTCCAGACCACTCATTTCACACTAGGAAGTTGTGTTGTCTTCATTCGTGTTGGAGTATTCTACTGAATTGCTGCTTTATTTAAACTGTTTGTTCTTCTGTTGTGATTGTGATTTTCTGCACATTAGATTTTTAGTGCTTCTGCGTTTTATAGCATAGACTCAATTCAGGTTTGCTGAATCTAAACTGTTTGGTGGCATTGGAGCACTAAAACCAGCTTTCTTACATTAAGAAGGCCCCCTGTACCCTTGTGACAGAACTGTACAGCCAAAAACCTACTTGACATGGAGATTGCTGGAATAAGGCTCACTGTTGGCCTTTCCCTTTTTTACTTGTTTAAAATAATTTAACTTTACTTGTATTCCAGCGTTGTGTTTTGGGGGGGTTTGCACACAGTGTACTGTAGCTGCTTAGAGCTTGCACTGCTACCCTGTGAGCAACTCAATCATGCCTTGTGAAACATTGGACATTTTTTAAACTTTAGCCCTCCACAGACACATTTTGTTAGTCTTACACCAAAACCTGGTCCATCTAGCCCACTCCCACTGGTTACTATAGTATATACCTTCATTAATGGATGGACAGTTTCTCACAGTTTCTCCAGGCAGCCTGATTTACATGGGAATCCTGAGGTAACACAGCAATTGCCTCATGAACTGAGAGACTGATCTGCAAATATACAGAGCTGAGTATATTTTCTTTGGCATAATAGTTGTACTATATTAGTGGTTGCTCAGATCTCTGCTGAAATTGTCTTTCCCACCCCCCTCCCCCCTCCCTGTTTTTGGTTTGTAGTTAAATTTGGTGGCTTTTGCAGTGCCCACCCCACTGTAGATTTCATGTAGGACACTCCCCCAGTCCCATCTCTTTACAACATTCTACCTAATAAACCCTTTCTGCACTTGCTTTTATTCCTTTTTAATTTAATTGTATTTTTCAAACTGTGTGTGGTCTAATATTGCTACATACTCAAGAGTGCTAGCTTGCACTGCACATGAATTGTTTTTACTACTGTTTTTGCTACTTTTCTGTAAAAAATAAATAAATAAATAAATAAACTGTAAGCCTGTTTCCTACCTTTCCTGTAACTAGTGTTCCAGATACAGATTTGCTGTATCCAGGACTGTTTGTAAGCTTCTGAGCCCCCCAAGCCTTTCTGTGTTGCAGGGAAGACTACTAGCTTATCAGTGGGAGTGGTAAGCATTAGGTAACCTGTCTACCACATAAGGAGTGGTTCTGGCCCAGAATTTGTAGTTATTGGCCATTTGGGCAATCTTCCATCTCTCTCAACTTTCTGATTTGAAAGCCTGCATTTGCACTTGTTTCTGTCCTGTAACTCATCTAGTGCAGATACAGATTCTTAGTTTTAGCTCTTAAATTTGCTTATTCATGCTCAGCACTGTTTCAGAACTTGTAAGCACTAAATAAGCTACTAATTACTATAGCACTCAGTCTTCCTCGTTACCTAGAGGAAAACAGTTTTTGTACTTACTTTTCTCACTGGCGTTGAGAAAAACAGCTCTTGTACTCACTTTCCTCACTTATCTAGAGGAAAATTATTTTTATTCAGGCATGTCCAAGGGTCAGCTCCCAGTGTTCTCCCCTATCTATCTGATGAATCTGGGCATCTTGAGGCAATGTAGAAATTGCCTCATGTACACAGACAACCCTCTCCTCCTACCACCCAACACTACAACCTGTGAGAGATGCACTTATCTAGCCAAACTGGAGGTAAAGTTCTCTCCAACCAAGACTGAACCTGACAGTCATGAGGAGAAGGTAAACATTTGCACCACACCACACTCATCACATAGTCTCACTACCAAAATCCACACATAGAAACTCAAAAACATTCACAGAGGCTCTCAATAATAATCTGCCTAAGCAATAGAGACCTCCAAAGCAGAAACACAAGCAACCTCCATCCCCCAACACAACCCAAATGACACATAGCCTGCAGACTCAGTGTGCCACTCAAACACAGCCAATAAGACAAAACAACATACCCAACACACTAGTAATTGGTGACTCTATAGTCAGGCACACTGATGTCCCACTTACCAGGCTAAACAAGGAGAAGGTTACTGTCAGCTGCCTGTAGGGTGCCAGGATCCGCCACATAACCCACGCACTCAGGTCACTCCACAACAAGTACAAATATGACTCTGTCATTGTCCATGTTGGTGTGAATGACCTGAGATGTACCTCCCTGGACTACATGAAAAGAGATATGGAAGAGCTCTTCAATCTTGTAGCCCAGGCAGGTATGACCCTAGCCCTGAGTAGCATTCTGCCATCGCCAAGAATGATACCGCAGTACAAGGACAAAATGATTGACTTCAACAATTGGCTAAGCTTCTGGTGTCATTCTAAGGGGATCCAGTATTTGTCTGCTTGGGATGCTTTGCCACAGATGGCCTGCACCTGTCGCCCCTGGGATTTCAGATACTGGCTAAGGCTCTTGCTGCCCCTATAGTGCCTTTTTTAGGCAGGGTTCAAGTAACAAATCCACCACCATAACAGGAACAAGCAAGCAAAAACTGAGGGTAATGCTACTCAATGCTAGAAGTCTAAATTTCAAAATGCACTCACTCGAGGCACTCCTTAAAATGGAGAACATCGATATCTGTGCAGTGACTGAGATCTGGTTCAAGGCTCCAGAGAGCACCCCTGCACTACCAGGCTATAACTCATACCACACTTTTCAGCCATGTAACCTGGACCGAAACACCAAGGGTGGGGGTATGTCCATATTCATTAAGGATATCCACACCTCCAGGCTAGTTGCTCAGCATAATGCATCCAAGGTTATCCAAGTGTGACTAACTCTTGGCAAAACTGCAATCCAAATTGTAGCTTGCTACAGATCCCCCAATATGCCCCAGGATTCCCACTCCTCTTTTCTTGATGTACTGGAAAATATTAGGGTTCAACCAAACACTCTAATAATGGGTGACTTCAACTACCCCACCATTAACTGGGAAAACTACTCATGTACCAACTCCTTAGCGCAACGCTTTCTGGAGTTCATAAACTCCAGTGCCCTAGATCAACTTATCCACACACCAACCAGGGGCAACAATATCCTAGACCTAGTCATTACCAACATGAGTGACCGGTGCTCCACACCTGAAGTCAACTCCTCGTTGGTCCGATCCAACCATAAGTTAATCACCCTTGATATACACATCCCACCCCTACCCCCCCCCCCCCCATTAAGGAAACCACAGTAAAAATTTCTCCAAAGCCAACTTCATGCTTCTTAAGACAGAAGTAATGAACTTCATGACACTCATGCAGATGGACAATACAGTTACAACTGATGAATCCTACACAAATGCACTCTATAAGCACTTACATGAGTGCATGGATCGTGCTATCCCAAACAACCAAGACACTATCCTACAAAAAAAGGAAGCCAATCTGGTGGTCCTCTGCCATAAACAAGCTGTACAACAGAAGGAAGAAACTGTTGCAAAAGAGAGTAAAAT
Source organism: Protopterus annectens (assembly GCF_019279795.1). NCBI lineage: Eukaryota > Metazoa > Chordata > Ceratodontiformes > Protopteridae > Protopterus > Protopterus annectens. The sequence goes on along the minus strand of NC_056744.1, from coordinate 162,042,344 downwards.
CCCATGAGTGGAGGAGCTCCCTGGTCAGCCTCAATAAGAAGCTGAGATCCCTTATAAGATCCTCCAAAGCTAGCTACGAAAATAAAATTGCCACTAATTCCAAGGACAACCACAAAGCATTCTATAGCTATGTCAAGAATCTCAATGGCAACACCCAGATCTGCTCATAGTTACAGCACAAAGGCACAAAAATTACAGAACCAACTGATATTGCCAAATCCTGGCAGATAGATTCAGTGCTAACTTTATCCCCCCCTCACCCCCTAAAGGACCCATATCTATAAAGGAAGAATGCAGAGTCTCTGTAATCACAACTACGCAGGTGAAAGCTGTACTCTCTAAAGCCAAAAACACAGCATCCATGGGACCGGACAAAATCCCAGGCTGCGTTTTACACGAACTTCAGAATGAACTGGCTCCTCACTTAAGCACCATGTTTAATAATAGCCTTGCATCAGGTTTTGTGCCCACTGAATGGTGCACAGCAAGAGTTATCCCACTCCACAAAGGGGGAGCCACCATTGATCCCGGGAACTATAGACCTATTAGCCTGATGAGCCTGGTCTGCAAGGCCATGGAAGGTATCATCATGGAACTCATAAACAAAGACATTGGTAACCTCCAAACTCTGGATCCCACCATGTTCGGGTTTGTTTAAGGCAGATCATGCCTCCTGAACCTGATTGACTTCTTTGAGGCAGTCACCAAAGCCGTAGATAAGGGTAAGGTGGTTCACACAGCCTACCTTGGACCACGCCAAGGCTTTCAACACCATCCCCACACTCTGGAATTATAGCTAAACTCAATAAACTAGGCATAAATCCCTACATCACAAGATGGGTTGCCAACTGGCTCACTGACAGAACCCACACTGTAAAAGTTGCAGACTCCAAATCTGACCTTAAACCAGTGACAAGTGGAGTACCACAGGGTTCCGTCCTGGGACCGCTCCTGTTTGGTATCTACTTCTCTGAAGTACAGGCTAACACAGAAGGCCTCTGGCTAATGAAGTTTGCAGATGACTGCAAACTAGGAGCCATAGTCAAGTCCCCAAATGATGTGAACATCCTACAGACGGGCCTCTCTGAGACAGATGCCTGGTGTCAGAGCCACGGCCTCAAGCTCAATGCCAAAAAGTGCAGTGTCATCCCCTTTGGTAAAAACTCTGTACCCATGAACTACCACATAGGCAGCAATCTACTTAACACTGAATGCATGATAAGAGACCTTGGGACCCAGGTGGACAGTAGTCTCTCCTTTGATAGTCACATCGCCACAGTAGTCAGGAAGTCCTTCTATGTGGCACACCTCATTATAAAAGGGTTCTCATCCAGGAAAAAAGAGGTCGTTGTTCCCCTCTACTCGACACTCATTAGACCCATTATAGAGTACAATGCCCCTTTTGGAATGTACCTCACAAGACATCTGCAGCAACTGGAAAGGCCACAGAAGTACCTCACAAAGAGGATTACTGGACTCAAACAAATGCCCTACACTGACCATCTCAAAAAACTCCAGTTTTACTCCATAGCATATCGCCTACTCCGAGGTGATCTCTGCCTAACATATAAAGCTGTGTCAAACCCAGAGCTGTTGGACATGCTACACCTAAAGAAATCCCAATCATTCCAAGCTACACGGTCTAAGGACCTAAACCTTGTCACCACAATAAACAGGACATGTTGGAGGGATAGATTCCTATCCCAGAGACTTCCCAGACTCTGGAACAGGCTACCCATCTATGTCAAGCAAAGTTCTTCATTAGCACTCTTCAAGAAAAATCTTGATGAGTGGATGGGAAATAGGAAATACACCCCGGGGATCACTTCTGTGTCTCTGCTCGACAGTGGCACAGGAAAATAACTTTCTTGGGTGGTGTAAGCCAGGGAACCTTGTTGGCTAGGCTTACGTAGGCCCTTGGGCCAATAGCCTAGTACCTACCTATGAACCTATGAACCTATGTATACTGACAGCCAGTTACTGCTAAAACAAACTATACAACATGTGAGAGCTGTATCTATACTTTGAATGTGAAATCAATTCTCTCACATAACAACAAAACCAGATTTCAAACATGTCGCCAGCACACACAATTCACCTCTTGCACATACGCTCACAGCACATAAATCCACATACGTGGAGTTCCTCTCTAGAAATCTAATTAAAGATCAGAAACCTCCCAATGCAAATCTACTGCACACAGTGCAGACCCAACAGAATCCACTACACATAATAATACGCACACCAGTATCTCAGCCAATAAGCCCCTCAGGCAAAACACCTCAAAACCAAATGTCTTGCTCAAAAGCAACTCCATAGTGAGACACACAGCTGTCCCCCTTGCCAGGCTGGAAAAGGAGAAAATTATAGTCAGCTGCATGTCAGGTGCCAGGGTCCAGCAGATCACACATGCACTCAAGTCTGTCAACAACAAGTACTCTTATGGGTCTGTCATAGTCCATCTTGCATTGAATGACTGGAGACATACCTCACTGTACTATATGAAGGTTCTTGCCTCCCCATAGTAGCCTTTTTAGACAATGTCAGAACAACTAAAGTCCCAATGTAAAAGAATCCACCAAAACAAACTGAAGGTTATACTGCTTAATGCAAGGAGTGTAAATCAGAAACTGCCTGCACTGGAAGATTTTCTTACCATGGGAGATGCCCATGTCTGTGCAGTCACATAAGCATGGTTCAAGGTCACAGAGAGCACCCTGGCCATGCAGGGGTACAATGCCTTCCATACGTTCACACATCAAAACAAGCATGAAAGAACCAAAGGTGGAGGTGTATACATCTTCATTAAAGACAAATACACCACAAGACTGGTCAAAGAGTACGACTCTGTAGTGCTACTTCAAGTCCGACTAACTGTATGTAAAACCTCCTTCCATATCATTGATAGGTACAGGTCCCCCATGAACCACAAGCACCACTCTACCTACTTGGACATAAGTGAGTCACTCACTAGACAGTGAAACACCTTGGTCATGTTTGATTTCAACTATTCTCCCATCGATGTTGAGTGATATATGTGCACAAACACACTAACTCTAAGGTTCCTGGACATTGTTAATATGCATGCTGTGTAACAGATAGTCTGCACCCTCAAGAAGGGGCTTGAATGTCCTAGACTTAGTCCTGACTAACATAGTGGTTTTCTGTACTAACCCCTGTGTGTTGCTCCCTCTGGTCAAGTCAGATCACAATTCAGTCTCATTCACATTCACATTCATACCTGACATCCCACCAATAGCATAATGGATGAAACATTTATCCAAAGCAAACTATAGGCTCCTAACTAATGCCATAAAGAGTTGCAAACCCTCTGTTACCACTGTCAACAGTGGCTATTATACAGAGGTGTACACAAATGGCAAGTATAAACAGCTATACAAATGTACAGAGTTGGCTGAACGTGAACAGATCAAAACAAGTTCCTCACAGAAAACAACCCACCCTGGTGGGCATCAAGCATACATAGGTTATACAAGTGGAAGAAAGCAATGTCTAAAAACAAGAGGGAACTGATTTAGCAGAGGTAGGACACCCTACACAGCTTGGATTAGGAAATTAGCTATCTTGAAAAGTCCATGTACAAACCTAAAGTAGCATTCCCAGCTAAAGATAATCAGAAGGCATTCTTTAGATACATCAACAATCTAAAAGTGAAGGGTCCCTATACAACAATGAAAAGGCAATCTGTTGAACGGCCAAAAAGTTGAATATTCCGGACCTCGAAATCAGATTTGAGGGGGCTGTGCCCCACCAATCCCCCTGCTAATTATATATTCCAACTCCGAGATCGCACTACAGTGAGGAAAGGGCACATTTTCTGATCTTCCCTGTATTGCGATCTCACTAAACCAACCTCGTGGTCTGGAATATTTGACTTTTCAGCCTTTCAAAAGATTGCCTTTTTGTTGATCTAATAGGGACCCAAAGTGAAGGCTCAGCTTTGTGTTGAACTAGTAGTGGACAGTACCATTCATAATGACACTGAGGACATTGCCAACCTGATACCAGACAATTTGAGGCAAACTTCATCCCCCTGTCCCCACCAGACATACCCCAAAGCATACCTGTCACCATTCCTCTACCAAGTAACCTCCTATGAACCTAAGATGATGTCTGCCTGGGCTCCTGGCCAGTGTCTGGTCCTAGCCTGATGGGATGGTTGAATATGCAATAATCTGATATAGCTGATTATATCAGCATTGTCTGTTGAGCATATAGTAATAACAGTGTCCCACATGCTCATATAAATGGATCTCTGTAATGTCAAGTAACATCTGTCATACACACACAATTGACTGCAGTGAGAACAGAATCCCTCCCTATCTAAATGAACACACTACGGAACACAATACTATAAGCAAGCATCACAGCACATGTCTGACTTTTACATTTCTGCAGGTCAACTTATGATGGATGACATCAACAAGTCATGTGGGAGACAAGGGGTTGGGAGGGCTGCATGAAATGGATGTGTAGGCTTGTATAGTAAGCCATGCCATTGAAGAAGTGACTGTAGGATAGCACATCTACTCTGCTGATTAGACACACACACACACACACACACACACACACACACATATATACATATACATACAAACATAAATACAAACAGTTGACTGCAGTGAGAACACCTACCTATGTAAGAATACAGACTATAGAACTCAGTACTTTACACAAGTTCTACAGCACAAGTCTGACTTTTACATGGCTGCAGGTGAACTTATGGTATATGACATCAGCAGGCCATGTGGGGGACAAAAGGTTGTAGGGCCTGCATAGGTACATAGATTTATAGGTTCATTTGAGACCAGTAGCCTAACTGTAGAGTTTGTCCTAGGTGTGTAGAAACCTAGCTGTGTAAAAACACAAGTACCCTTATTGAGCTGTTAGCACCACCAACTGGCCCTGTCCATGAGGGAGCACACATTATATATTACACTTTGTAGTGTGGTTGATATATCTGTGTAAAAAATACTGAAACCCAAGGGGTGTATTGCTTGGGGGGGTGGACAACACATGTATGCATTGTGAATATATTACATATACTGAGAATGTCCCCTGAAAAACTGATCATATGTACAGAAGATTAGCTGAATTTGGACTGTTACCTCCAGAGAGAGAGAGAGAGAGAGAGAGGTGAGAACAATTTAATCATGTTGTATAGCCAATTGGACTGAATCAAGTGTGTCAAGTAGACGCATTTGCGACTTTGTAGAGAGAGAGAGAGGGAGGGAGAGGATTTTGGGGGAAGAAACATAGATATCTCTGAGGCAAGTAAGTTGGCAATGTGAGGAAGCAATTGCTGACAGACAGGACATACAAAATAATACACAGGGATGGTGAAGAACACAAGAGGTGGGTGAACAATGGTTGTGGTATGGGTGTAGATCTCACAAACCCATGGACATCAAGCTGGGTGACAGTGAGAATTGAGCCCTCACCCAGTGGATTGTCATCACTATCACCTCACTACGCCAATGGCTGCAGTGTCTGATGTCTGTGTCTCCTTGTGTTATTCAGTACAATGATGAACATCAGTGTCTCCATCCCACATAGGCATGTGCCCACAGTGAGGCATACAATCCTATGCACCATCCCTTGCAGTTCTTCTTGGGTGATAAACCCACTCTGCAATTGCTCCCAGAGGGAACCAAAGGCCTGTCCTCCCAGGCAGAAATTCCTGAGGGGCCATATAGTGCAGGGCAACACAAAGAGTACTACCAGTCGTGGCTCAGATGTGCTGGGCCTTGGTTCCATAGGCAGTGGAGTGGGGGCAGGTCGATCCTGTGGGGCCAGGCCTACCCTGCTGTGCTGTGGGGGAAAGAAAAAAAAACAAAAGAGAAAATAAGGGTTGGGTTGAGTGATTGCACAGGTTGTCTTATTTGTTTGTTTAGGGTGAGGAGGGTGGTCTTCCAGTTCTGGGTTCTCAAATTTGCATTTGTAGACAGCAGTTTCTTTTGCTTACTGTATAACCTAGTAATGACAGACATGTGCCTGTCCAGGACAAGATAACAGTGTCCCACAGGCTGGTGTAAAAGGCTCACTGTATAGTCCACCAACAGCTCACACACACACACACACACACACACACACACACACACACACACACACACACACACACACACACACACACACAGACACACACAGACACACACAGACACACACACACACACACACACACACACACACACACACACACACCATTAGACTGCAGTGAGAGTAAAACTTCTACTTATCTAAGTAAACACACTACAGAACACAGTACTTGATGCAAGCACCATGGCTGAAGTATGACATAGAGTGTGTCAGACAACATGTTATAGATTATGACATCTGCAGTATCTGTTGAGAATAAGAAAAGAGTGTCCCACAAGCTGCTGTAAAAGGCTCACTGTAAAGTCCAGCAACAGCTCATACACACACACACACACACACACACAGTTGATTGCAGTGAGAATAGAACCCCTACCTATCTAAATACACAGTCTACAGAACACAGGGACTAATGCATGCACCACAGCACAAGTCTGATTTTGATAGGACTGCAGGTGAACTTACAGTAGATGACATCGGCAGGCCATGTGAGAGGCAAGGGGTTGGGAGGCCTGCATGAAATTGATGTGTAGGCTTGTGCAAGTCTCAAAAAATGGCAGCCCTTGCAATAGGAAAGGTAACTGTGGGATACACACACACACACACACACACACACACACACACACACACACACACACACACACACACACACACACACACACACACACACACACGTGCGCACACACACACACACACACACACACACACACACACACACACACACACGCACACACACACACACAAAGTCTAGAGAACACATGTCTGATTTTGACAGACTACAGGTGAACTTATAGTAGATGACATTGGCTGACCATGTGGGAGACAAGAGGTTGAGAATCCTGCATAGGTACATTACTTCAAAGTGTCATCTGCGACTAGTAGCCTAATAACAGTAGGCTATTTGGAAGCCAAGCTATGTAACAACACAAGTATCCTTATTGAGCATACTTGGCTATATGAGTTTTGCAGAGCAAGGCTGTGAGCACCACCAAATGGCCCTGTCCATGAGCACGCAACATTATATATAACACTTTGCTTTGTGGTTGACATATGATGTGTGGAAAAGGTAATGAGACCCCAGGGTTGTAACAGTTGTTTGGGGTGGTCTGGGGTTTAAATTGATGTATTTTAAATATATGACATATTGTTATGTTGTGCCCTTAGTTTAAAATGTTTCCACATGTAGTTTTATGTCATAGAAAGGAACTGGACAATAAAGACAAATATTAAAATATCATATATACAGTTCCATAGGACAATGAGCATTGGATTTCTACGATGGTTGACAAAGTATACATGCATGTGAGATAAGCCTGTTTGTACACAGGGAAGCAGTGTACAAATGTGAGCTGCATTGCTAATGTTTGCTACTATACCCCGGTCCCATCTGTACTCCAGGCTGGCTTTTTGTGATGGCTAAGAGCATTAATTGAATGCATCCATTTTCTATTTTTGGGTGTCTGCTTTCTAAGCAATCTGGCTTTCCTCTGTTAATGCAATGTTGTACATCACATAAACAAAATAAGCTTAGCCAAACCATTTTTCAGGATGTGGTGCATTGCACAAAAGTGGAATTAAAAAAAACAAAGAGGAAAAGATACTAAAACTAAGGAACACATATGGAAAATCAGTAAACGCACAGTACAAATTGATAGTACACATCACAAATTTCTACATATGTCAGGATTTGAACCCTCAAACCAATACAGCTTCAGAAAACCGGGGGAAGCTTTAGTTCGCTTTGCCACACAAACAGCTTTGCATCACCAAAATGAATTTCATGCAACCAACTGCATCAGAATGTACACTGCTATCAAACAATCAGCTGTGATTTGTACATTTAATTCTCTTTACTATATTTGGACATAGACCAATTAGTGATCACACAATCTGTCATAATTATGCTTACAAATATACAGCTCTGTGTTACCTTTCTGTGTTTCTTGACCATTCATCAATTATCTGACACTTGCAGTGTGTACGCCATTCTATATCATTGGCCTTAACATGTGAGAGGATATTAACCAGGAATAATATGATATGCAATCCAGGTTGGATGACACATGTTCTTTAAGTGGTATCATAGCTGAGTTACTGTTATGGCAGGAGCAAGGATACACTCCTTTTTTTGGGGAGGGAGGGGACAAAGCTCTGTTACTGTTATGACACAAACAAGTCTGAAGTGTGAAACTGCAATATGTATCATCACATTCTAACTTCTGTCTTTAATGATTTACCAGTACAAAGGTATGGTGCTAAACTGAGGCATGCAGGGAACATCAGAATTCTTCAGAGGTATGACTGTGTGAATATGTAATGCCCGATGCCTATTAATGACTAGTCGACAAATATAAGTAAAACAAGTATCTGGTCTCACATTTTAAGGTACTTTCTGTACAAAGCCACCACTATTTACGTGTTTACTGTCCTAAGGAAATACAAGGATATGCCATAATATTATTAAAGAATACACTCTAGGTACAGGACTTACCTTGCAAATGTAGCAGTTGACACACCTTTAGTTCAGGGCTGACTCTGTCTGATGCAAGCAGAACACAGCCAATACATGGGGAGGTAAAGGATGTGTGAGTTGCCTGGCATCAATTTTACTATATGTATGTGAGTAGGAGAAAGATATTAGGTCCCTATGTGGTCGGAGAATTTGCTATGTGTTGTCTCTTGCCAAAGCAAGGGCATACTGAGCATGCCTACATCTGTCTACAGGGACAGCAGCTGGGGGCTCCTCCTCTGATTTTTCCTCTGACTGTGGCTGTTGTGACCTAGGCACTGGTGTGGGAATGTGTATCCCTTCCCCTTGCTGATCCTGCTGCAGCTATTTCCATAGTATCATATTGTGGAGCATAGCACATACTGTGAATATTTGTGTATAATGTGTGGATTATACTGCAGGACTCCACCGGATATATCTAAACACTGGAACCATAACTTCACAAGCCCAAACCCATGCTCTATGATATTTCTAGTTTGAGCATCTGCCTCATTATGGCATTCTTCCATGAGTGTGTGTGGACTTCTGATGGGTGTCATCAGACATGTTTCTAAGATATAGCGAGCATCCAACAGTAAATGGCCCTGTGGGTTGTCTCCCCCAGCAAACATCTGGTTCAGTTGTGATGTGTGCCAGATATGGGAGTCAAGATAACTGCCAGGGTTGCCAGTGCAGACATTCAAGATAATTCCCTGGACATTACACATGACTTGGCAGTTGATGGAGTGGTATCCTTTGTGGTTAATGTAGATTCTACCCTGCTCACCAGTTGTTGCCTTAATGTGTAGATCAGTGCAGTCAATGGCAACCAGTACTTCAGGGTAGTGCGCTACATGGTAAAACAGTTCCATATTGCTGTCCCTCTCTTCAGAAGTATGGGGGATAAATATGTGCTCACTGGCATGTATGAGCATAGCATCCAGAAATTGGTGGAGGATCCTGGAAACTGATGCCTGTGACACACCCTTCATGTCCCCAGTTGGTCTTTGAAGGTTACAAGTAGCTAATATTCTAAGGGCTATACATACCTTAGTTTCCACTGAGTTGGGTTCCCCTCGGTTGTCTCTGGCTCTAATTTGAGGGTGGCAGAACTCACAGAGTTCTTGTAATGTGTCCCTGTCCACCCTGTAGCACTGTACAATTTCCAGCTTATGTAGCACCTGAAAAATTACCCTGGACCTGAACACACTTTGCCTTCTCAGCCTAGGCATATTGTCAGCAGCACCAGCAGCAGTGGCTTCAGCCTCTAGCACACACACTTGATAGGTGCTGGTTGCTTTATTGGCATCAACTAGAAAACTTTTCTGTTTTCTTATATATGATTTTCTAGTAGATGGCTTTCTTGCCTCCATTAGTGCCTGCTGCACATCTTCAGAAATAAGGTGTCTAAAAGGTATTAAGACTTTATTATCCAGGCAGTATGTTGTAGCTGTTTGAGGTCTGGGTGAAGCAAATACCCCTGATCTTGGGTGAGTAAATCCATTCATTGAGGAAGCTTGTAGTAATTTCCTGTGGTCATTTCCTAAAGAAGGAAGAATCATTGTTGCCAGGGTCAGAAGGCAGTCACTACAATGATTTTTGGGAAGTTTTTAATCTTCAGAAGTACTCTGGATATTAGGGAAAGAGGGGAAGGCATACAGGAATGTTATTATCCTAGTGTAAAATAAAGAAAAGAAAAGGCATTTGTCTTCCAGACCTTAGGGAGAAGGCAAAAATGTCTACATGAGGAATTCCCCACAGATGGATCAAATCTTGGGAGACCTACAATTCAGTTTCCATTTGTGATTGTCTGCTTTGGTTCTGTTCATCTTATCTGCCACACAATTTTACTTTGGCAGAATGTAAAATGCCTGTAGAGAAAGACTGTGCTGTAAAGCAATCGCATGCTAGTCTGCATAGGGGGCAAGATCTGGTTCCCCTTGCTTGCTTGTTTATGTACCACATCACTGTGGTGGTGTCTGTACCCACTTGAAGAGGTCCCAGGGATGACAGATGATTCAGGGAATTGACAGTCTTTATAATAGCAAACATCTCATGTGTTTTGGTCTGTCTTTCTCACCCCACCAGAGACCCTGCATTTTTAGGACCTTTGATACTGTTCTCCAAGCAAACTCTGAGGAGTCTGTTGTGACTGACTACTTTGAAGCAGGACTAGAGAATGGAAGACCTGCATTTCTGAGAAATTTGATGTCTTCTCCAAGTAATTTCTCTTTTTACAAATCACAGAACTGGAATTTGAAAAGACGCGAGTACTGAAGCTGGCAATAGAGATTTCAGATGCCATTGTACCTTTCTCATATGAAGCCTTGCAATAGGTATTATGAGAATCATACAAGCCATGAGACCCAAAATCCTGAGATATTCCCTGGCTGTGACAGAAGACTGAGTGGAAAACCCCTCTAAATATAGATTATTTTTTCCTGTGGAATAAAAGCTCTTTGTGCTGAAGTGTTTAGTAAGAACTCCAGAAGCACAATCATGAGTGGCACAATAAAAAAAAAAACACACTTTTTAATGTTCTCTTGTAAACCCAGCCTGTGTTGAAGATATCTCACCCAGGTTAAAGATTCCTTACACATTGGAAAAGACTTTGCAAAGATAAGCAAGTTATCTAAATATGGAAAAATGTTGATACCCTGTAGCATGCAACAGGCTATCAGAGGGGTTAACACTTTACGAAAACCCTTGGAGCAGAGGATAGCTCCAAAAGTAAGGCAGAAAACTGATAATGTGATTCAGACAAAAAAAACTTAAGAAATATCTGAAATTTGGAAGAATAGGAATGTGATGATGTACATCTTTTAAATCTAAGGTTACTAAAGAACTCAAATGACGCAAAAGGGCTAAAATGTGAACAGAAAGCATTTTGAACTTTGGTACAATCACAAACTGATTCAGGAAAGGAAAATTCAGAACTGGCTCCAGGATTTTTTTTCTTGGGCACCAAATACATTCTTGAGTAAAACCATTTCAATAACTGAGGAGGAGGAACAGTTTCTATTAACTCCTGAGACAGCATATGGTGCAAGACAGCAGAAAAGAGAATGATTTGGTCTGGAAGATCCATGGGACCAGATGACCTGTGTACTACATGAACTACAATATGAACTGACACCTCACCTAAGTGTCATGTTTAATCATAGCCTCACCTCAGGTTTCATGCCCACTGAGTGGTGCAGAGCTACAGCTATCCCACTCCACAAGGGGGGAACCACCTTGGATCCCAGAAACTACTGTCCCATCAGTCTGACAAGCCTGATATGCAAGACCATGGAGCGTATTATCATGGAACTTATAAACAAAGACATTGGCAACCTTCAAACACTAGACCCCACCCAGTTTGGGTTCGTGAAGGGCCGAACTTGTCTCCTGAACCTGATTGACTTCTTTGAATCAGTCTCCAGAGCTGTGGACAAGGGTAAGGTGGTCCACACAGCCTATCTAAACCTTGCCAAGGCCTTTGACACCATCCCTCACTCTGGAATCATAGATAAATGTACTAAGCTAGGCATTAATCCCTATGTCACCCAATGGGTTGCCAACTGGCTTACCGACAGAACCCAGACTGTAAAAGTAGCCGACTCCAAATCTATCTCCAGACAAGTGCCAAGTGGAGTACCTCAGGGTTCAGTCCTGGGACTACTCTTGTTTGGCATCTACTTCTCTGAAGTACAGGCCAACACTAAGGGACTCTGGTTAACAAAGTTTGCAGATGACTGCAAACTGGGAGCCATTATTGAATCTCCAAATGATGTGGATGCTCTACAAAAGGGCCTTACAGAAACAGATGCTTGGTGCCAGAGCCATGAGCTCAAGCTCAATGTCAAGAAATGTACAGTTATCCCCTTTGGGAAAAAACATGTACTCGTGAATTACCACATAGGTGGCAGTACACTAAACACCGAAAGTGTGATAACAGACTTCGGGACACAGGTGGACAATGATCTCACATTCGATAACCACATCACCACAACAGTCAGGAAGTCCTTCTATGTGGCACACCTCATCACTAAGGGCTTTTCATCCAGAAAAAAGGAGGTCATTGTTCCACTGTACTCATCCCTCATTAGACCCATTATAGAATACAATGCCCTGTTTGGTATGTACCTCTCAAGACATCTGCAACAACTGGAAAGGCCGCAGAAATATCTCACTAAAAGAATCACAGGCCTAAAGCAGATGCCTTACGCTGACCGCCTTAAAAAACTCCAGCTATACTCTGTCACATATCGTCTACCCAGAGGCGATCTCTGCTTAACACACAAGGCCATGTCAAACCCAGAGCTGCTAGACATGCTACACTTAAAGAAATCCCAATCCCTCAGAGCCACATGCTCCAGGGATCTAAACCTTGTCATCACAATAAACAAAACATGCTGGATGGATAGGTTCCTGACCCAGAGACTCCCCAGACTCTGGAATAGACTGCCCTACATGTCAAGCAGAGTGCCTCTCTGGCCATCTTCAAAAGGAACCTTGACGATTGGATGGGAGAAAAGAAATTCACCCCCGGGATTACGTCAGTCACCCTGCTAGGCAGGGGTCCAAGGAAGTAAATAATGTGGGAATAAATAGCCAGGAGAATTGTTATGGCTAGGCTTGTATAGGCCCTAGGGCTGATAGCCTAGTACCAACCTATAAACCTATGAACCTATGAGGAGGAGTCCATTAGAAAGGAGGTGTTTTTCTCCCACTGCCATTACTGTCCTAGATGGATCAAATTTATTGCTCATTTGTCTGAAACAATCAGTTGCCAAAGAGAGGAATGGAGATTCAGACTTTCTAAAAGAGGCAAGGGACTTCCTAGGTAGAAGGGGGATACAAGGTCCCTTATGTAGTCATTCTGACTTCTTTGACTGTCTTTTGTTTTAGGAGGATTACTGTTTACTTTCTGGATCCACCCTTACCTTTTTAAACACCTGCTTACTAGCATTCTGTTGAGACTGTTAACATTTTGTTTTGAAAATTCAGTGAGGGAGCAGAAACCCCCTTGGAAATTTTAGAGAAGAAGGATGAAAAAGCTGAGATATTCCCTGAATCAGTTTACCTCTCTCATCACACTTTTTGATAACCTCTTCAGCAGAGGGTCAAAACACGATATCTCTATCTGACGAGGATTCAATTTTTTTCATTTTTGACATCTTCTGGGAGGTTCTGAAAATACAGACAGGCAAAGCTCCTTAAAACAACACCAGTGGCAGCAGCTTGCAAGTAGTATCCACAGTGTCATGAACACCACTCAAGCAGTGAGTAGTGACCTGAAAAATGGAAGAAACTAAAATACACATAGCAGATTTTTCCTCACAAGAGGAAACTGAAGCCAAAGCATTCCTCATATTTTCAGTCAGGATAAACTTTAACATTTGAGTCTTAGTTCAGAATTCTAAAAATCAAAGTTGCAGAAGCATTCAAGTTTTTCCAAAGTTATCAAAGATTGTACCATCCTTATCAGAACGAGAAAGACTGGAATTAACAAAATACTTGGCAGCATCTGGATGAGCTAAAGCTATAGCTAATAAGTCAGGTCTGGGGATAAAATCTTGAAAGACTAAGGTACTTTGCACATTATATCTGCTTTCTTAGGGACAGCAGGTTCTCTGTCAGGGAAACCACAGGCTGTGATAAATACACCCTCCAATGCGAACAGCACTAGTGGGATGCATGAGGATTCTGGAAATTCCAGTTGTACCAAACCATAATACTTTCTAGAAAACTGAGAAACCTCAGTATTTTCCCAATGGAAACAATAGTTCATTCTGGGAATAGTCTCACAGAAGGAATCCCAAACAGGGACTTTCAGGTGCCACATTGTCCTCAGAGTCTTGAATCAGAAACCTGAGAAAAAAGCATTGCATCTGTCCCTTCACATTCCCCTACAGATACCACTTCTTGAACCTCTTCAGGGAAAGAGGAATATCATTCTCTTTTACCAGAAACCACCTTACAAGAAGGGTCAAGAGCCTTCACAAGGCCCTGAGCCAGTTCCAATGAATTATTCCTGTCCAGATTAACTGACAAAGGAGAAGCAAAATGTGTAGTTGTCTTTCTCTCTCTCTTTTTGATAGGAAAGGTAAAGCAACCAGACCCAGTATTGCCAGCAAACAATTCTGGCACAATGGGGACACATCCCCTGCCCCTTCTGCAATGATTGACATGAGTGGCTCTCCCTTGTCCACTGAAGGGACCCCAACAGCTACAGAAGACATGGCTAACCCTTGGTCCATGGTGGCTGTATGCATAGCAGCATAGGGATCTGAAGAAAAAGGTGACTGGCCCAGATATGCCCACAGAAGAGTCATCGTCCTGTAGCTAAGGCTAGTTACCAGCCTTCTATGGTGGCAAAAGCTGCTTAACAATCTTTTTTAGTTTTTCAGCTAGAAGAAGGTCTGACTGAGGGGCAGTTAGATTGTTTTATGGTCAAGCCTAAAATGGTGATTGCTTGCCATGGAAGCTTAGCAGCAATAGTTGGTAAAGCAGGAAAGCAGCAAAAAAGTAACTTTTTTACCACAAAAATCAAAGTAAAAAGTACTTTAAACACTTTGTTCAGTCCCTAAAAGAAAAATAAACAACATTTATACACAGAAAAATGTAGTTTTAAATAGCTTTTAACACCTTTTTGACAAAGTAAAAAAGTAAGCTCCCATTTAAAAGTACTAAAACTCATGAGACAGTCAAGGAAAATACTTTTTCCTGGATTAAAAGTACTTATTTCTCACAAAAAAAAAATAACTAAAAGAAGTTTAAAACTAATGTGAAAAGTATTTCCCTGAATGGAACTCATCTGTCTAGCAAAGGAACCACATTAGCCAACCATCAATCCTCAAAAGCCAGCAAATCAGCATTCTTCTATGAGGCATGAACGCACTGAAGGATTTGGCACTCAAATCTGTCTATTTTGTGATCTCAGCTTGAGCAGGCTAATGGCTTTGGTGGGCTGAAGGTGCCCTGAAACTTTGGAAGCTGCTTGTCTGTTATATCCTATGCAGGATATAAACCGTATAGTTTAGGTTACTGCTGCAATGATCAATATTCAGATGTCAAATATTCCTCTTTCTATCATATTCATAGTACCAGGACATATCCTACATTATACCCGCACTACCTACACACTAACTCCAGGAAAATTAGCTGTAGATTCAAACATTACTATAAAATTGTAGATAAATTCCTGAAACTTATTACCAAGCTTAAACCCAGCATATTGCTTGATGGGGATATACGCCCTAACCCGGGCCCTGCCAACTCAGGAACATACTCTCCCTCTACCTGTCAGCTAAACCTTAAGCCCACAATTTCAAGACCTCCTAACTCTCTCCTAACCTGTCATCTGAACATCAGAAGTATCAATAACAAAGTGCATGAACTTCATGCACTCCTTGCTGAACACTCCCGTGAGATCCTCTGTCTATCAGAGACTTGGTTAAAACCTGCTATTACTGACAATGAAGTAACACCTCTTGGATACAACATACACAGGATGGATCATGCTTCCAGGAAGGGAGGTGGGGTCACCATACTTTATAAATCTGAATTGAATATATCCACATATGTTATACAACCACCCCAGGTGGTAACTTAGAAATTCCAGTTACCAAACTGCAACTCAACAAAAGTAAATGTATCTATGTCATCTGCATGTATATTGTCCCAGGTAACAATATATCTATACTAGAAGATGCCTTACACTGGATATCCAGCAACTATCCTCAAGAAATCTTCCTTTTTGGAGACGTTAATATTGACTGGGCCACTTGTTCTTCGGAATCCCCTACAACCATATTAACCTGCACTCATTTACTCAAATCATCAATACCCCTACTAGGTTAGGTAAACCTAACCAAAATGAAAGCACACTCAATTGGATACTGTTAATGGTCACCCTAACCTGTATACCTCTGGGACCCTCCCTGATAGTCTAAGCGATCACCTTCTCACATTCATTATCAAGCACAAAGCTATCTATCCCAAACCACCCTTGCTAAGAAATGTTAGAAATAAAAACAATTTTGACCTAGCCAAATTCCAACTAGAACTAAAATCTTGTAATTGGTCCATCCTAAAACTTCTCCCCTTAGAGGAAGCTGTCTTGTACTTTAACAATAAATTCCTTGAGATTCTCGACTCACACGCTCCCACTCGTCTAAAGAGATCCAAGGCAAAATCTGCACCTTGGCTTTCGAAAGAGACTAGAATCAAAATTAATCTTAAAAAATAAAGCCTGGACCTCATGGTGCTCTACTAAACTACCTCATGATCAAATTAAATACAGGCAACTTAGGAATGAGGCTAAACATGTATACTATTGGACAAAAAAACAATACTATTACAATTTACAAACAGTAAATCAAAACAACCCACAAAAGTTCTGGGCAGAGCTGAATAATCTAATACCCCCCTGGTCAAACTACTACCCCCATCCCAGCTGCCACTACTGATAAATCACCTGCAGAAGTCTCGGACAGCTTTAACAGATTCTTTACTGAAACAATTCAAGCCCTAGCTAGCCAACTACCTCCTAGCTCCTCCAGTCTAAATAGTGCCATCCCTAGAAACCTACATCTATTTAGCTTTCAACCCATCGCCACATCATTTATCTGTACCCTAATCAGAAAACTTAAACCCACCACACTCTCTGCTGACCAACTTCCAGCTGAATACCTTCAAAAATCAGCTGGTGCCTTCGATATGGTTGACCACAAACTACTAATCCAAACCCTGCAAACACTTCATCTAGATCCTAAAACCATTCAATGGTTTCATTCCTACCTAAGTGGAAGACAACAGGCTGTGCTTTGGCAAAGCAAACTGTCCACTTTACTACCTAATATCCTAGGAGTACTACAAGGTTCTATACTAAGGCCCTTGTTATTCTCCATCTTCATCAATGACTTGAACACTGTTATACCTAAAGTCAGTTGTATCCAATATGCAGATGACTCTACTCTGATCTGCTCGGCAACATTCCCAACAGAGTTACAGTTATCTACCCAGACCGCCTTTACCACAATTGAAAACTGGCTTGCCAAACGACGCCTGATACTGAACCCTAAAAAACTAAAATGCTGTTATTCCTACCTACACAAAGGTCTAGTGCCATTAACATTACAATTAAAGCAAGGGATGGCACAGTAATCTCCTCTGACTTATCAACTAAACTATTAGTTGTCATTATAGATAAAAATTTTAAATTTTGACCTACAGGTTAATCAATTGATCAAAACCATCAATAAAAAACTAGGATCTCTGTGCAGAATAAAAGCCTTTCTAACTCCTCCAGCCAAAGTATCCATTGCTCATTCCCACCTTCTCTCTACTCTTATGTATTCATCCCCTCTACTCTGTAATGTTAGCAAGACTGTCCTGAACAAACTCTTTATCTGTTACAATCACATTGCCAGGGTCGCCTCAGGGCTGCCTTACAGGACACATCACTGTGTCAATCTAATCCAGCTTGGATAGCTGGAACTACCCAGTCTAATCTTATATAACCAACTGGTTATGGCCCACAAAATTATATATAACCCTGAAAGTACCCTTGTACTCAAAAATCTGGTCACCCTATATAATAATCCTAGACCGCTGTGATCCGCAAACAGGCTCCTTATCCAGATAAGTAAACCGAATAACTTGGCCGGTGACTCTCTCTTCACAAACTCTGTAGGTAGATCATGGAACTCTATTCCATTTGATATCACCTTACTCTCTTCACTAGGTCAGTTTAAGGCTAGGCTCAAACACTACCTGGGATCAAAGTGGTCATGCTACTGTATCAAGCCAAGTTAAATATTTCTCTAGAAATTGCACTGACGAATGTAGCCTATCATGTACTGCAACTTTAACACTCACATATTGAAAAATGTACCTGAGGAACTATTATTATCTTTGTCCATCGAGTCTATGTAAATGTATTATATGTAATGTGTATTGTCTGCCTCTAATGTCTGTTAAGTTTGATTTTTTGCAATCTGTAACATGAGACGTAATTAGATTGTTGACATGCAATTGATTTTTTATACCTTGGAGCTTTTCTGCCAGGGCTTCCGCTGAAAATGGACATGTATCCAGTTGGACTTTCCTAGTCAACAAATGTAAAAGAAAATAAATAAATAAAGAACATATACAAGTTTCAAGTTAGTATATATCCAGAAATACTGTAAGGGCATAGGTGAGAAAGCCATTCCCAGAGAAATTGGGTATACTAACATATTTATGTAACCAGTAGAGTAGCTATGGCAGGGCAAGAGAGGCAACCGCCCTGGGTGCAAAGTGCTGTGGGGCATAATCAACTGATCCTGATCTCTCTTTAATGCAATACCAGTTTTTAAAAGCTGGTGTTGCATTTGCAGTTAAACCAGAATGCTGTGGCACTCTGTGTGTGGTCTAAACTGTAGCAACTGCTTGCTACATTGTAAAAAAAGAGTTTGCTATAGTTTAAAAGTAAAAAAAAAATGTTCTTTTTCTTTTGTAACTAAAACCAGAGTGCTGTACACTATGTGCAAGCAGAGAATAAACTGTAGCAACTGTTTCCTGCATATGCAGCAAGCAGTTTTCTATAGTTAAAAAAAAAAAAAAATTAACTAAAACAGAAGCGCTGTATTGGTCCATGCAGGCAGAGTATAAACTGTAGCAACTGTTTGCTATATTTTTAGCAACCAGTTTGCTACATTTTAAAATGAAAAATTATTATTATTATTATTATTATTTTTTTTAATAAAATGGTAAAATGGACAGGGCACAGACACAAGACCTAAATGGATGGGGCAGGAGGTGGGGGTGTCAAACATCTAGCCACCTGGCTGGTGTGCCAGTCGAAGATCATCTGATTTTTTTTTTTTTTTTTTTTGCACTTCTGGAGAGGACATAGAAATAAGTGTAATAAGCCAGTCACTTACAATGTACAGATTGGTTTATTACAGTCAAGTGTTTTTTTTCTCATCATTTGAAGAGCTGAGGGGGTGGGGTGCTCGTTCATAGTACCAGCACAGGCTGATGGCTAAACCAGCTAAGCTTCTGTATGCAACTATAGAATCTTTGTGATTTATGGGAATCAAGAGATAACTGTTGTTTCATTCATTCCCACAGTAATGCTTCTATTATAAACAGCTTCATTTAGAAAGCATCACACAGTGTCTTTGAGTTTTTGTTTTGTACTTAGGCCCATGTAACAAAATCATAATATCACCTTTAGCAGGAGTTATGTCCACCATTTAATGATGTTGTTAGTTGTTTTTGAAAGAAGACCTTTCTAACTTGGTCACATCACTAGAAAACACCTAGAAAATAAACTTATACTGAGTATGAAACTTCTTAAGAACACTATTTTCAAATTGAAAGCACTGATCACTATGTGGGTATTGAACACAGGATCCGTTATATTTTATTTGAGTGTGAGTGCCACTGGACCAACAAGGAAGCACTGGACAGGCAGGTTTCTGATTTCCCTCAAGAGCAATTGTTTCCCCTCTCAACTAGAAAACCACCATGGTGGTAATTTTTTCATTGTATACTTGTGTATTGAAAAAATCACCATCATGGTGATTTCCTAGCTGAGAGGAAAAACAACTTGTAAGTGACCGGCTTATTACACTTATTTCTACCTGTCTAGACACTGCCTATTGGTCCAGTGGGAGTAACAACCGCATAGAATGGGGTGTCCTGGTTTCAATTCCCAGCGAAAGATCAGTTTTATTTTTTTTCTTTTCATACCATGTAGGTAATGCAAATGCTAGTCTAACCAGATGTTCTGCAATATGTGTAGGTAAATTAAATTTTGCGATCTGTGTACTATTAAGTTTCTACCTGACAAAAATCCTGTTTTCTGTTTGTCAGGTATTGCAATATATCTGCTGCAAAAATGTTCTTCCCTTTTCTTGACAAGTGGATTCCAGCCTTTCTAGATTTTCTACACATTTCCACTTTTTAAAATAGACCATTATGTAGGTATTTACCTAAAAACTATTTTCATTCATACTGAGTTAATTTTTTCTATATTGTGAAAAATACATCCTAACACCTGTACAATGTATGTTACCTAAGAGGAATGTGTGTTCCTTGCTAACAGTCATTGAGTCCTTAAAGATGAGAACATTTAAATAATTGTGAATAAAAACTGCTCCATACTTCATACTTCATATAAACCTATAAAGCCAACAACCTATTTTACACCCTTGATCCTATTTTTGCTGCTGGCAAGCAAAACACCGTGTAATGCTTATAATCCTCTCTGCGGATGTAAGTGTCATTCCTTCTAGAAATGGAATCCCCAAATACTAGAACACCATTTCTGACTAGATCTGAAGAATATCACTTCTAATTCAGTAATATCTGGTCTTTCAATTATTGCAAAAGAATGATCTTCATTACTATTAGTCTTATGATAAAGTTGACTGCCCTGCCAGTTCTACAGTGGGTACCTTTAATGTAAACCCTTGAAATGAGCCACTGACAGTGGAAATGTGTGATGTACTTGGGGCAGTGGTGGTCTGAGAATGTGTCAGCAGCAGGGACACAGCTTCAGCAGTAGTTACAGCACTGTGATTCGATCTACTTGACAGGTCCAGGGCATGCATGGCAGATGTTTCAGCGTCCAGTGCATGTTCCTGGCCACAAGTGCTAGTTCTACCAGGGTTTGCACTGAATGTACCACAACTCTGGCAAGATGGGGGTGTACCATGTGACAATTAGTAATGGCTTCTATGAGATGTTCCACTGTGGCAATGTCTACAACCATGGGGGTGTCCTCTCCTGGGTGTAGACACCTCAGAAATAGAAGCTTCTGTGGAAATGCTAGCACTGTGGGAGCAGGATCTTGGTCAGTCACAGCCACATTGGCTCTATCTGTGGATACAGCATTAGATTGGCTTCATGGATGGCTCCTCACTCATGGTAGGTGAGTCAGACAAGACCTTCCACATCCCAGTCTGTGACTGAGTCTATGCAAGCAAGCCCAAATATGGGACATGCACTCCCATAAGTCATTATGCAGATCCTGCATCACCCTCACTATCTGTGCCATGGCTATGAGGGTACTACTTTGTGCCTCCACAATAGCCCTGAACATATACTTGATTGTGGTGACTGACACGTCAACTTTAGGGGAGGGCAGTAACTATGATGTGGTAGTGTGACATTTGAGAATGCTCCTATAATGTGGTAGCTTAATGCCTGAGACTACATCTGTAATGTTGCACTGTCTGTTCAAGGCCAGCTCCTGTAATAGCATCATAATGAATCTGAGACTGGTGTGTTAATATGACAGTGCTGCATATGAGACAATTCTATAATGTGGTAATGTTGCAGTGCTGCATATCATATTATTCTATAATGTGGTAATTAATGCCACATCTGAGACTGCTACAGTAATGTCACAATGATGCATATGAGATCATTATAAAAATATGATGATAGCACTCTGAGATTTTATTAGGTATATGTGTGTGGTATGCCCAGGACTGTACTCATAATGCACAGTACTGTGTCCAAGAATGTGCCTGTAATGCTGCCTGCTGAGTACAACTGTATGAGGTTGTTGGCTCATGTAAGAAGTATTAATCTTGCATAATAATTTATCAGTCCTAAAACACCATTCGCAGTATTTAAAGTTTATTTATACATTTTTGTTGATTGTGTGGATACCCTGGTCAGGAGATGAGCTGTGGCATCATTCGGGGAAGTCAAGGATATCAGTGACATGCAGACAGTTTTGCCTGAAACAGAGCATCCTTGAAAGTACTGTATTATAGTTAACATGGATATAAAGAACATTTTCATTGTAAATGTATATTATATGAAGTCAATTTACATGAAAATAAAGTACTGTCTGAGATTCGAAAAGAGGTTCACAAAAATACTAATTGTGTTAGTCAGTGGATGAGGCAATGCATCAGCACACAGGCATAATAATATGAAATCAAATAGCAAGAGAAGGTTTGGTTCCATTATACAGAGAAATGGACACCTGACTGTGGCCCAGGTGACCACGGTTCGATCAGCAGCCCCTGTACTAGAGGATATGGGAAGTAGGGAAGGATGGCAGTGAAGGCTGTATGTCTTGCTCTTCCCTCCCCAGGAGGTAAGGAGGCAAGGTTGGATGCACTCATGGGCTCACTGGGTAGGTGTGGTTTCCCTGGGGCAAATTGGGTCAACCAGCTTCCATGATTTTGACTTGGGCTGGAACTGTACAGAGAGAAATGTCCTGTGCCAAGTTTGTGCAGGGATATCTGATTAAAACAACAAAACACAAGCCACACCTGTGACTGCCATAGTGACAGCCAATGGCAGAGATCTTTAGGTCTCTAGTATTCAGTACAGAGAAGAAATAAAGAGAACTAACCACTGTGATTTGAGTTTCTGAATGACTAAAGAGGTTTTATCCAGGAAACAATGATGACAGTCATATTATGGAAAGACTTTTCATGGATAATTAGGTCAAAGAGTTTGGTAGATCACTGACTACTGTACTCATTACAGGACCAATTTCCATGGTACATCTTATTTTAGGACTTGGTTCAAGAGGCCAGTAGGTCAGTAGGTGCATTATAGATATTTACAAAGCTATAAAGCCATGTTGCTGTAGGAATTACAATTACCAGAGTGGGTGGAAAATATGGACAACATTTTTCCAAGCAGAGTGGTGGATAATTTTGGCCAGCATTTTTTCAAACATAAGTTAAAAAGCAAAGGAGCAAGAGTTTGCTATAAACCACAGTATCTTTTTTTTTTCTTTTTTTATAATATGTAAATGGCACCCTATAGGGGAAGAGTTTTACAGACCAACCACTTTGGGCATCAACGGTGGTGTGCAGTATCCTCAAGATAGGAGAACATGGATCACAGACTGCATGTCATGGAGAGGCTAGCCACTTGATGGTGTACGATATGGCTGTAGGTGATTTGGTCATGTTAACTAATGTTGCTAAAATGGGCATGGGTAGTTACCAGTGATAAGTGGGTTGAGGGCAAGGCCTACTCCAACCTACACCTGAGACCTATGCTAATGGTGAGAGGGTGTATGTGCTCCTATTGGCCAGTGTATACCTGCCATAAAGCCCAGCAGTCTTGGGTCAATAAACTACTGGCTATCCAGTGTCTACTTTCTCGGCCTGGCATACCTTGGATAGCTGTGTTGAGCGAAAGCTGGACATAAAACCAATCAACCTGCCAAACATGAACTGAGAATTGCTACACTTAATATACATTCACTGACAGGATGCAGCTTGGAAGTGAATGACATGGTGATACAGAGGAGGCCAGACAACCTATGTATCCCAGAGACAAGATGGAAGGGCAGTGCAGTGAAGCCGCTTGGCTTGAAATTCAGAGTCTACTATTCAGGAGGAGGACAGGCTAGAAATGGTGTGGCAATTGCAGTGAGAGAGAGGCTTCAGAAGGCAGTGAGGGATATCATCAGAATTAGTGACAGACTCATGGCACTTAGACTCCAGTATAATGATAAGGCAGTATTCATAATCTCAGCATATGCCTCACAGCAGAGTTGTGATAGTGAGGAAAAGAGTGCATTCAGACAGCAGTTGCAGGACCTACTAGATAAATCAGGAAAGCATGGGCTGGTGTTGATAATGGGTGACTTGAATGCACATATTGGGGCAGACAGAACAGGATATGAGAACTACCTGGGTCCACATGGGTGGGGAAGCAGGAATAAAGAAGAAGAGGCCATTCTGGACCTCTGTCTGGCAAATGGCTTGATAGTAGCCAACAAACTTATTTATTTATTTACATTTGTTGACCGGGAATGTCCGACTGGACGCAGGTCCATTTTCAGCGGAGGCCTGGGGAGAAAAGCTTCAAAAATTAAAATATTTCAGACATAGTTACAGATGAAGAATCCTAGCAATTAAAATATTACATAGTTACAGATGAAGAACAGAGTACATTTAGTAGATAATTAGCATCTGTTCTATCCACGAAGTCATAGCAGATATTAACAATTGTTACAATAAGAAGTTACTGCCATATAATAAGTAGATAGGCATGGAAGTATCAGAGCTTGCTGTAATCAAAGGTAGTTTGTGGGGTGGAAGAGAGGTAGAGGGTAGATGGAGTGGGAGAAGTTAGAGTTGCAAGGGCATAGCCAGCATGTTTTTAGGTGCGCTTTAAGTAAAGCTTTGAAGTGGGTGCATGATGCTAGAGAGGTTATTGTGGGGGGAGGGTGTTCCATAATTTGGCTATAGCGCTGGAGAATAGTGCTTCTCCAGCAGTGTTATTGGCTCTAGTAACCTGTAATTGATTTTTGTTGCTGGATCATAGTGATCTGATGGTGAAATAGGGTTGGAGTAGATACTGGAGTGACGGGACCTTTAGAGAATGGTTAACCAATTCGTGGGGGAGTGCAAGTTGATACCATTGAAGGAGGTGAGGGAGTTCTAGCCAGCCTAGTTCAGTAAGTGAGAGACAGTGGTGACTGTGGTAGAATGCCCCGGTGGCGAATTTGGCGATTTTGTTGTAGCAGGTCTCGAGTTTACTTAGATCGCATTGCCATAGGTTGGTATATATTAGAGAGGCATAAAGTAGGGTGGAGATAAGGTGCAAATTTTCAACTGAAATCCTAGCTGCTTTGGTGGGGAGTTGCTTATTTTTGTTTAAGGCTCCTAGTTTTTGGTAGACTTTGTTTATGGTCATGGATATGTGAATGTCAAATATGAGATTGTTGTCTATTTCAACTCCTAGCAATTTGGTGTGATCTGTTGGGTGGATAGTGGTGTTGTCTTTTGCTGTGATGTTAAAGTGAGAGTTGTTTTGAGTATGTTTGGTGGGTTTTAAGATGAGGAGTTTAGTTTTGTTTGGGTTGAGTATTAACTGGGCATCAGATAGCCAAGTTTCAACAGAGGAAAAAGCATCCTGTGTGACCTTTTGCAGTTTGGGTAGGGACTGGGCTGAACAGATGATGGCTGAGTCATCTGCATATTGTATGAGTGTGCCATGTTTGGTGGCAGATGCTAGATTATTGGCGAAAATAGAGAATAGTAGGGATCCAAGGATGGATCCTTGGGGAACACCTATAGAGACAGGTAGTTGGGGGGATATGTCATTTTACCATACAACAGATTGCTTACGGTCAGACAGGTAACTTTGAAACCAGTTGGTGACTGATTGAGAAAAGGATAGGTTATTGAGTACAGAGAGGAGTTGTTCATGTGGGACTATGTCAAATGCTTTAGATAGGTCTAGGAAAGCAGCAGAGGAGAGATGGCCATTGTTTTTATGGTGAATGACACTGTTAGTAAAAGAGAGTAAGGCAGTGGTGGTTCTATGGTTTGGTCAGAAGCCATGTTGAGTATTAGAAATGAGGCTGTTAGTAAGAAGGTAGTCTGAGATTTGAGAGTGAATGCATCTCTCTAGTATTTTGGAGAGTGGAGATAGAATCGCTATGGGGCAGTAGTTGGTTAGATCTGTGGAGGGGCCGCCTTTGTGAAGGGGAATGATGTGTGATATTTTCCATAGTGTAGGGATGTAGCATTCTGACAGAGATCGGTTAATCAAGATGGATACTGGGTAGGCTAGGGCGTCAGCTACAATTTGCAGGAATTCACTTGGGAGGTTGTCTGCTGCTAATTTTGTGGGTTTAAGTTTAGTTAAGAGTTTTCTTATGTTGGAGGTAGGAATGGGAGAAAATGAGAAGAGTGTGGGGGGATTACTGGGTGAAGGTGTGGGGTGTAGGGGAGGGGGTTGTGTTGTCTAGAATGGGAGAAAATGAGAAGAGTGTGGGGGATTACTGGGTGAAGGTGTGGGGTGTAGGGGGGGTTGTGTTATCTAGAATGGGGAAAATGAGAAGAGTGTGGGGATTACTGGGTGAAGGTGTGGGGTGTAGAGGGAGGGGTTGTGTTGTCTGGGGAGATTACTGGGTGAAGGTGTGGGGTGTAGGGAGGGTTATGTTGTCTGGGGAGATTACTGGGTGAAGGTGTGGGGTGTAGGGGAGGAGGGTTGTGTTGTCTGGGGAGATTACTGGGTGAAGGTGTGGGGAGTAGGGGAGGGGGGTGTTGTCTGGGGAGATTACTGGGTGAAGGTGTGGGGTGTAGGGGAGGGGGTTGTGTTGTCTGGGGAGATTACTGGGTGAAGGTGTGGAGTGTAGGGGAGGGGGTTGTGTTGTCTGGGGAGATTACTGGGTGAAGGTGTGGGGTGTAGGGGAGGGGGGTTGTGTTGTCTAGAATGGGAGAAAATGAGAAGAGTGTGGGGGGGTTACTGGGTGAAGGTGTGGGGTGTACGGGAGGGGGTTGTGTTGTCTGGGGAGATTACTGGGTGAAGATGTGGGGTTTAGGGGAGGGGTTTGTGTTGTCTGGGGAGATTACTGGGTGAAGGTGTGGGGTGTAGGGAGGGGTGTTGTCTGGGGAGATTACTGGGTGAAGGTGTGGGGTGTAGGGAGGGGTTGTGTTGTCTGGCGGATTACTGGGTGAAGGTGTGGGGTGTAGGGGAGGGGGTTGTGTTGTCTGGGGGGATTACTGGGTGAAGGTGTGGGGTGCAGGGGGGGTTGTGTTGTCTGGGGAGATTACTGGATGAAGGTGTGGGGTGTAGGGGAGGGGGTTGTGTTGTCTAGCTAGTGATAGTACGGTTTGTGTGAAGTGTGTGGTGAATGAGGTAGCTATATTTTCTGAGGAGTGAGGAATGTTAGGTGTAGGGGTATTGATTTTACCTGGGTGGAGGATGGAGTTTATGGGGGTCCAGAATTGTTTGGGGTTGTGTTGGGAGGAGTTGAGGGAAGACTGGTAGTATTGGATTTTGTCCTCCTTTATTAGCTTTTTGACTCTATTGCGTAGTTCTAGGAATTTCTGTTGAGCTGAGCAGGTTTTGGTTTTGCACCAGTGTTCCCAGGCTTTATCACAGTTTTTCATTTCTGACCTAGTGGTTTTCTGTAGCCATGGGGAGGGTTGGGCTTTGCTTCTGGTAAATCTTATGGGGGCATGGTTATTTAGGATGCTTAAGAAGGTAGTATTGAAAAATTGGACTGTGTCATCTAGACTGAGGTAATTTAGAGGGTGCCAGTTACATTCTTTGAGGGATGAGATGAATGTGATTGGGTTAAAGTGTTGTTTTTTTACGTATTTGATGGTAGATGACAGGTTTAACTTGGTATAGGTGTTTTTTGAGTAGGTATGTTGGTGAATGATCACTGAGGCTATCTGATAGGCAGCCTGCTATATAGGACTGGGGAAGCTTGCTGACTAGTATCCAGTCCAGGGTAGTGTGCTTGTTGGAGTTTTTATTTATTCTGGTTGGTGACTGGACTAGTTGGGTGAAGCCATGAAGGTTTAGATGCTGGGTTGGATGGTTGCCACAACAGGATTGCCAATCAATATTGAAGTTACCTAAAATAATGGTCTCTTGAGGGAGACGGTGGGTAGTCCAGCTGAGGAGGTTTTCTAGTGGAGGGATATTTTGGCCAGGTGGGAAGTAGCATCCTATTATGTTGATGGTTTTATTTTGGTTTATTTTCAGGTTGGTATATATTATTTCTTCATTGACAATTTGGGGAGCTGATGAGTTTAGAATCTGGATGTTTAGATGCTGTTTGAATATTATAGCTATACCACCTCCTTTCTTCTTTAGTCTGTCTAGTCTTAGTATGTTGTAACCATTAGGGAGGATTTTCTCACTGGTAATGTGAGGTTTTAGCCAGGTTTCTGTCAGGATGATTATATCTGGGGAGTATAAGTCTATGGTGGCATGGAGTTTGCTGACTTTGTTGGCTATACTTCTGATATTTAGGCTTAGCAGAAGAAAGTCATTTGGTTTTCTACTGGCTGGGATTTTGGAGAGGTGGTTGTTAGTCTGATTATTAGAAGTGGGATTGAAGATGGAGGGGCCAGGGTTGGGGTGGATGTCTACACTGAGGGCAAGTTTTGATATGCATGAGGTTATTAGTTTTATCAGTTTGTGAAAGAGTTTACATTTTAGGGAAACTTTATGATTGGGTGCAGTCAGTAGCAGATGTGGTGGGAGGCTTATTTTGTTAACTTGTAGGGATTCATTTAGTTTTAGTATTTTAGTTGATAGACTATGTGGGGGATGCATAGGGATGGTTCTTGAGTTGGTAGGAGAGGAGCAGAGTGAGGGTGAGTCATAAGTGATGGAGTGAATAGTTGTACAGTGGAAGTGGTTGAGTGTGGGTATAATGGAGTTTTGGTAAGATGTAAGATATTCAAGGAGAGGGTATGCAAAGAGTATAAGTATGGTATGCTTATTCATGTTAGCAGAAGAGGAGGGGTAGTAGTGGGGTGATTGTGGATTTAGAGGTGGGAGTAGTGTTGTGGTTGGTGGTAAAAATGATGTGAGGGGTTTGTTCAAATAAAGGTAGGACCACTGGGGTTGGGTGGTAATTGGGGGCAGGGTGGGGAGCAAAGCAGTCAGAGACCTCCTAGCTGCTCTTAGGAAGGGTTGTGGGCTGGAAAACAATCAAATAACAGCGAATACAGGCCTTTATATAACTTCTGTCCTATGCATTCCTAGTGGGGGAGGAGGGTAGGGACCAATTGCAAGAGGAGTCCTGTGGGAGTGATTGACAGTGGGAGTGATTGAGCGGTCTCTCAACCAGATTCTGGAAGATGGGCAATTCAAACAAAAACAAACAATCAACTGACTCAAACTGTAGGTAAGTGATATGAAGAAAGTACCGAGAGAATAGATGAACTGCAGTTAAGTAAATGGCAGTACAGTTCAAGGGGGGAACTAAACTAGCACAAGTTAATTATTTCTGGTGTTACTAATTCTGGGGTAGTGCAGCTTAGTTTGGAAGTGGATAGCTATTGCCATACAAAAATAGTCTAATATTGACTGGTCACAGCTGAAACTGGGGAAAAAAGCACAGTTGGATGTAAAAGCCATAGATAAAAAGTTTGCCTTGCTACTCAGAGAGAGGTACAGAACCCAGCAGTGTGTCATCAACTAGAGTCTGAAATGAGGTCTTACAGGATTGGAGTTAGAAAAACTGGGCTAGCTAGACAGACCTCTGCAAGTGTGCACACTTTAAACAACAAAAAAACTCAGTATATAAAGGCATTAACACTAAGTTTTTATGTTGAAAGTTAAGACATACATTGCTTCTAATATGAAGAAAGCCTTGATTGCAGTGAAGCCTTTTTAATATTTTCACTAGAATTGCACTTCAGCAATTGCACTTATTCAAGTTTGGAGGGTGGGGGGGGCTGCACCTGCAGCCCAAGACATTTAAACAGATTGCGTTTAATTTGAAGAAAAGCCATGCTTGCAGAGAAGCCTTTGTAATATTTTCACTGGAATTGCACTTCAGCAATAGTACTTATTCAAGGTTGGAGGGTGGGGGGGGGGTGCACCTGCAGCCCAAGAAGTTTAAACAGAGCAAGCACACTTCACAGAGATGGGAGATGACTGCAGAAGAGAAATATTAGATGGTTCAAAAGGAGACACAGTCACAAGATCACATACAAGAGTGGCCAACATGCAACTCAGGTAGACTTCCAGCTAGTAAGGAAAGGGCAGTGGGGTAGAATCAGTGATTACAATGCCATCCCTAGTGAAATAGACAACCACAGCATAAACCATTGGTTGTCACAATCAGCTGCAAGTAATGGTCAGAGAAGGCACTCAGGTCAACAGAAACCAGGCTGAAGACCTGGAAGTTGACTGGAGAGAAAGTACAACAGTTCAAGGAATTAGTCAGGGCTCTAGCACCCCAAGAAGAGGAGGAAACAGGTGGAGGTGAAAAGAATGGCACCACCTCAAAATAGCATGTGTGAGGACTACAGAACTGATATGTGGTTGAGGCAGGTATAGAAAAGGTACATAAGGAAATCTGGTGGTGGAATGCAGAGGTCCAGGAAGTCAGCAAAAGAAAGAAGGAGTGCAGGCAAAAGTGGGAGGCAGAAAAGACTAACCAGGCTAGGAAGGAATATTAGCTGGCTAAAAAAGAAGCTAAGAAAGGAGTTGCAATAGCAAAGCACAGGGCATTGGAGGCACTCTACCAGCTTATGGAAAGTGACTTATTAAGTGGCACAAGGAAACTTATCAGTTTGCAAGGCAAAGACAGAAAGATAAAGAAGATACTCAGATACCCTTCACAAGGGATGCCAGTAACAACCTGCTCACCAGTCCACAGGACATCAAAGGCAGATGGAAGGAGTATTTCCAGCAGCTTCTGAATGAAGAAAACCCCAGAGAAGCTGGATTGCATTAGAAACAGCCTATGATGAGAGAAAAAGAGCCCACTCTAGAAGAAGTAAGAACAGCACTAAGGAAAATAAAGTCAGGGAAAGTAGGAGGCTCAGATGGGGCCACAGCAGGTATGATAAATATGCGGGGTGAGATAGGGGAGAAATGGCTCCTGAGGGTACTAATAGCAGTGTGGAGAGAAAGACATATCCCAGATGACTGGAGAATAAGCATACTCATCCCAGTGTACAAGAACAAAGGGGACATCCACAGCTGTGGGCAGTACAGAGGCATCAATCTCCTGTCACATTGCTTGAAATTTCTGGGGAGGGTGATGATTGACAAATGGATATGCAGAGTAGTAGAATGTAAAATTGGAGATGAGCAGTTTGGATTCAGATCGGGATGCAGCACAACTGACCCAATGTTTGCAGTGAGGCAGATAGTTGAGAAGAAACTAGAGATGAGGAAAGAGTCCAACTGGGCATTCCTAGACTTGGAGAAAACATATGACAAGGTCCCAAGAAAGCTGATTTGGACAGTACTGTGGTGGTTTGAAGTCCTAGAAACACTGGTAGAATTAATGCAGGCTATGTACAAGAACCCAGTGACTCAAGTACAAACAGTGTTCAGTCTGACAGAGGAGTTCCCAGTGGGAGTGGTTGTGCACCAGGGTTCAGCTCTGAGCTCACTGCTGTTCATACAGAAAATGGGTCAGAGGGGACAGATCAACAAAGTTGCTGTATGCAAACAATGTGGCATTACAGGCCGACTGAGTAAGAACTACAGCAAAGGATAGGGGAATGGAATGCAAAATTGAAGGCAAATGGGATGAAACTAAGCACAGATAAGACAGTGGTAACGGCAAAAAAGTGGGAAAATCAGAACGAGCTGAGAATTGAGATAGAAGGGAAGATAGTGGAACAGGAAGCTCTTAAATATATAGGTATGCATGAGGAGCAGAAAACCAAATAGAAGCTGCCCAGCCTGCAAATGGAAAGTCAGAACATTGTACTCCATCATCAAATCTTGGAGAAGACAGTGGTGGTACAAGAGGCCAGACCCCTCTCTCTTGGTAGAGACACAGTGAAAATGTGTTCCACAATAAAGGGTTCTCTTTGACTTTAGTGCCACTCCTGAGAAAATAAATTTACCTGTGCCCAGAGAGCATAGCCAGAGCAAGTCATTTCTGAAAAACTCTATAAGTTAAGGGTCAGAATAATGTGGACATGCTGAATTCTCATCAAATGAGTACCTACTATCCTGAGATCTCAGATGGGAGTTCCCCTTGACTGATGAAGGGAATGGATCCTAGACCTCAGACAGTTATTTCCATTGACATGAGAAGGGGGCAGACACTTAGAAATGGACCAAAATATGTTGCACTGTAGGTACAAATAAGGATGTTCTGCTACTATTTTTCAGGTAAAAGCTATCAGGAGGATGGGCCAGTGCTGCTGTTATCAGTTCTGTACATACTGACTTAAGTGGAACTGAATTCCTTTTTATCTAAATTTTCTCTTATGCTCCTTTTGTTTGTTGTATGGCCCCAGCCCTGAGAATCCCAATAGGACAATTAGAGGATGAAATCTAGGTCTTTAAAGTGTTGATGTTTCCTTTGATATATGGTATTGGAGAAGGAGAAACTCTTTTGAGTCATTTGTGTGAATACCTGTTCAACTGTGGTGGTCCCACCATCCCTAGTCGTTACTGATTAATTATTTTATCAGTACCAGGTGGTGTCATTACTCATTAATTATTTTATCGGTACCAGGTGGTGTCGTCACTCATTAATTATTTTATCTGTACCAGGTGGTGTCGTTACTCATTAATTATTTTATCGGTACGAGGTGGTGTCATTACTCATTTGTTATTTTATCGGTACCAGGTGGTGTCGTTACTCATTTGTTATTTTATTGTTACCAAGTGGTGTCGTTACTCATTAATTATTTTATCAGTACCAGGTGTTGTCGTTACTCATTTGTTATTTTATTGGTACCAGGTGGTGTCGTTACTCATTAATTATTTTATCGGTACCAGGTGGTGTGACTTCTTCAGTGACTTTTATGACTGTACAATGGGTATAATAATTCATGGTTGGAGTCCTTGACTAGCATCTTTATGCATTTATCACTTATTTTTTGTTCACATTCATGGCATCTAGAATGTTTTTAATATTACTCTGGCTAATGGCTTTACTTGCATGCGTTTATTTTCTGAAAGAAATGCTTCTGAGTTGCTGAAGCTGGTGGTGGGATGCTAGTGATGTAGCAGTTGCTTTATGTTAGGCTGTGTCTCTGAGATTAGCTTTAGGGTCCTTATATTATTGCTACTTATTTTTATAAACAACTCAGAATATGCAATGAGTGTAACATTTTCTGCACCACCTCAGTTAAGTTGTAAAATGACTAGTATTTAACATATTCCTTAAGTAATAGAGTGGAGTAGAAATAGCAGAGCAAAGACAAGGTAAGTGTAGGTAACATGGTAATATTGGAAAAAGAGCTCCTCTATGGAACAGACATTATATTTTGTTCCTCAGAGGACAATAGTGCTGAAGAAGTGACTAGAAAGGTACAGAAAACTAATAATATCTTTAAAATGACATGAAAACAGCAGGCCAAAGCAGAAAGTAAGATGTAGGACACGGACGGGGAAGGAAATGTCAAAACATGAAAAATAAGGGACATAGTCTGAAAGGAAAGAAGGAGCTCACAAAGGGGGGGTGGTGGTAATATTTAAATCTTCTCCAGGTGCTTGGAATTGCATGTAATATAAAAACTTAACACTAAGCAGATTACCTCCTACAGTTTACAACTTCCAGAACTGATCACTCTGCTACAGAAACTGAATTTAGGAAAGCAATTTTTGTTGTGGGGCTATTCCCCTGTAACCCTGTCTGATGTAGGGACTCCTACCTCCTAAATAAACTAATTCTGAGGATGCACTATGTCATGGAAAAATGAATAGTTTTGCTTTTAACTGAAAAACAACTAGTCCCTTTTTTCTAGGTTTCTGTAGTTTTAGTTAGCATGTTTAGTGTGGGATATGGGAGGGTGGGATGAAAGCTGCAACACTGGGATGGTGCAGGGTATTTAGCCCCACTACAAAACAAAATCTACTTCTTCCAAAGCTGTTAAGTGATATAATGAGACAGCGTGGGCAAAAGTTGATCAGTGATAAAAATGAACAATGGGAAAGAAAGGAGATCCCAACTATAAGAGGAGAAAATAAGTCTGTGGAAGTAAAAAAAAAAAAAACAGAAGATTTGTGCAGCAAGTTAAGGTGAGTATATAAAAATGGACAACTAAGATAATTGTACCGAGAGGAAAATGCAGACAGAAAAGAGTTCCATGCCCATCCTGATGATGTCACAGGATGATATGGTATTAAGGAAGAGGTGGCAAGATCTTGCTAACGGGGACTGCGGTACCGTATGATGCAGCATTAAAGTACCTGTGGCAACAAGGGAATACAAGGCATTAAAGCTTTTATAAATAGTACAGAAAAGCACGATGGAGACATTAAGAATACTGATGAATTACAAAGGATATCGGAAACCAAAGGGAAGAGTAAAGAGAGGCATATTAGAGGGACTGGGTAGGACAATTAAAGAGAAGTATGAATAGAACTGAGAAGAAACCACACTCTGGAATGGGGGTGGCATATAAGAAAGTTAGAAGGGGTTTAGTCAGGAAGATTGGACAGGCTCAAAAAGGTCTAGATGAAATATATGGACTAAAAAGGGATGAAAACATATTTAGATTTATGCAGAGAAAACAAGACCAGAGACAGAGGTAAGTAAATGAAAAAGGATGGGAATGGCATGCTAAGGAGCAGGCAGAGATTCTGAATGAAGGTGTTACTTTAAAATTCATGAAAGTCAGGATGAGGTGTCTCTAACATGGAGAAGAAAAGTAAGAGGAGGAGAACAGATGGGCAGAGCTGTAAAGAACAATTAGCCCTGATGTACACAGCCAATTTTCAGAGTGGACCTGGAACAGCAAAACAAAAGAAAAATGCATGTATAGAACTTGTTGCTGTTGTTGTGTCTTTTGGCTTTTCCCGGTTAGGGGTCACCACAGCAGAACTCCAGTCTGCTAATGATTGGCAGTAGATTTTTATGTGCCGAGTTGCCAGCTCTGATGCACAACCTTCAACGAAGGTACGCCCATTCACGCATGTCTCCACACAGAAGACGCTCTAGCTGAGAATCGAACAGGATGTCGTACTGTGAGGCGACAATGCTACCGCAGCACCAGCACCACAGTACAAATGCATGTATAGAACAATTGTAATTAATTCTGATAAAACCATATATGCAGAGAAATTAAATAGCTATAAATGTGGGTTAAAATGAAATACGAAGATGAGATTGAATAACAAGTTAAGAAAATGAACGTGTCATACTAAAGATGTACAGGTTACAAGAGCAGTATGGTCTATTACATATCATCATATACTAATGGTATCAGAAATGTGCTTTAGGGGAAAGGATGGTTCACAACAGAGAAAAATAGTAGGGGAGCTGCAGTAGAACAGAGTATGTAGGAGACCTGTATCCCCCATTGGAGAGTTGTAGTCCACCAAGAAGAGATGATCTAATAAGATCTGATAAAGGAAAGACATTATGGTAGACACAGATGTGTACAAATCAGGTAGGGTAAAATGTACTACTAGCTGTGTTCTGTAACACTACAACTAGTACACTAAGAAATGCTACGAGGGCAATGTACTGGGGTATTGCAGTAAGATCTGCATGATTTGAAGGTAGATGTATTTGTTATTGATAGCTCATGTGAACATTTTCCATTCAGTAGGCAGGTAGCTTAGTGCTTGGCATTAAGACAAGATAAATGGATAATAATAATAAATAAGGTCTCAGGAAGCAGACAGGCTACCACTTAAGGTGGTCCTACAGAGACCAGATATTTTGGTGAAAGCTCTCACAGAAGTGTTCTACAGGACTAGAGGATGGGGTGATCCCAGGTGACTGGAGGAGCACTGCAGTAGCAGTCTACAACTAGGAGAGGTCTGTAAGTGTTCAAGAGAACTGCAGGCACAGGACCCTCACCTCACTGGTTGATAAAGTAATGGACAGTGACCTCCAAATTCACAGTTGACGGCATTAGTTCACTACCAATATATCATGGCAAATGCACCTGATTTAGTTCTACAATCAGGGTGATAGTGAATGTGGAGAAATGGATTCCAGTACACTTGATATTCCAGGATTTCAGATAGGCCTTTAAATCATTGTTGAATAGAAGACTTTTGTTGAAGTTGACAGGATGTGAGGGTAGAAGACATGCTTGAGGATTTTTTTTTTTAATTTGTTTTTATTTTTATTGAATGGTTACCAGGTAAACCCACTGGACAAAAAGCTAAGAACTTTCTCTGGGTAAGTGACTTCTCTTTAACTGCACATAGCCTTAGTCATCTGTGCTAACTTCTAGTTGGGATGGAAAATGGCTGATGGGGTGAACACAAAGGGTAATGATAATGGAACAGCTCTCTGAGAAGAAAGACATTAGATGAGCATTACAGAGGTCTAGCCTGGGATCTGTTTTCTTCAATGTCTATACATCAGCCAGCACTGAAGAATGAGTACAGAATTAATATGTTTATGGACAACATCAGACTTTGACAAGTAGTGGAGGATGGTGGATCAAGTTTGTAAATGAATTAAGGAGGCTAGAAGCCTAGGCTGACAGATGGCATCTAAGATTAAATTAAAAAATGCAAAGTGCTACACTTTGGTAGCAGCAGTACAAAAGGAGGATGTGAAATGGGAAACAAGCTGCAAAAGCATATCAGAAAAAAGACCAATGAGAAATCTTCTCAGCAGCAGTGGGTCACCAGCAGCAGACTGAAATGGTATCAGCCATGACCAAAGCAGACCTTGGCCATTTTAGAATATGCTGACAAGACAACAGCTGGAGTTATGTGTCCAAATCAAGAGACAGTACAGAGGGAATAGTATTGGGGGGAAGAAAGAGGAAGGTCACAATAATTACTAAAAGATTACAGGACATGACATATGAGAAAGAATGGACTGTTTTAGCCTATTTTCTCTGTAGAACACAAGGAAAAGGGAAAACACAATATGGACACAATTTAATAAATGGGATTTGTGAATAAACTAATTTGATAAAGAAGGCTGTAGATATGAAAACAGGGTATAAACTGCTGCTGGAAATTATATCTTTAATCTTGTCAATACATATTAGCCTTTCTGGAGAGACTGTAGCACAGTCTAAATGAACTGTCTGAATAGGAGCTGTACAGGAAAATCAATGTATTCATGATTCTTTGAAACTGGAAAAGGGAAGGGAACAACAAGGGGAAGGTGATTCTATTTGTGGACTGCTAGTTGCATGTGTGTACATGTGTGTGCGTGTGTGTGTGCATGTGTGTGTGTGTGTGTGTGTGTGTGTGTGTGTGTGTGTGTGTGCGTGTGTGCGTGTGTGTGTGTGTGTGTGTGTGTGTGTGTGCGTGTGTGTGTGTGTGTGTGTGTGTGTGTGTGTGTGTGTGTGTGTGTGTGTGTGTGTGTGTGTGTGTGTGTGTGTGTGTGTGTGTGTGTGTGTGTGTGTGTGTGTGTGTGTGTGTGTGTATGTGCGGTTGTGTGTGTAACTACACTAGTAACGTGCTAAGTTTCTGTTATGCCATGATTATGAGCTCATTATTCAGAATGATAGTTTATGATCGGGATTAATGCAAGGGCACATGGAAGGGCACATGGAAGTTTCAGAATTAAGCAATGTGAAGCAGGCACCATCTATTCTGAAGAATCTAAACCAGTTCTAGTCTCTGAATAATAAATTATGCATTTCATTTTACTACAACAAGCTACAACTTTGCTTCCAGTATACTATGAACAGCAGTTTCCAATATATTCTCTTAAATTCTTTCCAACCCACAGAATATAGCAAGAGGTCTGATAATTAGTACAGAGAATTAAGGCACCAAACTATGAGTCATCTACTTTCTGTAACCCAAGGGTACCGGGTTTGATTCTCTTCACCTACCATGTAACTCTAAGCAAGTTACTTAACCTGACTGTGCTTCTGGGTGACACCTGAAAAGAAATACTTCCATCCAGTGGACTTAACTGGTTAACAAATGTTAAAAAAAAGTTCTCAAGTTTGTATTTTTGATTCTCAGTTGCTTTCTATGAGAAGTTTATATATTGGTACTCGGTTTCCTTCCACATCCTAAAGACATACAGAAGGTGAACTGACATCTCTAAATCATCCACAGGTATGTGTGCAATGCATATGTAATACGGAAAGACTTGGCAATGCACTTCCTTTCCCATTTCCTAGTAAACTCTTATGGCTCTTCATAGGGTTGATATAGGAGACAGATGCAATTCAACACTATTGGGTAACACGCGAGAAAAAGGCAAATGTTCATTTGATTGTTTGCAAAAGAATGAAAAGCAATGAGATCCAAGGCAACATATTTTAAAGGGCTATAATTTAAAAGACAGTTTGTGTGTGTGTGTGTGTGTGTGTGTGTGTGTGTGTGTGTGTGTGTGTGTGTGTGTGTGTGTGTGTGTGTGTGTGTCTTTCTCTATGTATGTATATAAATATATATCTAAATAAACATGAAAAGACAGTCAATGAAATATATAGATGAACTCCCCCCACCCCATAGCTGATGTTAAATGGTGCGAATGCGTAACATTGCAGGTAGGAAGTATCTTTTTACCCTGTGTTAAGCAATCTCAAAGTTAAGTGATTAGGTATCTGATGTAAAGATCAACAAAGCCAGTTTCAATAGAGTCATGCATATGCACACACATGTACACATACATAAATATTATGTATAAGCTAAGACATTAGAGTAAAAACCATGAAGAATCCACCAGTCTTACTTAACAAAAGGGAGATATATTTGCATGCCAGCAACTTTCATTTCCATGTTCTGCAAGCATAAAAGAGAACAAGAAGTGCTGTACTTGTAAATAATCCCTGTTCTATTCTGAAATGTTAGTCAGAATGATGTCCAGAATGCTAGGGATTCTGTAATACTATATCCAGCATAAAACTATGCTGTACTTTGGACAATCAGGGGTCTATGTTTGCCCCAAAGTATTCCATGGAATATAATTATTCAATTACAGGCCTTTCCAAAACATTGGTTAGATGAAGAAAAACAGTAGCTGTTATGATTTTA
This sequence comes from Protopterus annectens, assembly GCF_019279795.1. NCBI lineage: Eukaryota > Metazoa > Chordata > Ceratodontiformes > Protopteridae > Protopterus > Protopterus annectens. Next base: position 162,003,400 of record NC_056744.1, on the reverse strand, counting down.
ATAGAAGATTAGTGCCATGTATTTAGGAAGACATACGATATTTTAGTTCTTCATACTTAGAGGACTACAACATTGGAGACGAGTTTTCAGGCTTACATTAACACAACACGTAGCAGCTAATTTAAGGATTATTTGTAGAGCTGATCCTTTCCTAAGGTGCTTTTAGACAGTACATTTGGGAAATGAATGTAGCAACAAGCAAATCTGGGAAATGAGTTAGAAGTCTTTTTTACTGATTTACTTACTCCTACACATCTGGCCATCAGCTATCCCCAAGTGCCTCTTCTCATTCTCTGGGTCTACTTACCCCTTCAGGCCGCCACTCCCTGGACTTACTCTGAATTAGGGTTAGGGCTAGAGGGGAGACTGAAGCGTCCCAGGACAGATTAACAGTAGAAGCCATGATGCACCCACAATCATGACCAAATCACTTTAAACAAGTTTATATCAGCTTGTGGCACTGTAAGAATGCAGAAAGGTAGTCAAGATGTGATGCTATTAATAGCTAACAAAAGAAAACTAAATTGACTCGCAAAAGCAGACAATAGATAAATGAAAATGTCCAAGTTAATACGCTCAGTATTTTCTTTTGTATTTTCTGAAAGAGGGTGCAAAAAAAATAAAGATATGTTTTGATATATTAAGGCTGAGTGCATACTTCTCAACCTCTTAGCTCATGAAATCTGGACTAAGTCTGACATAATGGGCGGACAAAGGGCTGAAATTAAATATTGCTCTTAACTTAGAAACTTAAACTTAAGTTAAGAAACTTAGAAAGTTTCTGTACTAAAATAATTTGTGTTAGAATGGTTTTTCTGAAGCATATGAAGTCTGAAATTCAAATGCGTGTCATTATTTAGTGACTTTAATCCTTAGATCATCCCAGTCATATGTCAAAGAAACACAATTTTTATGAGGAACAGACTAAAAATATGAGGCAAAAAATCTGGACAGTCTGTGAAAATTTGTACAGTTGAGAGGTATGGCTGAGTATTATGAAAATAAACACCCTTGAGAACAAATGAACCACATAGCAAGTTAGACTGACAGTTAGTTTTGAACATCAAGTCTTTATGAGTAGTAAAATCTGGAACAGATCCTACAATAATGTTATGAGTGAAGTGTAAGTAAGAGAAAAAACTGAACTCAAACTCGTTTAATTATTCATACAACTGTCAAAAAGGAATTTAATTGGTAACATTTGGAGGAAATGTGCAAATTCTAACATACCGTTGGTAATATAACCAAAGATGGCATTTGTCAATGCAGGATAGAATGAAATATCATAATCAAATAATGGAAGAATCCTGCCAGGACATACCAAAAGATGAACACAAATAAATACATTGCTGTTTTGTGTACATAAGACTGTGTGGTTGATTTTGTTTATTTGTTCTTTACCAAGTTATAATGTGTATGGAATTAATTTATTAAATAAGAAAAAAACATGCATACCACAGTATTTAGAAGTAAGCAGCTGGTTAAAGCATTATTATTTAATGTGTTACTGCAGAGATGTCTAACAACTCTGATTTTGATCAATTAAAATCAGAACTCTTATTTTAGAAAATGTAAGCATTAGCTTCAAGCTTCATATATTTAATGCTTTATTAGCCAAAATAAGTGTGTGTGTGTGTGTGTGTGTGTGTGTGTGTGTGTGTGTGTGTGTGTGTGTGTGTGTGTGTGTGTGTAAAACAAGGGGAACATTTTAGAAAGGTTATTTGTGTGTTTAGTCATGTGGCATTCATCTGCTTTCTGTAGTTAAGTCATTTCAAAAGTATCAGTATACAGATTAATAAATAGGATAAAGAAAAATGAACATAACACAAATAGCCAAGGAATTTCATTATTAAACATATAGGAAATGATAAAATATATGATAATATATATTGCACTTGTTTGAAAAAAGATAAAACAGCAACTTTTATATTTTATCCAAGAAGATATTATTATTATTATTTTTTACTTTTTATGGTCATAGGATCGTGGGATCATAGGAGATTACTCGGCTATCAACCCAGAGCTCATTTTAAACCTAGCCATTTCATCCCAATGTAATACCATGAAAATGTTAGTAAGTACTTAAGATTGCATTTAGTAATGACTGCCCATATCCAGAAGGGTTGTGGATGCTATCCCTGGTAAGAATTTATGGTGCCCCATCCACTCATACAGGTTCCTCTTGAACAGTGTCATAGAGGGGCTCTGTTTCACATGAATTGGTAGCCTGTTCCAAAGATATGGCAGTTGGTGGGAGATAAATCTGGTCCTCCATCATGTTCTATTTAAGTTGCAGGCCATATTTAGGTCCCTGGAACAGGTAGCCCTAGTCCCGTATGATATACTGATATGCAGCAAGTTCATTAGGTTTGAGTCTTGGATTGCTCTGTAGGCCAGGCATAAGTCTCTCCTAAGAAGTCTATATGACACAGAGTATAGTGACAGGGACAGTAGTCAGTCTGTGTAAGGCAAATGCTGGAGCCCCTTGATCTTCTTTGGTAGAAACCTTTGAGGTCTCTCCAGTTGGTCCAGGATCTTTCTACTGTATATGCCAAATGGGGTGTTATACTCAATTATGGGCCCGATTAGTGCTGAGTATAGAGGGGTTATAACCTCTTTTACTCTCGAGGTGATGCCTTTACTAAGCAAGTGTGCTATGTAGAACGCCTTCCTTACTACAGTAGACACATGGTAGTTGTAGTTAATGTTGCAGTCAACTTGTGATCCCAGGTCTCTTACCACTTCATGGGTACTTAGGGTATTGTTGTTGATATGATAGTGTGAAGGGAAATTGTTTGTGCCAAAGGGAATGATGATGCATTTCTTTGCATTTAGTTTGAGACTGTGACTAACACACCAGTCATTGGTCTGCGTGAGACCCTCCTAGAGTAAATTGACATCATTTGGGGATTCAATTATTGCACCTAGTCGTCTGCAAACTTGGTCAGCCACAACCCCTTACTTTTGATCTGAACTTCTGAGAAGTATATACCAAACAGTAGGGGGCTCAGTACTGACCCCTGTAGCACCCTACTGGTAACAAGTCTGCTGGCTGATGTGGAATCCCCCACTTTGATAGTGTTTGTCAGGTATGTGAACCAGTTGGCAACACATCTTACAACAAAGGAGTTTGCATTCAGTTTGCTACGATTATCGGTAATGCCTGACTGTGTGATTGTGTCAAAAGCCTTTGCCAAGCTGAGGTGTGTTGTGTGCACATATTTGTCCTTGTCAATGGCCCCAGTCACATTTTTCAAAAAAGTCCACCAGATTTAACAGGCAGGATATGCCCCTGATGAAGTCGAGTTGGGTGGGATCCAGGGTTTGGAGGTCACCTGTGTCTTTATTTATGAGGTCCATAATGATACATTCCATGGCCTTACAGATGAGGCTGTTCAGGCTTATGGGTCTGTAATTCCTCTGGGTCTGTTGTTAGGCCACCTTTCAGGAGTGGAATAACTGTTGATGTTCTGCATTCTGCAGGAACAAAGATTGTGGTTAGGCTATGATTGAAAAGGCTACTTAATAGTGATGCTAGTCCATATTTTAGCTGTTTAGAAGACAGCCTGAGATGTTGTCTGGTCCCATAAAGGCTGTGTTTATTGCCTTGGACAAGGCTTTGAGGATCTGCTCTTCAGATATATAGGGTGGGAGGGAGTTTCGGGGAAGGTTTGTGAAAAGTTAAAAGGGGATATGGGAGTGAAAGTTTCACTAAACCTATCTGCTAGCAAGTTTGCTATCTCTGTGGGGTCAGTGTGAGTGATGCCATTGGTCACTAGTTCTGCACATGGTTGGGTCATACCTTTTAGGATACATACATAGATGTAAAAGCCCTTACGGTTATCCTTGGCTATATGTGCTAAGTTTCTGTCAAAGGAGCCCTTAAAGGATTTGACAAGTTGGTTTATTTTCCTGTTAAGGCTGAGGATGGTGCTTTTCCATTGTTGGGGCCTTGTCTTCGATTTCTCGGACAGCAACTTTTTTGGATTTATTGCAAAATTTATTGATGCTGGATGTCCACCATGGCAGCTTGCTTTTATTTGGGGCTCTAGCTTTGATTCTTTCTAGTACACCTGAGTTTATACACTTATGCAAGTGCTTGTACAGGGCTTTAGTGTAAGCTTCAGCGTAGTTACCACTTCTAGCTTGGGGTGGGATTTCGAATGAATTTATGCCTTCATTTAGGACAGTATAGTTTGTCTTGGTGAAGTTTTTTTAGTCTGATTTCACCCTTTTTGACTTCTGGTGTTAGTGCCAGCTCGAAGATGACTGTTCGGTGGTCAGATTTAACTAATGAGTGTCCGAGGGTTGCAGCAGTTCATCTGTTTGACATGTTAGTGAGGACCAGATCTAGAATGTTTGTTCCTCTTGGGATATGAACAACTTGTTCCAGTGCATTTGAGTTCACAAAGTCAAGGAACGTTTGGGATAGTGAGTTGGGGCTAGTGTGGGCTTCCCAGTTGATGATAGGATAATTGAAATCTCCATAACCAGAGTGTTTGGTAAAATCTGGAGTGCCTCCAGTTTGGTCAAGTAGGCTTCATGGGCAACATGACCCATGGAGGGGATCTATAACTGGTTATGACTTGAATGGGGGTCTTACCCATGTAACCTGGACTTGGAGTAACTCCGTGGAGTTGTCCAGTCTAGCTAGATAAGAGCTGACTTTATCTCTAATATAGATAGAAATATCACCTCCTTTTGGTTTTTATACATTCATTTTGCAGTCTAAAGGTGTGGAAGGCATTGTAGCCTTGCAAAGCCAGGGTACTCTCTAACACATTGAACCAGGTTTCTGTGACTGCACAGACATCTAAATATTCTAGTGATAGAAGTGCTTCCAGGGAGTGCAATTTTTGGTTTAAGCTCCTGTCATTTAACAGCATGATCCTTATTTTGTTCTGGTTAGCTAATTTCATGTCAGTAATGTTGTTTTCAAGACCTTGCCTAAAAAGGTACTATGGTGGTGGCAAGAGTCTTTGCAAGCAGCCAAAAGCCTAGAGCTGCCAGGTGTAAACCATTTCTGGCAAAGCAGTGAGGTTTGTCGACTTTGGTTTCCCAGGCTGACGGGAACTGGATCCCCTTTGAGTGACACCAAAACCTAAGGCAATTATTGAAATCAATAATTTTTTGTTTATACTGCGGCATCATTCTAGGTGAGAGTAGTATGCTGCTCAAGGTGCTAGGGACATACCTGCCTAGGACAGATACTCAGAGAGCTCAACCATGTCTCTCTTCATATAGTTCAGTGGGGTACATCTGAAGTCATTTACACCAACATGAACTATGACAGAGTCATAATAGTACTTGCTGCTGAGAGACCAGAATGCATGTGTAATCTGATGAATCCTGGCATGAGACAGGCAACTGACTGTGACTTTCTTCTTCTCCAACCTGGTAAGTGAGACATCCATGAGTCTCACTACTGAGTCTCCAATGACAAGAAAATGTGGTTTTTGAGTGTTTCTCCTTACGGGCTTGGTGTGTGAGACATTGGTGTTGCTATGTGTTGTGAGTGCTGTGTTAGTTGTATCAGTCTTGTGTTTTGGAGGTCTCTCATGTTTAAGTAGGTTTTCTGAGAGAACTTCTGCATATGTAGATTTTTGTGTTTGATGCGTACTATGTGTATGAGCAATGGTACTATGTGCATATGTAGTGGTGGATGAGTTGACAACCTCTTCTGTGTTACTGTTTTGAGTGCGAGAGGGTATGGATTCAAGATTCTTGGTGTAGATACATCTCTTGCACTCTATACTAGAGTGAGTTATTAGTAGAGGGTTGCCAGTGTACTGAGACAATTGCTACATTGCCTCAATAGACCCAAGTAAACAAACTTGGCAGGAGAAACAGGGGTAGTTCAACTGTCCATAATGCTAGGTTGAAGACTGTTGTCACTAGGGATGGCTTTTTAGAATCTTTCACAGAGGAGCTCAGTGGTTGCAGATTTCTGTCTGGGGTTTTATTTTTTTTTTCCACTGGTGGTTAATAGGTTACAACACACTAGCAGTATTTCTTTGACCAGGAAAGCACTAAGGATGAGGGCTACACTAGTGTGCTACAGTAGTATCTAAGGGAAAAATTGTTGAATTTAACTGTCCAGCTTTGGCACACAATTGCACAGCAGTGAGCAGTGCTGCACAATGTGCTAACAAGCAGAAACCTGCTCAAATGCAGGACCTAAATACCATTAGCTAAAACTTGAAAAAAAGTTTAAAAAGATTCAAAAGGACCAATGAGGATACTTATTCCAAGCCCTAGACCAACCTCCCTTTACCAGACAGGGTCCAATCAACATAATCTTCTCACCAAAGTACAGACAAGCCCCTTTCAGTCCAAGATAGCCTTGAAAACATGCTCAGAACAAACAACCACTACAAACAAACCCAGATGCATCAATCCTGTATCTGGACTATGCTACAGCTACTAGCTACACTAGTTTCATCGGGAGACACTAGAAAATGTTTAACACAGCAGAAAAATAGCAGTGAAACACTAAAAACATTTAAAACAGCAGACAATCATCAAGGAGGCTTTAAAGAATGTTTTAAACAGCTAACACAGCAGTTATTTAAACACTGCTTAAAGGGAAAACCAAAACAAGCAGAACAGATAGCTTTAAAACAGTGAAAAATAGCAGTAAGTACTTAAACAGTGAAAATAGCAAATATTCTTTGTAAACAGTGAAAACAGCAATAACATTTGAATTTTATTTAATAGGCACAGTAATGTAGACAATTGCAGTACAACAGTGTAGTTTAGTACATAGTACTAATCTATGAACCTATGAACCTATAGTATATAAATACAGTATAAAAGTAGGTAGCAGGCAAAAAAGTGCAGTAAATTTATTTTATTTTATTTATTTTATTTTTACATTTGTTAACCTGATTAATCTGTATGGATTCTTAGAAGCCCTTTTTCAGCAGAGACCCGAGGAGAAAAGCTCACAAAAAAAGTTTAAGTAAACAAATAGTAAGAAGAAAGATAAACACAGATCACATTTTAAGTATACATACTTCTGAAGTAATTACATAACATGCAATAAAGGAATATATAGAATGGATAGAAATACAATACAATACATATATGGAAATTTTCACGTAGTATGGCAAGAAACTAAGCAGAAATATGATAAGACTAAGGTCAATATATTGCTGAAACCAAGGTACTAGGCATGCAGTAAGTAAATATACAGATAAAGTTGTGTGAACTTTGAAAGTTAATAAATAAATTAAAGAACAGTAATAAGGGATTATAGGAATTCAGTGTAACATGAGCTAACTAGTATGGAATATGACGGAAAAAAAATGTGTAGGTAGTAGTAAGAGAGAGAGCTAGAAGTGATACAGTAAAGTAAGGTTATCCCTGAATGTTTCTTGGGTATTAGTTTAGAGCATGAACTTATCCAGTTTGAAAGGAAAAACGATTTAAGCTGTTTCTTGAAGGCATTTTTTCTTTAAATAGTCTGAGGGCTAAAGGGAGTGTGTTCCAATTTTTGCAACTGAGTGACAATAGACTATTTTCCCAAAGGTTTTGTTTGGCTTATGAACTTCAAGAAAGTATTGATTAGTACTTCTTAGTGGGCTTTGAGGAGTATAAAGTGTCAGAGAATTTGCAAGGGATGGGCAGAATTTAGAATTGTTTAGTATACTGTGGGCTATAAGGAGCTGGGATTGAGGCAGTAAGTTGGAAAGTTCAGGCCAGTGTAAAGCCTTTAATGAGAGGCAGTGATGGGATTTGTAAGGTTGATTTGAAGCAAATCTGGCTACTTTGTTATATGTGGTTTCTAGTTTGGATATTAGGTTACTTTGTAGATGGGTAAGAATAGGTGAAGCATAGAGCAGAGATGGTAGAAGCAGGGATTGGGCAAGTATTATAAATATTATAATATTATATAATATTATATGTATTATAAGTATTATATAAAATATTATAAATAAGCAGAAAAAAACAAGCAACTTATATTTTTGGGAAGCTCAGAAGCCTCTAGTCATCTGGTATATCATATCAGAGTTGTGGCTGGTAGCCCACCTCAGTTCAGCTCAGTACAAACAGAAATCTACTCAAATGCAGGGGCTAAATATCAGAAGCTCAAAACTTGAAAACAATTTTAAAAGATTCAAAAGGACCAATGAGAATGCTTATTCCAAGTCCTAGATCAGCCTCCTTTTACCAGACAGGGTCCAATCTACACAATCCTCTCACTAAAGTGCAGATAGGCTCCTTCCAATCCAAGATGGCCTGGAAAAAGGGTTCAGAAAAAAACAACCACTACAAACAAACCCAGATGCAGCAAGCCTGTATCTGAACTATACTACATCTACTAGCTACATTACAATGTTAACACAGCAGAATAATAGCAGTGAGACACTAACAAAAGTTTAATAATGCAGAAAATCATCAAAGACCCTCTAAAGAATATTTTAAACAGCTAACAGATCAGTTATTTAAACATTGCCTAGTGGGAAAACCGGAAGAAGCAGAACAGATAGCTTTAACACAGTGAAAAATAGCAGTAAATACTTAAACAGTGAAAATAGCAAAAAAAAAAAAACTTTGTAAACAATGAAGTCAGCAACAAAATTCGAATTAACAGGCACAGCAATGCAGACAATTGCAGTACAGTAGTGTAGTTTACTACACGGTATATAAATAAAGTATAAAAGTAGACAGCACGCAATAAAAATGCAGTAGATAGTATAAATAACCAAAAATAAAGGGGCACCTTATGTTTTTTGGAAGCTCAAAAGCCTCTATTCATCTTGTATCTCAGCTCAGAGTTGTGGCTGGTAGTCCACCTCAGTTTGGCTCAGTACAAAGAAGCAGAAACCCGCTCAAGTGCAGTGTCTAAATACCAGAAGCTAAAAACTTTAAAAACATTTATGAAGATTTAAAAGGGCCAATGAGGATGCGTATTCCAACCCTAGACTGACCTCCCTTTACCAGACAGGGTCCAATCAACACAATCCTCTCCCTAAAGTGCAGTAGGCCCCTTAAAATTCAAGATGCCCTGAAAATGTGCTCAGAACAAACAACCTCTACAAACAAACCCAGGTGCAGCAATCCTGTATCTGGACTATACTACATCTACTAGCTATACTAAGTTTCATTGGGAAACACTAGAAAATGTTTACCACAGCAGAAAAATAGCAGTAAGACACTAAAAAAAGCATTTAAAACAGCAGAAAATCAGCAAGGAATTTCTAAAGAATGTTTTAAACAACAGATCAGTTATGGTTAGGTATTAGTGCTCAACATAAGCTGTTAAAGTAACTGATGGAAAAAGAACTGACAAAATTCGGGATAAATCAATAAACTTATAAGTCCAGTGTTATCTGAGTTTGAAAGAGTATGACCACTGAACTGTAATACCATTGTTGCTATTCTGGGTGACAGCACTTTCCTTGTAGAGTAACAGGTACTATTTAGACAGGTACTAGACACTGGGTAAAAGCTAGTACACTCTGTGTAAGAGGGTTACAATGGGAGGGATTTAGAAAAGACTTACTAACTTTGTAATTATGACAGATATGTTCTTCTCTAAGTGAGTTACTGTAGTATTATGTCAATATATAAGGGTTTTTCAGAGACAATGTACTCGATAGACTATATAATACAATTAAACATATAATGCTGACACTTCGCTAGAATACAAAGATAGGGCTTTTGGTAAACACTGTTTAAGTGAGTTATTATGTTTTGCACCACATATGTGGTAGTGATTCAGACACAGAGGTATTTATATAAAGCATTTTTGTTCTGCACAGCAGCATAGCACTTCATGGGCCACGCAGACAGCAAAGTACAAATGACGGTTCAAAAGTACAGAGCACAGCATCAAGAAACCGTTGTGATCCAAAGAAACAAAAGTAGAAAGCATAACATGTGATACGATGGTGCAAATATAGTTATATAAAGAACAACTATTCAGGAAAAACTGACGTAACTGTTGCTGTTGCTTGTTAGACAAGAATACAGGAAGAAAGGTAAGGTTCAACTGATGATGGCGAGTTTTAAAATGATAGTATTCATGAATATGCATTCATTTTGTAATTACCTGATTAGTCCATTTCAGAGTCATGAAAAAACCACAGAATATCCCAATACACATGGTACATAAGGCAAAGGAGCTAATTCTGTACAGGGTCCCATCCCATCACAGGGTACAAGCACTCAAACAGATCACTACAGTGAACACACCTATGTGAAGTTTGAAGGAGCACCATTTCTCCTGCAACACATCTTTGGGATGTGGTACAAAAAGAGATTTCTGGGTGAAAACTCACATAGCCACAAGATGGATAAGTAGACTTTGCAAAGAAAATACCCCAACCGAGATCTGAGCTGGGTGAACCAATCACTGTGAGGCAGCAACACATTCCAATGTACTGCTTATCATATGTAAATCATGCCTATTCCTTTTTCTTCTTTGCTGCCTAATGACCTTTAGGCTCCACCACTGATCAGCCCTCCTTCACCACCTTGGGTGAGAGCCAGTTGTAGAAACATCATGTATGCAGCCATCTGGCTTTTCTTTGAAATGGGCCTAGCCACACCGTCTGTTGGCTGATGTGAGCACCCTCATTACTGTGAGGGCATTATGCAGCCTCTCCATGTTGTGTTCATGCTCACACTCACACACTGAGAGCAACCATCACTTGCTTGGAATCACCAAACCCATGTTCCCTGGTCTTTATTTATTGACATTTGCTCTTACAGCCACTGTGAACATGCAAGCCCCTACTTGCATAGGATCAAATAACTGACCAAAAGTACCATCTTCTTTCCCTAGGATTGTCAAAACAATGTTCATAACTCACTTCCATCTTCTCCTGTGCAGCACTGTCACACCAGAGTCACTAACAATGCTGAAGTGATCTGGACTGTACCCAGGGCTTTAACCCTATGTGCCACATAAATATATCTGGCAGCATTTCTGTTAGGGCTGCAGACAGCCAAAGTCAGCAGTGAAAATGGTAGCAACAGACAGAATGCAGAAGCCCAGAAACAGCTAATAGATGCTGACAGACAGGGAAACCTGCACAGGAGTGTCAAGTCAAAATTAATAGTGGGTATGTGCCTCATTACTTACCAGAAGGTTTCTTAGAAACTGAACCTGAAACAACCAAGAAAGGTATAAATATTCACCTGGAGTTCATGGATATTCCACTGGTGCCATATACAGAGACCTGGTATAAGTGTTTTATTACTAATCAGTATGTCTCTTTCACCGAAAACATGAAATAAACAAAAATGTTACAGATACCCACCTGAGATCATGCACTGAGAATGTGTATAGGTGTTTTATTACTACCCAAAGTTCTCTTGGACTCTGAACCTGAAACAACTAAGAATGTCACAGATACTCAGGTGGGACCCTACAGGGAAACCTCATACAAATGCCTTAACACTACCCTCACCTGTCTTATATGTCTCAACTGTACAGATTTTCACACAATGTCCAGATTTTTTCCTCAATTTTTGGTCTGTTTCTCCAAAAATTGTGGTTTTCTGGCAAATCATCGAGGACTGAAGTCAGAAAATAATGACAGACATTTGAGTTTTAGACTTTATATCCTTTATAAAATCCATGCTAATACAAAACCTATTGTCCTATCAACTTTCTAAGTTTATGAGAGTAATATTTAAAAAATGCCCATATTTTTGGGCCTTTATCCCCCACTATTTATGACTTTGTCAAGATTTCTTGATCTAGGAGACATATGCAGTTATACCCAAAACTTGCAACAATTAAGAAGGCAACAGAAGTCACCTGAGATTAGCATTTTACTGCTACCCAGAAGGTTTTTTAGGAACTGAATCTTAAACAACGATGGTCACAGATGCTCATCTGGGTTCTGCATTGAATCCACTCCTGTGCAGTACTGGTCTTTATGTCTACCAGATGTTTTCTTAGACCAAGCAGATCATGCTTACTCAACATGGTGGATGTTTTTGAAAGAAGTCATGAGAGAAATGGATAACTCTACAATGGTACACACCACATACCCTGACCTGGCCATACTATACCATATACTAGAAAAGCTTGAAATACCCAACATACCCAGTTAATTCCACTGAATACACAGAAACATACACCGCCATACTATACCTGCATGTAGGCAGCTGCATAAATGCAGCTATACCCTGTAGGTACAGTCGTAGGGCAAACTCCAGAAACAAATGGTGGAACCATAATATCAACAAGCTTTACAACAAAGGGAATTTTAACCAAAATGAAGAGTAATTCCCAGAAAGATAGAACCCTCATCACTGTAATAGCCAAGAAACTCAGGAGCTTAATAAAATAAGTCTATTCTGATGCTGAAATAGCTATACAAGCCAAAGGCAATCACAGTCTTTTTTAGTTATGCTCATAATCTCAGATGTACAGTGCAGTAATGCACTGAGCTGTTGTAATCAATGTTACCTACACTGACACTGAAGATACAGTGAACCTTCTAGCTGATAAAATCAGCTTGTACTTTACCCCCTCTCCCCTCCATCTATCCATCAATACATATATAAAACCAACTCGCCTCCAGCTATAATACAAGACCAAGATTTTGACACATAGTCACTCATCATAGTCAGTCATAGTAGAAAAGCTAAATAAAATGCGAATAAACTCCTATATCACCACTGGATTCCAAACTGGCTCACATATAAGTCACAGTAGATCAAACTAGGGGGAGTTACTTCCACAAAAAGACCGGTCACCAGTGGATTCCCCCAGAGTCTGGTGCTGGCACCTCTCTTGCTTGTACTTTCCTGAAGTAAAAGGTAATGCCAAACGGCTTTGATTAACTAAGTTTGCAGATGAGTGAAAGCTAGGAGCAGTCACTGAATCCCCAAATGACATAGTCATCCTGCAGGAAGGTTTGTCCCAAAGAAATAAATGGTTCCAGAACCATGCACTCAGAGTAAATGCTAAACAATGCACTATGTATTCTTTGGAAAGTTATCTACCCCAGGGGACTACCACTCTGACAATATGCACCTTTGAGTTGCCCATTTGTTTAGAATTTGGGAATTTTTGTAGACAATGACCTAATTTCCGACCAACATGTGTCTTCTTTCATAAGAAAGTCCTTCTATATTGTGCAGCTTATAAACAAAGGGATTGCATCTAGCTCTATAGAGATTTTACTGTCACCCTTTGCTCAGCCATTATTAGACCAGTCATTGAATATAATGCCCCCTTCGACATGTATCTGTTCAGACACATGCAACAAATGGAATTCCCACATAGACACCTTATTAAAGGGATGTAAGAGCTAAACGATATGTCCTACAAGGGCTAACTCAATGCCCTGTCACTATACTTAGTATCCTACATATTACTAAATGGTGATCTGTGTCTGGCATACAAGGCATCCTCTAACCCAATGCTGATAAACCTACTGCACATCAACAAGTCAATGGCATCAGAAATAAATGGTCCAGGTATGTAAACGTATTTGGTAACATCAATAGAACAATTTGGAGAGACACGTATAACTCACACCGCATACCACTGTTCTGATACAGATTCCCCATCCAAGTAAAATTAAAAGCTTATCCCTATCTGTATTCAAGTGCAACTTGAATTTGTGGTTGAGTAATAGAAATGTTACCCCAGGACTGCCCCCATAGTATTAATGGACAGAGGCATCTCCTAGATGCTTTATTCTGTGCATGTTCCCCTCAAATTATCTATGGTACGAATCCACTTACTCTTACTAGGGGTAATATATAACTGTTGCCCATGAGATGGATAAGGCCAATCTAAAATCAAATGGGATAGTCTAATTCTGACACCTAAAGGTAAATTGGTTAAGCTGAAAGAGGCCTGCAAGGGCAGCTAGCCTAATTATCTATGAACCAATGAACTAAGAAGGTCTGAGATATTAACATGGGATCGTGGCCTGGCAACTGGTATATGTGTTTTATTAGTACACAGAATGTCTCATACTCTCTCGACCTGGAAAAACAAAACAAACATCTTTTCTGTAATAGAACCTGGAGAAAAAACTTCTATATGTTCAGCCTCACTCACTTGTAAACACACCTTGGATCACTCAAGATTCCTAACCCTGGGATGGGACATGAGACCTTTTTATTAGTGACTCTCATTTTTTCCTGTTTTACAGAAAGTACTACAATGTCTACCATCACTGAAGCAGCTTACACAAACACATTGTTTCTGGGTCCAAGTTGTGGCTTAGAAAATGTCTGGGGTTTCCACACAAAGGTATTGAAGCCTTGATAGAGTACACTTTGTGTCTCCTCATACCCCAGTCATCCCCACAGAGTGCCTAAGCTAGATGCTCTAATGTATCATCGATAGTTACTCCTACAAGAGCAATAACCAATCACATGCAAACTACAGCAGCCAATAATATTTAGTCAAGTCATGGACACGACAACAATATATTCTATGAAAGTCAAGTTACTCTTCAAATTCTTATCAGTCAACATTTCTACCCTCTTCTCAATACTAGTTAGTAAGGTAGAACTTCTTGACTCTTGGATTTATTTACCACAGTCTTCACATACTCACTTTACAGAACATTCTTACATTCTAAATAGCATATTTTTCTGACTCATTCCTACCTCCTGTACTGTACAACTTCCATTTTAAATTACAGTTAATCTTTCTGGTGCTTTCCCTTCTACCATTCTTCCATCACAAGCAGTGAGACTCTCTCTCTCTCTCTCTCTCTCTCTCTCTCTCTCTCTCTCTCTCTCTCTCTCTCTCTCTCTCTCTCTCTCTCTCTCTCTCTCTCTCTCTCTCTCTCTCTCTCTCTCTCTCTCTCTCTCTCTCTCTCTCTCTCTCTCTCTCTCTCTCTCTCTCTCTCCTGAGTCCATAAACACAGAGGAGGAGGGCAGGGGCCCTGGCTCATCACATGGGTTACACTATGTGGGAGGGGGAGGGGGGAGGCCCTGACTCATCACATGGGTAATACTTAGTGGGATGGGAAGGGCAATGGCTGTGGCTCAGCGCACACAGTAACACCTAATGGGAGGGGGGAGAGCAGGGGCCCTGGTTTGTCACATAGGTAACACCTAGTGGGTGCACCCAGTGGAGTTCCAAGCCATTTGAGCTTGTACTGCTAAACTGTATTTCCACTAAGTAGCCAAGGGGGAAACTAGTGTGAAGTGTCAGTAGAGAGAGAGAGAGAGAGAGAGAGAGAGAGAGTGGGGAGCCTTGAATAGCCTACCTGTCCTTGAGGGAAGTGACCTCAGCACAATAAGCTGTAGTAATTGGTCATTTTGGACCATTTCTAGCTCTTTTGAAGTTCCCTGGTTAAAATCTGCCTCTGGCATTTTTTTGAAGCCATATTGCACAGACACAGCTCCACGTGGTCCTGTTGAGTCTTCCTGGCTGCAGAGAACTGAAAAAAAGTGACTGCTTTCCTTATTAAGTATCCTGCTGTTTTTTTATATTTGTTTTACCTTCTACTGCTTACCTGGAGCAAGCTTTAACTGTTTTCATAGTTATTTACTGCATTTTTTATTATCTGCACTTAAAAGTACATTTTAGTCGAAATTAGTCTAATTCAAGTCGAAAAGTGTTTGTTTGCTGTTTAATTTAATTATTTGGCTGCCCACTAAAGTGTGCTAGCCTGTACTACTGACTTATTGCCTTTTCAGCATTTCTGTGTGTTTCTATTTAAAAACAAAAAAAACAAAAAAATATTCCTTGTTTTCCTGCCTCTGCTAAACTAGTTAGACCAGTTTACAGGCCTTGCTGTATCCTGGGCTGTGTTGTAGTTCCTGTGTTGTCCATTGCCTTACTTGGATAGAAGGAAGTTTCTTAGCTCACCAGTGGGAGTGGGGAGCCTTGAATAGCCTACCTGTCCTTGAGGCAAGTGACCTCAGCACAAGAAGCTGTAGTAATTGGTCATTTTGGACCATTTCTAGCTCTTTTGAAGTTCCCTGGTTAAAATCTGCCTCTGGCATTTTTTTGAAGCCATATTGCTCAGACACAGCTCCATGTGGTCCTGTTGAGTCTTCCTGGCTACAGAGAACTGAAAAAAGTGACTGCTTTCCTGATTAAGTATCCTGCTGTTTTTTATATTTGTTTTACCTTCTACT
Organism: Protopterus annectens; assembly: GCF_019279795.1. NCBI lineage: Eukaryota > Metazoa > Chordata > Ceratodontiformes > Protopteridae > Protopterus > Protopterus annectens. The sequence goes on along the minus strand of NC_056744.1, from coordinate 161,987,320 downwards.
GCTTACCTAGAACAAGCTTTAATGGTTTTCATAGTTATTTACTGCATTTTTTATTATCTGCACTTAAAAGTACATTTTAGTTGAAATTAGTCTAATTCAAGTTGAAAAGTGTTTGTTTGCTGTTTAATTTAATTGTTTGGCTGCCCACTAAAGTGTGCTAGCCTGTACTACTGACTTATTGCCTTTTCTGCATTTAGCGTGGAGTTGCCACTAGAGCACCATCGGGCAGCGCCGGTTAAACAAGGTTAAACTATTTCTGGCTCCGTAAAGTCTGCTCTTCATTTTTCCCTTAGAACTGCTCTACTTGTAATCTAAACAGTCTATTCTCTATCTGTAAAGCTCAGCACTTGTTCCTAAAGCATTTTTTAGTCAGGTAAAGCACTTCTATATTATACAAAGTACTTCACTAGCTTAAAACCCCCTTGAGTACCCACTTCCCTATAGGTTCTTTCTGTCTCAGTTACACAGCAAACTTTTTCATTTCTTCTAGCATGTCAAAGGGTCAGTTGCTAGCGTCCTCTCCTGCTCAGCTGGTGAATCTGGGAATATTGAGGCAATGTTACAATTGCCTCATGTACACAGACAACCCTCTCCTCCTCCCACAAAACACAAATACATGCAAGAGATGCAACTATATAGCCAAACTGGAGGCTGAGTTCTCTCAACTCAGGACTGGCAAAACCAGACAGGAGGAGAAGGTAACCACACACACCATAAACCCAGTCTCACATAGAACTATCACAACTACAAATCAAACACATAAACACACAAAGACATACTCGGAGGCACTGATCAAAAATCTACCAAAACAGCAGAGGCCTCCAAAGCAGACACCCAAACAACTGCCACCTCATGACATACCACAAGCAACACATAGATCACAAAGTCAGTGTGCAAATCAGTCACAGCCCTTAAGGCCAAACACAATGCCAGACACACTTGTCATAGGTGACTCCATAGTCAGACACACTGACGTCCCACTCACCAGACTGAACAAGGAGAGGGTCACAGTAAGCTGCCTGTCGGGCGCTAGAATCCGCCACATAACACAAGCACTCAGGTCACTCCACAGCAAGTACAAGTATGACTCAGTCATTGTCCATGCCAGTGTGAATGACCTGAGATGTACCTCCCTGGACTACATGAAAAGAGACATAAAGGAGCTCTCAGATTATGTAGCCCAGGCTGGTATGACCCTGACCCTGAGCAGTATCCTACCTTCATCAAGAATGATGCCACAATACAGAGACAAAATGATCAGTTTTAATAATTGGCTTAATTTCTGGTGTCATTCTAAGGGGATCCAATGTCTGTCTGCCTGGAATGACATGCTTGACAAGCCACGCTGCTTCGCAAGGGACGGCTTGCACCTGTCACCCCTGGGTTTCCGGATATTGGCAAAGGCTCTTGCCACCCCATAGTGCCTTTTTTAGACAAGGCTCAAATTCTAAACCCACCGCCCTAGAAAACAATAATGGAAAAAAACTAAGGGTAATGCTGCTCAATGCCAGAAGTCTAAATCTCAAGATGCATGCCCTCGAAGCCCTCCTCAGTATGGAGAACATCGATGTCTGTGCTGTGACTGAAACCTGGTTCAAGGCTCCTGAGAGCACCCCGGCACTATCAGGTTTTACCTCATATCATGCCGGCCCCAAAACCCGGACCATACCACAAAAGGGGGGGGTGTATCCATATTCATCAAGGATACCCACACCTCCAGGCTGGTGGCAACTCACGAAGCATCAGAGACCATTCAGGTGCAATTAACCATAGGCAAAACTGCTCTACAGTTTGTAGCATGTTACAGGCTACCCTCTCAAACTCAGGAACCCCACACAGCCTTCCTGAAGACACTGGAGAGTATAAATGTCTCTCCAAACACCATCATATTGGGTGACTTCAACTACCCAAACATAGACTGGGAACATTACTCAAACCCCAATACCCTAGCCCAAAGGTTCCTGGAGTTCATAAACTCAAATGCTATGGAACAACTTGTCACCATTCCCACAAGAGGTGAAAATATACTAGACCTGATCATCACAAACATGGGGACAAAATGCTCCACACCGAAGTATATCCCTCATTGGTGAGATCAGACCATAAACTAATCTCACTGGAGATCCACATCCCGCCCCATCCCCAACAAAAATGACCACAGTGAAGAACTTCTCAAAAGCCAACTTCACACTTCTTAAGACTGGTGTGGTATCCTTCAAGGCCCCTGAGCCATTGGAAACCACAACCCACGCTGCTGAATCCCTTACAAATGCTTTCTACGAGTACCTCCAGGATTGCATGGATCAAGCAATCCCAAATAAAATCAAGACCCTTTCCACCAAAGGCAAGCGCCCGATCTGGTGGACCCCAGCCATAAACAAACTTTACAACAAGAGGAGGAAGCTACTACAAGATAGAGCAAAATCCCTAAAAGGGAAGACATCTCTGATCAATACTAGTAAAAAACTACGATCACTCATAAAATCATCCAAGGCCAACTTTGAGAGAAAAATCGCCAAGGACTCATAAGACAATCATAAGGCCTTCTTTAGCTATGTTAGAAATCTGGGTGGAAACTCCCAGATATGCTCAGAATTAGTCCAAAATGATACAAAAATCACTGAACCCACAGACATTGCAAACATACTGGAAGACAGGTTCAGTGAAAATTTCTCCCCTCCCTCCCCCCCAAAAGGAGAAATATCTATCCCAGCAGAATGTAGCCTCCCAATCATCTCAAATGCCCAGGTGAGAGCTGCTCTCTCTAAAGCTAAAAACACAGCATCAATGGGACTGGATGGTGTCCCCAGCTGTGTGCTACACAAACTCAATGAGGAACTAAACCCACACATAAGGCTGCTGTTTAATCTTAGCCTTACCACAGGATACGTACCCAAAGAGTGGCGTACGGCAACTGTGGTCCCACTCCACAAAGGCGGTGCTTCTATGTACCCTGGTAATTACCATCCCATAAGCTTAACAAGCCTGGTCTGCAAAGCTATGGAGAGGATCATAATGGAACTCATAAATAAAGACATAGGGGACCTACAGACATTGGATACTACCCAATTCGGCTTTGTCAAGGGCGGATCATGCCTCTTGAACTTGGTCTACTTTTTTGAAACAGTCACCAAGGCCATTGATGAGGGTAAGGCAGTTCACACAGCCTACCTTGACCTTGCAAAAGCTTTTGACACAATACCCCACTCGGGTATCATAGAAAAGCTCACCAGCTTAAATGTAAACCCATATGTCACAAGATGGGTTGCAAACTGGCTCAAGGACAGAGCCCACAGGGTTAGAGTTGCTGGTGCCATGTCAGACTCCAAGCCGGTCACAAGCGGTGTCCCACAGGGCTCAGTCCTGGGCCCCCTCTTGTTCGGCATCTACTTTTCAGAAGTGCAGGCAAACATAGGAGGATTGTGGCTGACAAAGTTTGCAGATGACTGCAAACTGGGTGCCATAGTTGAAAATCCATCAGGCACAGATATCCTTCAGAGAGGTCTCATAGAAACGGATAACTGGTGCCAGAGCCATGGCCTTAAGCTAAATGCCAAAAAATGTATATTCATACCCTTTGGTAAAAACAAGGTAACCCCAAGTTACCACATAGGTGGCAATCCATTAAGCACAGAAGAGGTTATCAGGGACCTGGGGACCCAAGTTGACAGTAACCTTTCTTTTGACACTCACATTGCCAAAGTGGTTAGGAGGACCTTCTACATTGCCCACCTGATTATGAAGGGATTCACATCCAGATCAAGGGAGGTCATTGTTCCCCTGTACTCTTCACTTATCAGACCAATGATTGAGTACAATGCCCTATTCGGAATGTATCTTACCCGACACCTGCAGCAATTGGAAAGACCCCAAAAGTTCCTCACCAAAAGGATAAAGGGGCTCAAAAATATGCCATACGCTGCCCAACTGAAGAAACTCCAGCTCTATTCAGTCGCATACCATCTGCTCAGAGGTGACCTGTGCCTGACATACAAGGCCATGTCCAACCCAGAATTAATGGACATGCTCCACCTCAAAAAATCCAAATCCACCAGAGCCACAAGAGCAAGAGACTTAAACCTCAACACGGATATAAATAGGACGTGCTGGAGGGACAGATTCATCACCCGGAGACTCCCTATGCTGTGGAACAGAATCCCAGTCCATGTGAGACAGAGCACCTCGCTGGCTCTGTTCAAGAGGAATCTTGACCAGTGGATGGGAGATCGTAGGTTTACCCCGGGGATCATCTCTGTATCACTGCTGGACAGAGGCACGGCAAACTAATGGGTATAGTATTCTTCAACCTAAGGGGTGGTGAAAGCCACACAACTCTGGCTAGGCTTATAAATGCCCTAGGGCAGATAGCCTAGTATGAACCTATGAACCTATGCTTCCTCTCAGCAGACAGTGACTGTGGGCTTGGAGGAGCTGATGATGAGGTAGGGGTTGATACTATCAGAAAAGGCTACACTATCCCTGGGATGGCAAGCTGGCTCACTCTGTACTGCCTGACTCTTGCTGGGGAACAGAGGCCAATGGTGGTCGCCAGGCAGGATTGAGTGGGTTGTAGAGCTTTCACCTAGCCTTGGAAAAGTCAGCTTCCATTCCACCAGAATGAAGAGGTCAAACGGACAAAGTCAGGGGAGCCATCAGGCAAAGTCCTAGGAGAACACAAAAAACAAATACAGAAATCACTTTTACAACTCCTTCCCCATTTCTATTTAGGCAGTAAAAATAAAAGCTATTTCTGACTGACAGGTGAAAAAGTTTCAATTCTGGCCTCTGGTTTTATCAAAGACATTTCTGTCTCTGCATATTGGAAGATATGCTTCTTTAGTTAACTATACTGGTTGAAGCCCGTTTACTCCTTTATTCCACAGCAGAGAGTACAGCATTTTAAAAGTATATGCAAGATGTCTGTTTATACACAGTTGCTCCACATACTTAACATCTAGAAATGTTGGCAATTAGTTAGAATCCTTTTATAAACTATGTGTTATTTGTTTCCTTACATAAGTTCACTTCTGAGCGACATTAAATGCTTGATAAGCATAGTTAGTGAAAGGAAACAAATGGCAAATTCCAGAAAAGATTTAACGTACTGTGCATGGATGCAATACTATGAGCAGGCCATCACATCTGTATAATAAAAGAAGGAAAAATAATAAAAAGTTGTAAGAAATTCCCAATTCCTATCTCTGGACCACACTGAGGCATTTATGCAAGGAATTTAGTACTAGAAAATGTAGAATGAAGTATGCGCTTAAGATAGTTACAGACACCAAATGAAAATACAAATCTTTCTAAATTTTTGTCAGGAAATTAAGGAATAATGTCCAAAAATTCTTTGAGCTAATCCATAATAATATCAAACATTTTGAGCCCAAGAATGTAGCCAATATATTAACAGGCAAATGATGTGCTAGCTTTACCCCCTCACCCATATTATTGTCCACATTATACCTGAACATTTAGTTTCCCCTGGAATCCCCTTAGATCAAGCCTTGGAATTCTTCTCAAAGGTTTAAAATAATGCTTATATGGAACCAGACAACATGCCAGGCTGCATTCTCATCAGTACCAAATATGCAGTATCTAAGCCTCTATCTAAACTGCTCAACCTCACCGTATCCAAAAGGTCCCCTACACAACAGGGACCTCCCTACAGACCTGGGTTATTATAGGCCTAAGTCTTACTATATTTATATGCAAACCATGGAATGTATCACAACAGGACTCATTTATCACTCACCATGTTCCAGAACCCCCATTTCGCATTTTTGGAAACACTGGAAAACATAAAGGTCCTACCAAACACCCTAATATCGGGTGATTTCAATTACCCAAACATTAACTGGGAGAGCTACTCAAGTACTAACTTCCTTGCCCAACATTTCCTAGAATTTATAAACTCAAATGCCCTGGATCAACTGGTCAAAACTCCCTCCAGAGGTGACAACATATTGGACCTAGTCATCACCAACATGGGCGACCGGTGTTCCACGCTGGAGGTCAACCCCTCGCTGGTTAGATCTGACCATAAACAAATCCCTTTGGATATCCACATTCCGCCCCCACCCCCGAACAAGGAAACCACCATGAAAAACTTTTCAAAAGCAAACTTCACATTACTTAAGACCAAGGTGGAAAGTTTCAAAGCCCCCATGCTAAAGGATAATGCTGTCCAAGCTGCAAAATCCTTTACTAATGCATTCTATGGGCACCTACAAGAATGCATGGATCGTGCTATCCCAAGCAAAACCAAGACTCACTCCTCCAAGAAAAGGAAACCAGTCTGGTGGACCCCTTCCATAAACAAGTTATACAATAGAAGGAGGAAACTAGTACAGAAAAAGAGTAAAATCCCAAGAAGGGTAGACATCCCTGATCAGTATCAGCAAGAAACTACATTCCCTCATAAAATCATCCAAGGCGAGCTTTGAAAGAAAAATTGCCAAGGACTCCAAAGATAACCACAAGGCATTCTTTAGCTATGTCAAGAATCTAAGTGGCAATGCTCAGATCTGCTTGGAGTTAGTGCAGAATGGCACAAAATACACTGAACCAACCGATATCGCCAACATCCTGGCAGACAGTTTAAGTGCAAACTTCATCCCGTTCTCACCTCCAAAAGGGCTCATAACCATACCAGAAGAATATAGAGCCCCTGAAATCACAGACACTCAAGTTAAAACAGCCCTCTCCAAAGGCAAAAGCAAAAACACAGCATCAATGGGACCAGACGGTATCCCAGGTAGGTCTATATTATAACATCAGAGTCTAAAAACTTTGGATATTATAATATTGAACTCATTCAATCGAAACACCAGAAAACTGAACAGTCAGAATAGAAATTTTTTTCCCAGGGAAAAAATTCTCTGCTCCGACAAACATACACACAACTCAAGCACACCAAAATAAATAATCCACACACATACACTTCACAAAACCCTACACTAAACCAGACATACACCACTATCAACTTACCTTAACCCAACCCTAACCCTATGGTCCCTAACTATCGCACACTCACCTTACCCACTCCCTAACCCTAACTCGCTTACCCCACCCTAACCCTCACATCCACACAATCCACATTTACCTGACCACCGCCCTAACCCTAACTCACCTAACCCATGCCCAATCGCACACTCACCTTCATTCACACACTTACCTTAACCTGGTCTGTAACCTTTGCTCCACAGCTGAGTAAATAGCGAAGCTGCAGAACTGGCCCACTGAATACTTTTCCTAGTAAAGTATTTGGTGTTCTGCAGCTTCGCTATTTCAAGCGTTCGCTCTACTGGGTTCGATATTATAACATTTGAAGTTTTTAGACTTCGATGTTATAATATAGACCCGTCCCAGGCTGCATCCTACATGAGCTCAAAGATGAACTAACCCCTCACCTAAACATACTGTTCAAACTCAGCTTTTCCATAGTCTACGTACCCATAGAGTGGCACACAGAAATGGTTATTCGGTTCTACAAAGGTGGAGCCGCAACAGACCCCGGGAACTTTTGCCCTATAAGCCTGACTAGCTTGGTCTGCAAGGCTATGGAGCACATCATCATGGAACTCATTAACAGAAACATTTGGGAACCTCCAAACACTGGACCCTACCCAGTTTGGCTTTGTTAAGGGCAGATCATGCCTCCTAAACCTGGTGGACTTCTTTGAGACAGTTACCAAGGCTATAGATGAGGGAAAGATGGCACACACAGCCTACCTAGACCTCACAAAGGCCTTCGACACCATTCCCCATTCTGGTATTATAGACAAGTTCACCAGCCTGAACATAAACCCCTACATCACAAGATGGGTTGCCAACTAGCTCATGGACAGAACCCACATTGTAAGATTTGGGGGAGCTAGGTCCGACTCTAAACCGGTTACAAGTGGCATTCCCCAGTGCTATTCCTAGGACCCCTCCTGTTTGGCATATACTTCTCAGAGGTACAGGCAAGCACAGGAGGACTAGAGTTGACCAAGTTTGCAGACGGCTGCAAACTAGGGTCTATAAATGACCCTCAGGCTGACACAGACATCCTCCAAAAGGGTCTCACTGAGACGGATACCTAGTGTCAAAATCATGGCCTCAAGCTAAATGCCAAAAAATGCATAGTCATCCCCTTTGAAAAAAACAAAGTACCTACAAACTACCACATAGGTGGTAGTCCCCTAAATACAAAAAATGTAATAAGGGATCTGGGGACCCAAGTAGATAGTAATCTCTCCTTTGATAATCACATTGCCCAAGTGGTTATGGTCTATGTGGCCCACATAATCACAAAAGGGTTCGCATTCAGATCAAAAGAGGTCATTGTGCCCCTCTACTCATCAATCATCAGATCCATCATAGAGTACAATGCCCCATTTATGATGTACCTTACAAGTCACATGCAACAGCTGGAATGACCACAGAAGTACCTCACCAAGAGGATCACTGGCCTCAAACAGATGCCCTATGCAGCTCGACTGAAGAAACTCCAGCTGTACTCGGTTGCATACCGCCTACTCAGAGGTGATCTCTGCCTGACATACAAGGCCATATCCAAGCTAGAATTGATGGACATGCTCCACCTAAAGAAAACGTTATCCCCTCGATCCACACGCTCTAGGGATCTAAACCTCACCACAACAATAAATAGGATGTACTGGAGGGATAGATTCCTGTCCCAGAGACTTCCCATGCTTTGGAACAAGATTCCTATCTACATTAGGCATAGCTCCTCACTAACACTCTTCAAGAGAAACCTTGACGAGTGGATGGGAAACAGAAAGTTTACCCTGGGGATCACTTCAGTGGCTCTGCTGGACAGAGTCACAGAGAACTAATCTAAGGGGGCGATGAAAGCCAACACATTCTGGCTAGGCTTATAAATGCCTTTGGGCAGATATCCTAGTACCTACCTATGAACCTATAGGCAACTTAATTGATATAATCAGTTTTTTGAAGGGTAGGTCCCATCTAATGAACCTGATAAGCTTATTTGAAAAGGTCACATAGGCAATGGCTTATGGTCACTTCAAGCAAAGTACTTATCTGAATCTCACCAAGGCTTTTGGCATTATCCTTCATGATGGTATTATTGAAAAACTAGACAAACTAAACACAACCTCTTGATATTGCCTAATGGATTGCAAAGTGACTACTCAGCAAATCCTGACTTCTGAAAGTTGCTGGCATCTTCAATGAACATATGCTTTTAGCTAGTGGGACATCACAGAGATCATTGCCGGGTCCTTTCTGTTTTGCATTTATTTTGCAGATTTCCAAGCCAATATCCCAAAGTGTGGTTGATAAAGTTTGCTGATGACTATTATCTGCTATCCTTGGATACTAAACGCTGCAGCAAAGATTTGAATATGCTCATATCTAGTGCACCAAAAATATGCTAAGTGAATATGCAGAGTAGTATTAAGAAAGATGGGAGATAAGCGGTTCAGATTCAGATCAAGATGCAACACAAAAGACCTGGAGATAATGGAGAAGAAGATAGAAATAAGGAAAGAGTCTGACGGGGCATTCATAGACTTGGTGAAATCATATGACAAGGTCACAAAGAAGCAGACTTAAACAGTCCTGCAATGGTCAGAGGCATTGGCAGAATTAGAACAGCGACTCAATGACAAATGTACAAACTATGTTCTGATTCACAGAGAGAGTTTCAGTGAGAGTAGATATACATAAGGTTTACCTCAGCACACTGCTGTTCATACTGGTGATGGACTACATTTGCAAACAAGATGGAGGCTAAGATCAAGAAAGCTGCCGTATATAGATGATGTGACATTACAAGCAGATTCTGAACATGGATTTCAGCAAATGATAGGGGAAGAGATTGCAAAACTGAAGGCATATGGGATGAAACTGTGTACAGACAAGATAGTTGTCATGACAGCAAATGAGGCTACTAGAAGACGCTGAAAATGTGAGAAATAGTGGAACAGGTTAACAGTTTCACGTATCTGGAAGGCATAGTTGAGGAGAAGGGAAGTCTGACTGAGGAGTTCAAAGGTAAAATCTAAGGGGCTGGAACCACCTAGTACAGAGTGTAAAGGATAAGGTGACAAAAGAAAGCCAAAGGAGGTGCAATGTAAGATGTACAAAAATAGTTGTGTGACCAGTACTACTGTATGGTACAGAAACCAGGGAAGTGAAGGCAGAGCAGCTAAGGAAGCCAGTGTTGATGGAGATGAAGTGCCTGAAATGAGTGGTAGGATTCACACTGTGGGACAGATGAAGAAATCATGATATCAGAGCAGATGCTAAAGTAACTCCAGTTGCATGGAAGGTCAAGGAAAACACATCACAGTGGTCAGTACAAATGTGTAAGAAAGAAGAGGATTAGTTGGTGAAGAAGACTTGTGAGATACAAGTAGAAGGTAAGAAGAAAAGAGGATGCCCAGCAAAAAAATGACTGGATTACATGAAAGTCTACCTGCATCAGTCAGGCATGGCTGTTGAAGAAGGTGAGAGTGTGACACTGAATCAATAGATAACAAAGTTGTCATGACATCTAAACCCCATGTAAAAAGTGGGAAAATGGGAAAAAGGGAGTTGAGGATGATGGTGCAGCAAACACATTCTCAAGTTAAATGCAAATAAAGAAAAAGTGCAGCATAGTAGCATTCAGTATAAAAGCTGTTCCCAACACATACATTTAAAAGGGTTCCTATCAGAACAACAAAAATCAAAATCTCGAATGCTCAGATGAGTGAAAATGCAGGTAATTGATATCAATATTGTGAGATTGTGGTACAGTGAAGATCAGAAAATTTGCCCTTTCCTCACTGTAGTGCGATCTCAGAGTTGGAATATATTTTAGGGGGGGATGCAGCCCCCTACAATAGCGATTTTGATTATCTGCATTTTTGCTCATCTGAGCATTCGAGATGTAATATAGACCCCATTTAAAATGGTACTCCTCTTCAGACAGATATGGTCATAAAAGATGTTGGTGCCTATGTGAACAACTTTCTCTTATGTGATCATTGTGTTTCCACTAGTCAGGAAATCCTTCTATCTGGACCAACACTCTTCTTTTATACTACCCATTATTGAATGCAATGCCCTGCTTGGTATGAACAAATCCATGCTTATAACTCAAGTGGAAAGATTCCAAGATTTTTAACCAAGTAAGTTAAAGGTTTTAAATCCTTAAATCCTTAAATCCTTAAACTATCCTGATAGATTAGAGCAACTCTCCTTATACTCAGTAACTTACTGGCTGCTCTGAAGTGACCACTATCTCAGTTTTCAAGTCATGAAAGAGCTAATCTTATTTGACCTCTTCTTTCTTCATAAAACTAGTCAATCAAAAAATACCTGCACTAGGGAACTAAATCTACAAACAAACAAATAAATAAGACTGACTAGAAGGCTAGGTAACCACTGCAAGTCAAGCAAAATACTACAAAGTATTACTTTGTCTGAGAAGGATAGCTAAGTTAGGGCAAAGGGTGAAGCCACACCAGCAGCAAAGTTTTAGAGGGTGCGAACAAGTCTTCTCTACTTAGTATTGCATTTATGGTCTGAAATGGCGCAGCCCCCACAATAGCGATTTTGATTATCTGCGTTTTTGCTCATCTGAGCGTTCGAGATGTAATATAGACCCCATTTAAAATGGTATTCTTCTTCAGACAGATATGGTCAAAAAAGATGTGGCTGCCTATGTGAACAACTTTCTCTTATGTGATCATTGTGTTTCCACCAGTCAGGAAATCCTTCTATCTGGACCAACACTCTTCTTTTATACTACCCATCATTGAATACAATGCCCTACTTGGTATGAACAAATCCATGCTTATCACTCAAGTGGAAAGATTCCAAGATTTTTATCCAAGTAAGTTAAATGTTTTAAATCCTTAAATCCTTAAACTATCCTGATAGATTAGAGCAACTCTCCTTATACTCAGTAACTTACTGGCTGCTCTGAAGTGACCACTATCTCAATTTTCAAGTCATGAAAGAGCTAATCTTATTTGACCTCTTCATTCTTCATAAAACTAGTCAATCTAAAAATACCTGCACTAGGGAACTAAATCTACAAACAAACAAATAAATAAGACTGGCTAGAAGGATAAATAACCATTTACAAGTCAAGCAAAATACTACAAAGTATTACTTGCCCCCGGATTCACGAATCCTCCGTGTAAGACTTAATAAGTCTTACTCGGAGGCTGCAGTTGAACGGTATGACGTCAGCGTGCCATGAATATTCATGAGGGCACACTGACTCAACCGTAACTCTTACACAGACTGAGTATGAAAGCAGGGGGCGTGTCCAACTGCCGAGCAGTCTAAATGTCCACGCCCCTGCAAGTGTAGTAAAAGCAAAATGTCAACACACAAGAGCGAGTTCGCTCAAATGTACTTGCACCCAACACCACACTCCCTGGCACTGTAAACCCCCATCACAGTTATAAAAAGTAAAATATTTATTTACTTTTTTAAATCCATGATATAGCTGCCCGTATTTGCGCGTGTGTGCACGGGTGTGCCCATTGCTTAGCCATAGTTAGCAATTCCGACATGGAAGAGCATAAGAAAGAATGTTTATGTAAATCACACCAAATTGCAATAGCATAATGGTAGAGTGTATGCACAAAGAGGAGGCATTCACAGTTCGAGTCCCACCACCCCCCTTCTTATTTATGTTTTAAATCAGTATTTGAAATAATACCAGACATATATGATTAAAATTTTATTAAAAGCAGTGACATGGCCAATGTATCAGTGAACAAAATATATATTTTTAAAGGACCCAGATATATAATAGCCTGCTGTTAAGCAACGCTTTACCCAGCTAAACACAGGTGCTCATAGTTTAATAGCGCTTTACCCAGCTAAACACAAGTGCCCATAGTTTAATAGCACTTTACCTAGCTAAATAGAGGTGCCCATAGTTAAATAGCACTTTACCCAGCAGTGCAATAGAGTTGCCTAAAGTTTAAAAGCTCTTTACCCAGCGCAATGTGTTTGCGCGGATGTGCGCGCCACGCCAACCAGGGCACCGGGGAGCAACGTAGAGTTAAGTTGCTTAAACACAGCCACACCCCCTAACCTGTCTAGACAGTATTAAAATAAAAGGATGACAAGGTTCGAACCCAGGACCCTGTGCATAATAATCAAAGTACAGAACCACTAAGCCATGACAACATAGGAGAAGCAGCCACTATTAACATGCATAAACTTACGAATGGTAGTTTAACCATTACTAAGCAGGTCTGCAGTCAGCCGAGAATTTTACAAAATGGCCAATCACAAAAACGTGCAGGAAATGCGGCATATTTAAGCCCCATAGGTGGGAATACTCGCCATAACTGATTGTAGCTCACATTTGCAGTCAGAATGGCAGGTGCAGGAGAGGGTTCATGCTTCCGAGCGCAACATTGGGGCATCGAGGAGTCCAAATACATGGTTTGGCTCCTTGTCTACCGTCACGAGTCAAGAGTCCTGCAGGGCCAGTTTCAAGGGATGGAGTACAAGGCAGAGGCTTGGAACCGGTTAGCTCGTGACCTCACCAGTGCCACAGGCGTTCCTCGGACTGGTGAGCAGGTCTGTCACCACCATGCAGACCTAAAGAGATGAAAGTAGGACCACCTGAACCAGTGGATACAGGAGGCCCGTGGGATGCAGAATGCCCCACAACTGAGTATGTAGACATGGAATGCAGTATTTAAGAATTGATAATGGAGTATGTATAATGGATAGGTATGTCTCAGTATCCCTTCATTTACTTTACAGCTGCAGGTGACCATGCTACAAATCAGCAAGCCTATGCTGATAGGCTGCTAAGGCTGCGCCACCTGGCAGGTTAGTGATTATTCTGCATGTATTGTTATATAAAATATGGGAGAGAGCATAAAAGAAAGTGTTGTAGTCCAATAAAACAGCCATAGAATTGCCTGAATAAGTCCTCTGCATGTACTGTCAGATAAAAATGTCAGAGAGGCAGAAAAAGAGTATAGTAACCCATTAAGAAAGGTAACATATGTCTGGAATAATATCTCTGCAGGCACTGTCATATAACATAAGTGAGTGAGCCTGAAAAAAGATTGTTCTAACCTATTAATAAAGGTATAATATGCCTTGAACATGTCTGCCATAAACACCGTTAAAACAAATAAAAGAGTGAGCCTGTGGAAAAGGGTGCAATGTCATTAATAAAGGTCTAAAACCCAGAGTGTGTCTGTGTCACAGAGTCTGAAATGTTGTTGCACCCTTGCATTATACAAACAGTACTGTTTGAAAATGTGCTGGCAACCCAAAGTTTTGCAGTCCCATATAAAGTGGGTGATGGAAGTGCTAGTAGCTGTGAAACATATATACAGTCCACAATAGTCAGTTACTGGCTGGCATGAATAAGTAAACCTGGAACACGTGTAGCATGTAATTATTCACCAGAAATGTGAGTGTGTGTCAAGAAATGCAGGGTTCTGTACAAATCGAAGTGAAAATGTCATGTTAAAACATCTCAGATATGTAGATAAAGAAATATAAATGCAAACAAGAAATATGTAGCAGTAACATATGCATCCTGGACAGTTAGTATGTCAGATATAGGTCAGACATATATTGAATTAGCCAAACCCATGACACAACCTAATGTATGGTGGCAAGTGTAATAATACAGGTAGGGGATATACACTTGCAGTCACTGGGAATGTAGTGTAGACTAAAAGGTCATTATAAGATGTTAACCAATGTTTATTCTACACCCTACCGTATGTGCATAAACCATGCAATTCCACACCTCAGTGGGTATGTGTAATCTTAAATATTTGTTGGGACATATGTCCTATTGTTTTATAAATATTTGCATTGATGTTGATGCATGTGCCCTGTTCAAACACCACATTCATGGTGGCCTGTTGCTACCAAACATCCCTGCATGCTGTTGGAATATCCACTGTCCTTCAATATATGCATGTGTTATGCTTGCTGTTCAACTGTTGGAACCTTGGTGTGTTGGGTTAATGGGAATATTACTGCATGCTGTTGCAACTAATCTGGAATGCTGTTGTTTATGTTGTAATTAAACACACCTAATCACAGAATGTATGGGAAGGCCGGTCCCAGCGGACCCATCTGTCCCTCCTCAGTTGGCGAGTGCACCTGGCACCAGTAGCTCTGGTGCCCAGCCTGGGCTCCCCTCCTCCGTTGGTCTTGTGCCACCTTTGGGTGGAAGCACTGCAGGGGATGGGGCTCATCCCCCCCATGCAAGCGTGGGTGGAGGAGGGCCACCTGTCACCCTTGCTAGGGTCCGGGCTGTGGTGTGTAGGGAGATCCAGTGTTAAGTCGCTGATCCCCTATGCCAGCTCGAGGCGAGAGTGGTGTGTCTCTTGGGTGAGCCTGCCCATCCTACACAGCCCTCAGCACAGCCAACCTCCGGGCTGTGAAGGTGCAGTGGTGACTGCCCATGGGTGGGGATCTCAGTTCCACTGTTACCATCTGTGGGCTCACGGGCTTGCTATTTCCAAACATCCTTCTCCGTCAGTTGTGTTCACCCACCCCATGTGTCAAACTCTGCCCATGTATGCATCTTGTTTGTCTTGTCTGTTTACCTCCCCAACCTACCTCCACAAATATACCTACTTCCTCTACCTCACATTCCACTCTCACCTGAAAAAAAAAAAAAAAAAGGCACTCTGTTCCCACAAAAAAATTACGCCCCATACATAGCTGCCCAATTCGCACACATGTCCACTGGACATGTAAACTGATAATTCTAATTGGCAGTACAACATATTTTGTTGTCCTCACCCCTCTCTTAGGGGTGGAAGGTTTCAAATTTCACACCAAATTCAAACATATGCACAGCTGTTGCTGGTAAAGAAATGGGCAGCTATGGACCTTCCCTACACCCATCCTGCACATCCCGAGCTGGTTTCCCTACTGTCTTTCCCTCTTTGTGCCCCCTTTTTCACCACTTTCCTATCTCCCCATTTTCTTTTCTTTAAAATAAATTAGCGCGGGGGTTAGAGGGAGTAATCACTTTTAAGCAGTAGTTAGTAGGTTTGCACCAGTGTGCACATGTGTGCGCTTAGCTAAGCATCACTAAGCATCGCACAAACCTGCGCAAATCCGCTTACAACTGCTTAAAAGTGCCTTAGTCACTCTGTATGACAAGGCCCTTGTACTGCTCAGCAGCAAAATAAAAAACCTTGTCAGTCTCGAACCCAGGACCTTGGACTCACCAGTCTGCATAATGTACCACTACACCACAGCAAATATACAATAACTCAGTGCTGAAAGCAATATATCATGCATTACCATGAGTGAATGTAAAGAGTAAATAGGAATGACATAACACAAATCTTGTTCTGTGGGCCTTAACCAGCAGGTGTTGTAGAATTGCATGACATGACTGTGAAAAGAGAATCAGCCATGCTAGTAGGGAATAATGTTACAGCAGCACCTTACAAACCCCACACAGTATCAGAGCAGGATAAACACTGGCATATTTGCATAGGTCACAGGCCAGACCTCCCAACAGTGACTGATCTACAGGGATGACCCTGATATGTAAACAAATGTTAGATGTGCCCCTCTGACACCCTGTGAAATGTACTAACAGTAGGCAGAAAGGTGGGGAATCTCACTTAATGACAAATGTCAATAAGTGAGAGTAGACACTGCGTGCACGTCAGAAAAGGTGTAGTAATACATATGCTCTGAACCCCCCAAAGTCTGAACTGCAAAATGTCTTAAATATATCACAGATGTATCCCAGTTATATGTACCTTTCCCTGAGGCTGTTCAAATATATACCTGAAAGTATCTGAGGCCTGGAAGAGTCAGAAATACACAGGCGTATCAGCTTGTCTGCTGTTATACACTCTGCAAATAGCTGTAGAATGAATCCCACAAGCATGCCCTTATGTAGAAGTACAACACAGAAATATCAAAGGATGTAGCCATGTACTGCTAGCAACCACCTGTGACAATGCCATTGTTCAGGTGCTGAAAAGACTGCTGTGGTGCACAGTCAAAGAATACTAGGCTGACCTCTGTCTGCCATCTGGATATGTCCACAGGTGGGAGCTACTCAGACAGACTACTAGCCTTTATAGACTTATAGGTACACAGCAACTCTGCATGTTCAGTAAGATAAACATCACGTGATAATAAATAATGCACTCTGCAGTTCTGCACCTCTACCCAAAGGTACTATATACCCATGTAGTCAGGCACAACCAAGGGTGTAGGTAGGCATACACAGTAGTGAAATATGTCCAGTTGTCCTGAGCAGACTGTGATAATGTCAACACAAACAAACCACAAACTGTTCAGAAGTGAGTAATGTACTAATGACAGTGTAGCAGTTCACAAACAGTGCATGTGCCTGATATTCATAATTGGTAGTACAACATACTTAGTTGTCCTCACTCCTCTCTCAGGGGTGGAAGGTTTCAAATATCCCTCCTAATGTATTGCATATGCACAGCTGTTGCTGTTAAAGAAATGGGCAGCCATGGACCTTCTCCACACCCATCCTGTACATCCTGAGCTGGTTTCCCTACTGTCTTCCCCTCTTTGTGCATCCTTTATCACCACATTCCTGTTTCCCCATTTACTTTTCTGTCAAAGAAATGAGTGCAGGGGTTAGCTAGAGTGAGCACTTGTAAACAGTAGTAAGCGGGTTTGCACCAGTGTGCACATGTGTGTGCTTAGCTTAGCATTGCTAAGATATGATAACTCACGCCAAGCTTATCTTAGTATTGCTAAAATAAAAAAAGTGAAGCTAAGCTTAGCTTAGCATCGCTAAGCGTCACGTAAACCCGCGCAAACCCGCTTACAACTGCTTAAAATTGCCTTAGTCACTCTGCATGACAGGGCC
Source organism: Protopterus annectens (assembly GCF_019279795.1). Taxonomy (NCBI): domain Eukaryota; kingdom Metazoa; phylum Chordata; order Ceratodontiformes; family Protopteridae; genus Protopterus; species Protopterus annectens. The sequence goes on along the minus strand of NC_056744.1, from coordinate 161,969,466 downwards.
CTTGTACTGCTCAGCAGCAAAATAAAATACCCTTGTCAGTCTCAAACCCCACACCTTGGACTCACCAGTCTGCATGACGTACCACTAAGCCACAGCAGATATACAATAACTTGGTGCTGAAAGAAATATAACATGCATTACAATGAGTGAATGTAAAGGGAAAATAGGAAAGCCATAGGAATACATTGCAATAACTACTGTTGTATGCCAGTTAATTCTCTAATTTGAAAAGAAAGTACACACTCCCATGTATCCAGTGTTAGCATTAGGAGGTGTGAGTAAACCTACACACTGAGAAGAGTGTACTGGAAGAAGCAACAATCAGGTTTCAGTACAACATACATTTCACTGGCTACAACCCAGCTTCAGATATGAGACATATACCAACCTTCTGACTGAGACAACAGTGTCCACAGCAAACAAGCATGGTCCCCACCTTGCAAAACTGAAAGGGCTACGCCTACCTAACTTATAATTTTATAGCAGTGTCCTAAAATCACAGTGAGAACTGCAATTACCACACAGCAGGCAGCATGCAATAATTAAATGGTGGGCACCAATTGGTGCAGAGGCCATCACATGCACATGTGCAGATACCTAGAAAAGCAGCCTGTATCTGCTGTCCACACATGCAATAATATCATTGCAACAACTGGGAGAGAGAGCGAGAGCATGAGCGAGAGAGACAGACAGAGACAGACAGACACAGGCAGTAGGAGACAGATGACGAAAACAAACAGCAACACACAGGGGAAACAAAACCAAAAAAAAAAAAAAACAACACCTGCAACAGACAGAGGTGAGGAATACAAAGGTAAGGTATGTAACAGATATGTATTTGCTGACATCCAAAAGATGTGTCTGAAGGGTAATCTACATACTGTGAATCATCCATATGTGGCAGCAGTCCATATCTATATGTACATGCACATTTGCATAGGGCAAGGGACATACTGCAACTGTTAGTGAAGGCTGGACATATGTATGCTGTTGAAGGCTGCTATGTGCACCTATGTATGTAGGTTGTAGTGTGTGGCATTGCAGAAAGCAAGCAGTGCCTGTATATGTCATGTGGTGTTAAACACTGTGGGACTGAGCTACAGGCAGTGAGGCCTGCAACAGCTATATGGCCTGAGGACAGCGGAATACATTCTGCACAACATTGTGCAATAGTATTACATAACGGTATATCTCACAACTGTTGCATAATTGACATCCCCACCATTAAAGGTGGGCAGTATATGTGCCTATATGTGCAGCTATATGTACAGCAATGGATGTTTATATGTATGTGTATATATACATGTATATACATATATATGTGTGTATAGATATATAGATATATTTAGATGTATATGGATATATATGGATAAATATAGATATATATCGATATATATATGGATATATATATAGATATATATGGATATATATGGATATACGTAGATATATATAGATATATATATAGATATGTATGGATATGTATGGATATGTATAGATATGTATAGATATGGACAGATATGGATAGATATGTATATATGTATATATGTATATATGTATGTATATATATATATATATATATATATATATATATATATATATATGTGTGTGTGTGTGTGTGTGTGTATATATATATATATATATATATATATATATATATATATATATATATATACACACACACATATATATATATATATATATATATATATATATATATATATATATATATATATAGAGAGAGAGAGAGAGAGAGAGAGAGGGTCATATGTACTGCAACAGGTGCCTGTTGTCCAAGGCATGGACTGAACACCAGTGTTGATACTGCAGTGCCATACCTCATTCCAAAACACCTCATGCAGTAACTGCCACATAGGTGGTAGCCTGCCTAAAACTGATGGTGTCAGAAGGGTACACGGCACACAGGTGGACAGTAGGCTCCCCTTTGATAATCACAGTGCCACAGTAGTCATGTAATCTGTCTATGTGGTACGTGTCATCACAAAAGGTGTGTCATCTAGGGAAATATAGGTCGGTGTTCCCCTCTACTCATCACAGTGCCCCATGTGGTATGTACCTCACATGACAACTACAGCAAGTGGAAAGGCCACAGACATACTTAACAAAGAGTAATACTGCCCTCAAACACATGCCCTATGCAGACTGACTCACAAACCACCGCTGGAGTGCGTTGCATACCGCCCACCCAGAGGTTACCACTGCCGGAAATACAGAGGTATGTCACACCCATAGCAGTCAGCCAACCACCATGACAACACCTCACAATCCCTCTGGGCTACATGACCTAGGGCCCTAATCCTTGTCACCTCACTAAATAGCACATGCCGGAGGTACAGGTTCCTATCCACAAATATGCCATACTCTGGACTAAACCACACAGCATGAACAAACAAGGCTCCTCATTAGCAGATGTCATACATACCCCTAATGATTGTTTTGGAGATAGGTAATATGCCCTGGGAGTCACCTCTGTGTATCTGGTTGACAGGAGCAAGTGAAATCACATTACATGTATGTCAAAGGCCAGGGTAGTATATGGCTAGGCTGCTCTAGGCCCTAGGGCCAATAGCGTATTATCTACCTATGACACAATGCACACACACGTGTACTCAGTGCAATACCTGCTATGTGAGGTGGAATGAGTGTGACAGTGACTGTGTGCAAGGTTTGTAAAGGTGTGATAGCGTAGTGTGAGGTTTTGTCTGTCATAGCAGTTTGTGTCCTAGGTGTGAGGCCGGAGAATGTTGTGTGAGTTTTTGGGATGCAGACATAGTAGGATGGCATATGTTGTAACGTAGTTCCTTGTGTACGACTGTGGTGTCCCAATGTAGGCTGAAGCAATACATGTATGCTCAGTAAGTGGTACTGCTGGTGACTCCAGCTCACATATGAACTGTTGTACTACCTGAAGCTGTAGGCCTAAACAGCACAGTATGGTGTATGTTCACAGTCCCTGGTAACACTGTCTTGTGTGTTTCCTGTAGTCTGCACAGATTACATACCACAGGCATAGGTATCTGTAAGTAGGGGCACACAGTACTATAAGGTACACAGGTAATGCTCATCTGTGTCGGCATACATCTGTGTGTTGTATGTATGTCTGATGTGTCTTTAATGATGCCTGTACCATGCCCGCAATCACATGTGTGTTACAGGGCATGTGTGTGTACCTAGCAACATGTATACTCTGTTACAGCAGTATGCCAGCTATATTAACAACCATGCACATATGTTAGGTAGGGATATGGCATCAAAGACTAGGGTGGTTTACCAGTAATACTGTAAATGTACATGACATTCATTGCATTGGATGACATATTTCTTCATGCATTAGCTTGATATATACCCCCAGGGCGAGGTTGTGCATTGTATCCCAAACAGTGTGCTGACTACTGGTGTATACTGGTTTGTTATATGGAGTGTTGCAGGCACTGTCAGCCAGTTGTGGGCTGAGCACTGATATGTGGAATTGAATGTGTGTATCCTCTGATAGACAGATAGATGCTATATATGGCAGTTAAGTGATATCTGTACTTCATAATGTTGTGTGCCACATGACATGCTCACACATATCGTTTAATTGTCTTCCAAGGTTATGGCTCATCAACGTAATCCATTGTATTCAGCTGCATAGGAGCAGGAAATTCTGAACAGCCTGGTGCAGCACTATGACCTGCTTTTTTCCAGGGCCAGCCAGCATCAGCATGACCGTACTGCACTGTGGCAAGACCTTGTTCGCCGGGTAAATGACATAGGCATGCATAACCAGACATATGAGCAGATACGCCATCACTGCAGTGATTTAATTAGACATGTCCAGCGGCATGCGTCTGATATCCATAGGCAACAGCTTGCCACAGGTGGTGGGGTGGCCATACATCCCCCCCTCACCAGAGTGGAGGAGCTGCTCCTAAGCATGGTGGCTCCTGGCCTACAGCAGCAACATCGTCACACATGTGTCATCATGGAGGCCGGAGCCACCCAGCAGGATGACATGGAGCATGCAGGTAATACGCCCTAGCTGTAGACTATCGTTACCTGTATTGTTAGAATATGCAGATGTGAGATGTGCACTGTGTGTTTAGCAGTTGTGCTGCCTAACGTGTGCAATACTGATATTTGCAATAGTATCCGTACACCTGTGACTGTTGACTGTTGTTCCACTGTCGTTTAGCACACTCACAGTAGCAATGCCACAGTTGTGGCCACTAACAAACTGTGTCATATTCTTCCAGGTCCCTCTGGTGTGACAGCAGGGCAGACAATACATGCTGGTGAGTGTGTTAACACTTTAATATTGGTAATGAAATGTGCATGTCATAGGTAAGGTGTAGGCCATGTACACGTAACACACCTATGCATAATGCATGCTGTGCATGTTTGCTGTGAGACATCAATCATCTCAGTAAAGTCAGTAGCTGCCTCAATCACATGCAATGCACAGTGCAGCAGACACAATTGTGGCAACACTGTACTGCACATTGGATATGCATAGTTGCTACAGCTGTACACAACAGAACACGTTTATCATACGCAGTACACGAAAACATGCTACATTTGGCATTACCACACACCCGCTGTAAGGTCACACTTCAGTATCCCACATGGCATGCACACACCACACATGATGTACCTCAGGGGTATAGGCCTATCATGGGGTTGTGCAACACTCCGCAATGCATAACACAGTCATGTTAGGCAATGCTCCCTATTGGGCACCTCACACACCCATGTACAAGGTGGCTGTGTAATTGTGAACGTAGCCATGGCACTGCAGTTCAGGTACAGCATGCTAGGCAGTGGTCTTGCACACATTAGTAGCTGTGAGTGACCACAAGATGCATGTTGATGATGGCACAGGGTACTACACCCCATCCAGTTACAGTGACCACAGTACTACTCATAGCAGTCATTGCTTTGCACCTCAGTGTTGTGTGTGTGCAAACATATGCACCTATACACAATATGCATAGCATGTTGTCTGTGTGCTTACATATGCCAGTATACACAATATGCCCAGCAGTCACCATCCAAACAAAGTGTCACATATATGTCCTGGAATGCTAGTGGGTGTATAGGTCACTTGACACACATTGGGTATGTGTGGTGTTTAATGTTGCAGTCATGTAGCATGCCATGCCATGTCTGGCACCAACATATCTGCAATATGTCCCACACTCACCATAACCACTGTACACTGGCCATGTCGAGCATTGGGATTCCTTCACATCAACATGCACCGCATATCCCGTGTGTGTACATAGCATGCATGTGCTACACCCGTGCCCACTATTATCTGCTATGAACACAGACACTGTACTCAGACATGGATATCTATGTGTCACACAAATAACACATGCAGCCATGGCATGTATACTTTTGAGTGATGGTGCACAGGACATTGCAGAGCTGATAATACCTGTACAGCAATGTTGTGTCCATGTATACATTGTGTTCCAGGGTGTAGCCAATCACTGAACAACTACACAGTTGCATCAAAGCCATGTATACTGCCATTTAATAGGGGTGTCTACACTTGCACTGCATGGTCTTGTGCAACACATATTCTGCATGCTGACACATGTGTGGTGACTGTCTACCTTGTGATACTGACACCCACCTTCACTCACTATAGAGTATGTGTTGGATTGCTGGTATGTGTGTGTATGTGCTGTAGTGAGGAGTGTATTAGTGTTCATGTGTGCATGTGTCCATGTGTGCATGTGTGCATGTGCAGACCGTAAAGTGTGTTTCCTGTCTTCCTCTCACAGGTGCTGAGTTAGGGGTTGGCGAAAGCAGTAGGCAACCTGAAGCCACTGCCATGAATAGTGGTGATGATGACACATGTATTTTGGCACAGGAAGATTTGACAGGGTCTGTCATTGGTCCGCCAATTGACAGTACACAGCGTTCAACCCCATCTATGCACACACTCATAATGTCAATACATCCCTCACCACCAATGGCCATAGGCGAGGGACAGCATACAGTTGGCATTGACCAGGAGAGTGTGGTACCCATGGCACTTGCATCCCCTCACAGCAGCCATAGCCATAGACCTGGAATGGTACCACATAGGCGGAGATCCAGTGGTTCTCGGGGGAGCACCATTGGTCATATTGCCCCTGGCAGGCGTGCCCTCACAGGTCTTATGATGACCAGTATGTCCGGACTGTAATGCAGGCTCAGACATGTATGGAACGGTACACCAGGCAGGGACTTACGGTGCAGAGGGCACATTACACTGCTATCAATGACAGCATCCATGACCTTGCCGGTGCCATCCGGACTTACACCAAGGTCATTAATAGACATTGGGGGGAGACATTAGATGCCCACCACAACATGTCTTCCATGAGCCAGGACCATGCGGGATGGTTGCAACGTCGATGCGAACGCATGCCAGCAACAGCTGGCAATGATCACGGATGGCCCACAGTTCACAGCCACTCCCGTAGTGGCAGTACCAGCCCCAGTAATGCTGGGGCTGGCCTGTCCATTGACCATCCCAGTAGACCACGTGCACGTGGCTCTGGCCAGTCCCAGCAGGGACATGGGTCCAGTCATCATACCTCTGCCTCTGATGACAGTACCCAGTCAGGGTTGGTACCCGATACTGTCCGTAGCACCCCTGCCAGGCACAGGTACTGGGTCCATGGCTGGAGACAGTGATTTGTACAGCCTAGCAGGTACAGCCTGTGGCTGTCCCACAAACTACCATATATGGCAGAAGATGGTGGAGCTGTGCGCATGCAGACACACACACATTAACCAAACAACTAGGGCTCACACATACACACACACATTACATCAACATTGGCCCATGCTGTACTGTTGTCCCTCACACACACACACACACACACACACACACACACACACACACACACACACACGCACACACACACACACAGACATGTCGATTGGCTGGGTCAATGTCAGGCTCTGGCATACAACAAAATGCCTTGTGCATATGATGATACCTGTCTCGCCTCCTGTCATCTGCATCATTGACAGAGGGACATGCTAACATGGTGCTGATGCACAGGGTGACACTACAGCAGTGTAGCAATAATAGTAGGTTGTCAACAAGGAAGTGTAACGACATCCTTGTAGTTATATCTGAGCAGACATTATGAATCAAAGCTCTGATTGTCAATGTAGCATTGTGTACACCACTGTTAGATCTTTGTATGTATTGTCCACTCATGTGCCACTTGGCTGAAGTGTAATGTATTGCCAGCATGTGTTAGTGACTGGACAGTACATGTGTGATGTGTGCAGTACAGATTAGCAAGTGTACATCTGTGAACATGGTGGGTGCGCACTGTCTGCATGTACGTGCATAGTGGACACATGGGACATGTGGCATACCCTGTTGTACACATTGTTAACATCTCATAGTATCTTTCAATGGCCAGTATGCATTCTACTACAGTTATGTACTAACATAGGTAGACATGTGTATGACATGGGTTGACATTATGCTGTGGGTGATACCGTTAATATCTGTTAATAATTTGCGGTCTGGTAGTATACACAACCTCAACAGCATGACTATAAGCAATCATTGGATGATGTCCTGACAAATGACACACAGTAGTAGGGAACTCAGTAACAATTGGATCCTTCCAGTGCTACACTATAACACTAACCAGTGGTAATAACCGCCACCCATTCCTGTGACCACACCTGTTTGGCATATAGCCCCCTTAGGTACATGCAGACACACTAGGGATGTGTCCATCCAAATCTGGAAATACATGCATTGGCCTACAATGCATTCCCTGGATGGGACGCATATCCTACACAAGGGTATCATACAGACAGATACCTGTTGTCTGATACATGCTGCATAGCAGTAAGCCGACTATGGCATAGTCATCCTCATGTACTATACATACTATCCCGTCAGTACCACACAGGTGGTAGCCCTCAATGTGTATGTTGGGTACCAATGTGTACATACAGCCTCATGTTATGTCATGTGTCCCTTGGTATCCACATATCCATAGGTATTGTGGAGTCCCAAGGTGTATCACAGAAGACATTAGAGGCCTGAATGCATATCCACAAGGCAGTCATACACCTATAAAGGCTGTCCATTCTTGGCAGTCTTTGTTGTGTATGACCATGTCTGACATATACCCCAGGCATATACCCTCACTCACACTACTTTTCAGTAACTGTCATGGGTGTGTGTGCCACAGATGACCTTGGCCACAGAACACGACAGTGGATGGCCTTGTCACATACATACATATGTGACCTATGATCTGCAGCGGCACAACCTGTCAATAGAAACAAATGTATTCATGTAGTATGCAGGCTTCACACCTATGTACTGATTGAGGGGACATGTACACATATATATTTGCCACGCAGATACCTGATGTGTGAAATGCACTTACTGTTATAATCATACTATGTCATACCATAGTAAAACCCACACCGCATTGACCAACAGTGACACACACACAGTCAGCATTTGCAGGATTCAAACCCCTAGCTAGCTATGTTATGATACTAGAGAGCGATGCATTAACATGGCACGTTATCTGCTTTACTGGGTGGTTTCCCTTCTCCGGCTGTATTTGTAGGATGGTGAAATCATCAGTCTTTCCAAAGAGGAATGTACCTCTTTTAGTGTGTTTTCCCAGTCTCCAAAAAGGGCACTCCTTTCAAAGACAATTGCGCACACACACACACACACACACACACACACACACACACACCGTTTGCAGGATTCAAACCCCTACCTATGTTATGATACTAGAGTGAGAGATGCATTAACATGGCACGCTATTTGCTTTAGTGGCTGGTTTCCATTCTCCTGCTGTATTTGTAGGATGGTGACATCATCAGACTTTCCAAAGAGAAATGTACCTCTTTTAGTGAGTTTTCCCAGTCTCCAAAAAGGGGACACCTCTCAAAGGAAACTGCACACATACACACCCCCCCACCACACACACACTCACTGTTTGCAGGATTCAAACCCCTACTTAACTATGTTATGATACTAGAGAGAGAGAGACGCATTAACACGGCACTCTATTTGCTTTACTGGCTGGTTTCCCTTCTCCTGCTGTATTTGTAGGATGGTGACATCATTAGACTTTCCAAAGAGAAATGTACCTCTTTTAGTGAGTTTTCCCAGTCTCCAAAAAGGGGACACCTCTCAAAGGAAACTGCACACACACACACACACACACACACACACACACACACACACACACTTACTGTTTGCAGGATTCAAACCCCTACCTAACTATGTTATGATACTAGAGAGAGACGCATTAACACGGCGCGCTATTTACTTTACTGGCTGGTTTCCACTTCTCCTACTGTATTTGTAGGAGGGTGACATCATCAGACTTTCCAAAGAGGAATGTACCTCTTTTAGTGGGTTTTCCCAGTCTCCAAAATGGGAACACCACTCAAAGGAAACTGCACACATACACACAAACCCTCCCCCACACAAACACACACTCACTGTTGGCAGGATTCAAACCCCTACCTAACTAAACACGGCATGCTATTCACTTTATTGGCTGGTTTTCCTTCTCCTGCTGTATTTATGGGATGGTGACATCATCAGACTGGACATGGTGATGTATGTACACTTTGTTTTATGCCATTCCAGGAATGGTCCATGTGGGTCAGCAGGTGTCAACAGCTTGAACAAGACCACATAATCCTTACCTTGTGTGATCTATCTGTGGACACATTGACATTCCGTCATATGTCAACACATATTTATGCACAGCTTGTTGGTTTTGTGGATACTACATGTGTCTGGGTTGTTGATAAAGGGCTATTCAAAGTCTATGTGACACATGTGTAGATGTGTTCATTGATGTATGTCCTGGGTGGCTGCCTTGCAAACAGTCTAGCATGTTTGGGAAACATGATCCGCACATGAACATACCACAGTTGCTAGGGTTGTGTGTATGTCAGCTTCCAATAGCTCTGTTTATGACTGAAACCATGATGGACTCCATGACCTTGCAGATCAGACTTCATAGGTGTACTGGACTTGACTTCCCATGGTGTGTTGTGCACCAACACGTGTGGGGAGTGCCATATGTAGCTGTGACACATTCAACAGTTCCACATCCTGTGTAGGGGGTGAGGCTCAGCTGACTGTTCAGGTGCAGGATCTGTTTGTTCTGTAGTTTGTGCATGACACACATTGGGAATCAATATATTCCACTTTTTGCCATGCTTTTGGCAGTGGGGGTAGCTGCTCATCCATTCTACATGTAATATCTCCTGGTATGATGATATGGACTATTGTCAGTGGGAGGTGGGTATGTACATATGGGCCTGTCTGGCATGATGCCGGCATTGTCACTCAGGTACAGTTGGCCCTGACTCAGGACATATATGGGTGTACATTGCTATTTATGACATAGCTGAAGGAGGTGTCATGATTCAGTCTGGACTCCTTCTCAGCTACTCTTTACAAAACACCAACGAGCATGAGCACTAATCCCTGTTATACTCTTTTACATGCTTAACACCCTACTGATCCTTTGTGATCAGGCTACAGAGTATGTCATGATAATATCCTGGCATGTCCAGGGGTTGGTTTTGTGTGTACTCTCCAGTCTAGCTGGTGGATATTGTGATATTGACACAATGTCACATCTGCCTCATGTACACATACAACCCTCTCCTCCTCCCGACAAACTCAGATATATGTGTGAGATGCACCTATATAGACATACAGGGTGCTGAACTCTCTCGACCCATGACTGGCACAGTCTATCAAGTGGTGAAGGTAACCACACACACCACATATCAGTCTCACATATCCTCTAGCAACAGCACTCAGAACACATTATCACACATAGACATACTCGGATGCTGTAAATGTACTCTGCCTAAGCAGCAGAGACCTCCAAAGCAGACACACACACACACCTGCTACCCCACTACAATACCCATATCACATAGTTCCCAATGTCAGTATGCCACACAGTCACTGCCCTTCGGGCTAAACAACACACCTAATACACTTGTAATAGGTGACACTTATTGTCAGACACACTGACGTACCACTCACCAGCCCTAACAAGGGAATAGTCACTTTGGGCTGTCTGTTGGATGACAGGATCTGCCACATAACACAGGCAGTCAGGTCACTCTGAAGCAAGTACAGGACTGGCACCATCATTGTCCATGCCGGTGTGTATAACCTCAGATGTTACTCCCTGGACCACATGACATGATACATGGAGGAACACTCTGATCATGTAGCCCAGGCCAGTATGACCCTGACCTTGTCTAGCATCTTACACCCACCAATTATGATGTCACAGTATATGGACACACATATCACATTTAACAGTTGCCTAACAAATTTGTTTAATTCATAGGGGATACAGTGTCTGTCAGCCTATGGTGACATGCTCAACATGCCATGTAGCTTCACTATGGACAACTTGCACCTGTCAACCTTGGACTTTGGAATGCTGGCTAAAGCTCTTGCTACCACCATAGTGCCTTTTTTAAGCAGGGCTCAGAAGACAAACCCACCTCCATAGAAATTACAGGTTAAATGAAACTAAGGGTAATGCTGCTCAATAACATATTGCGGCCACACAGGACTCTCCTCAGTATGGAGGATAGCGATATCTGTGCACTAACAGACGCCTGGATCAGGCTCGCTTATGCACACCAGCACTACCAGGTTATGTTTCATACCATGCTGTCTGACAACAAGACTTGGAACAGACAACACAACTAGGGGGAGTATCCATATACATCACAGATACACACACCTCCGGGTTAGTAGCACTGCACAAAGCATCACAGACCATACATATACAACTACCATTGTGCAATACTACCTTTCAGTTTGTTGCCTGCTACAGAACACACTCCCAAACCCAGGAACCACACTCGGCTTTCGTGGGAACTATGGAGAATATGAAGGTCTCCACAAACACCATTATATTGTGTGACTTCATATACACAAATATTGACTGGGGATACTACTCAAGCCCCGACACCCTCACCCAACAATCACTACAATTTGTAGACTCATATGCTATGGCACAACCAGTCAGCACAACCACAAGGGAGAATACATATTGGACCTGATCATCACCAACATGGGGACTCTATGTTCCACACCAGCGATATACCCCTCATTGGTAAGGTCAGAACATACATGTATCTCACTGGGCATAAATATACCTCCACACACCCATCCTAGGTAATCTTGGTGAACTTCTCATGAGCCAATGTCTCACTTCACCGAAGCAAGGTGGTATCCTTCAGAGACCCTGAGACAGTGGCAAATACGGCTCACATTGCTGCAGCCTTTACATACACATTCTATGGACACCTAGTGGACTGCATGGATTGTGCTAGCCCAAATAACAACAGGACTCACTACTCCAATGGCAGGGGACCTGTCTGGTAGACCCCAGCCATTAATAAGCTGTACAACATCAGGAGAAAGCTACTACATGATAGAGCACAATCCCAGACTGAGAAGGCATCTGTGATCTGTACTAGCAGACAGCTACAATCAGTCATGAACTTTTCTAAGGGCCGCTTCTACCGGACAATTGCAACAGACACGTAGGACTATCACACGGCCTTCTTCAGCTATGTCAGGAACCTGGGTGGACACTCACTGATATGCTGTGAGTTACTGCATACTGACTAAACCTACCCTGAACCCACTGGCATTGCCAACATCCTGGCAAACAGGTTCAGTGCAGATGTCTCCCACCCATCCCCCCTAAGGAGCAACTATCCATCCCAACAGAGTATAACCTCCCTGACATCACACAGTAACAGGTGAGTGTTACCCTCCCCAAAGCATACATCACAGTATCAATGTGACCAGATGGTGTCCCAGCCTACAGCTTACACGAGCATCATGACAGACGTAACCCTCACATTATATCACTGTTCAATATCGGAGTTACCACAGGATATATATATACCCAAGGAATGGCGTACAGCGACAGTGGTCCCACTCCACAGAGTTGGTGCCACACCAGACCACAGACAATATTGCCCTATAAGCCTAACTAGCCTGTTCTGCAAAGCTATGGAGCGTATTGTCATAGGACTCATACACATAGACATCAGGAACCTACAGACACTGTGTCCTACACATTTCAGCATTGTTGTGGGCAGATCTTGCCTCTTGAACCTGTTTGTATTCTTTAAACAGCTAACAGGTCCATCGACATAGGGACAGTTGTCCACACAGCCTACCTGAACCTTGCAAAACCCTTCAACACAATAACCCACTGGGCCATTATGCATAGGCTCACCAGCGTTGATATGGACACATATTTCACACGATGGATTGATACCTGGATCAGGGATAGCACCCATATGGTCAGAATTGCAGGTGCCATGTCTGCCTATACACCAGTTACACGTGGCATCCCATACAGCTCAGTCCTGGGACCTCTCTTGTTCAGTATATATTTGTCTGACGTACAGGCTACTAGAGGGGGAATATGGCTGAACATGTTTGCACTTGACTGCAAACTGGGTGCCATGATCAACTCTCCAGCTGCCACATGCATACTCAAACAGGGTCTCACAGAGATGGGTGACTGGTGCCTGAGTCATGGCCTACAGCTAAATGCCATTAGTTGCATAGTCATCCCCTTTGGGAATAACAACATGTCCACACATTACCACATAGGTAGTACTCCATTACATACGGTAGGAGTTGTTAGGGGTTTGGGGACATGACTTGTTCGTACTGTTGCCTTTGACATTCATGTTGCCAAAGTGGTTGGACACGCCTTCTATGTGGGCCACCTTATCCCATATGGTTTCACATCTAGATCGAGTGAGGTCATTATGCCCCTATACTCATCACATCCATGCTTGGTTACAATGCCACATTTGGAGTGTACCTTACCCGACACCTGCATCAACTGTACTGGCCATGGAAGTTCCTCATCAAGCAGATCTAGGGACTCACACAGACGCCCTGCACAGTTCGGATGCAGTAACTCCAGCTCTACTCAGTCACTTACCACCTACTCAGATATGATGTGTGCCTGTTGTTTACAGATATGCCCAACCCAGAATTAATGGACATGCTCCACCTCAGGATATCCGACTCCCTTGGAGCTACACACTCCAGCGAAGTATACCTCAGCACAGATGTTAATAGGACATTGTGGAGGGACAGATTCTTATCCCAGAGGCTCCACTCACTCCAGAATGTAATCCCAGTTTCACATAGGCAGAGCCACCCACTGACCACCTACAGGAGACATCTTGACGACTGTATGGGTGATCATATGTTTACCCCTGGGATATCTTCTGTGTCCCTGCTAGACAGAGGCACACTAGCCTAAACGTACATGGGCTATCTTGTGTGACCTACTATTCACACACACAGTGTAGTAATGTAACAGGGTTGCGAATGCCAAACACACTCTGGCTAGGCTTGTACATGCCCTAGGGCAGATAGCCTAGTATCAACCTCTGAACCTATGCTAATGTTCAAGATACACAATGTTTATTGCTGATACTGTTTTCAGGTCTTTATCATCTTTGCTTTACCAGTTTCTATGAACAACTTTGGTATCTGCAGAACATATTCGATTATGACAGGGTTCCACTATATTATAGATGTGTCTGTTGTCATATAACTGTGTGCACAGGGCAGATTGCTGTATAGTGACAGGTTCCTGGGGTAGCACATGCAACTGCTAGATATGCGTGGCCCACTGCTGTACTCAGACATGGCCTAAGTGTGTGAGCATGCCCAGTTCAGCCATTCCGTGTTTTGTTGCCTGACATTTGTCTCATTTATTCAAGTGTGTGAGCATGCCCAGTGTGACCTTTCAGTATGTTGCTATCTGAGGTCCACTACATTTGTTGATGTGTGCGAACATGACCGATATTAACATTTATACTGTGTGTGTTAGAAGTCAGGTTCTGTTCTCACTGCAGGACTCACTTTTGTGTCATAACTCAACAAGGATTATGCTGTGCCTGCAGGGTTTCCATGAAATACTTTGCATAGACTTATCAACATTCCTTCGTACAGGCTGACCACTGCAATACTGTCATGGTTTAGTGGTCCAGTACTTTGGCTATAGTGCACAGTATCCTGGGTTCGAGGCCCATCACTGCTTTATAGTTTCATACTGAGCAGACCAGACTGCTTAAGGGCCAGTTAAGCAAATATGAGCATGTTGGCTTTTGTTCAGCTATGCCCTACTTAGACCAGGCTTGTCTGACATTGCTCAATATTCACCAACATTGCTGGACGTTGCCCAATATTACTGAACATTGACCAAAGTTGTGCTAGTTGGTGTGTGTGATTTTGTTTGCATATACTACATGGTGGTAAATGCTGTTTAGCACTGCTTTATATTGCTTA
Organism: Protopterus annectens; assembly: GCF_019279795.1. NCBI lineage: Eukaryota > Metazoa > Chordata > Ceratodontiformes > Protopteridae > Protopterus > Protopterus annectens. The sequence continues at coordinate 161,954,066 of NC_056744.1, read as the reverse complement.
ACACATGACAATCATGCCTTAGGTGGTGCTGCAGGGCTGCCTACGTCGGATGCACATACTACACTCCCTGTACATGTTTGAAAGCAGGTAGTGTCAACTTAGGCATCCCTTTTACTATATGTGCGAGTCGGAGAGAGGTATCATTTCCAGAGTTCCTACTGAGCCACTGTATGTGCTATGCGTTGCCTCTTTGCCAAGGCCAAAGAATACTGGGCACGCCTCCTTCTGCCTACTGGGGCAGGCTCAGGTTGTTCCTCCTCCAAGTCACGCTCTGCCTGTGATGGCCTTGGCAATGGTGGGGGGCTGTTTGGCCCAGGCCTGTGCTGGTCCTGCTGCAGCTTTTTCGCAAGATCATATTATGTAGCATAGCACATATCATGACAATTTGGATACATGTAGTTGGTGAGTACTGCAAGGCTCCACCAGATGTGTCCAGGCACCGGAACCGTGACTTGAGCAGCCCAAACACATGCCCTATTACATTATGTGTTTGTGTGTGTGCCTCATTATGGCGTTCCTGTTCAGGTGTATGTGCGTTTCTGATGGGTGTCATCAGCCATGGCTCCAGTGCATAGCCAGCATCCCCCACTAGATGACCATGTGGGATGTCCCCATTGGCAAATGTCTTGTACAGCTACATCAGATGCCAGATATGGGAATCATGGTAGCTTCCAGGGCAGCCTGCACACACATTCAGTATTATGCCCTGGGCATCACACATGACCTGGCAGTTGATGGAGGGGAAGCCCTTGCAGTTGAAGTAGACCCTACCCCGCTCACCGGCTGGTGCTTTGATGCATATGTGCATGCAGTCTATTGCACACTACCTCAGGGTATTCCACTATTTGCTGGAAGAGATGCATATTGCTGGCCAATACCTCACGGGAATTGCGGAAATATACATGATCACCGACATGTGCTGACATGGTATCCAGGAGCTGGTGCAGTACCCTGGATGCTGATGCCTGTGATATCCCCATCATATCACCAGTTGGTCTCTGGAAGGTCCCTGTTGCTAATATTCTTAGGCCAACACATACCTTGGTTTCCACTGGGATGGGTTCCCCTCTGTTGGTTCTGTGTGTGAGGCGTGGCCTGCACAGCTCAACAATTTGCTGCAGGAGGTCTCTGTCCAATCTATAGCGCTCCACTATCTCCAGCTCATGTAGCCCCTGGTAGGTTACCCTGGGCCTGTATCCTCTTCTCCGTCTCCTCACTGTGGGTTGTCCAGCAGCATTTCCATTGTCACCACCCTCAGCATGTTGCATATGTCACCTTATAACAGCAATGGCAGCTCCTAAAATTTCTTTGTCTCAGTAAAGCTTTTTCAGTTTTCACTTCTATTAGCTTACTGTAGTGTCTGTTGTGAGAAACATAATGGACTGTTGTTTGCAGAGTTTTAAGTGCTAGGCTGGGCTGGGCTAGTGTACTGCCAGTGTAATTGCCTGATTCTGATTGTTTTCACCTGCTAGCTCTGCTTGTACTCCCTGGTAGCTTCCTACTATTTGTTGTGCTTCCTTTTTCCTTTATGTTTCCTCAGGGGGGGAGCGCCGCGTACACAAGTGCAAACACGCACAGCAGCTAACATGCATGCACACATGCTTACATGGACTAAAACTTGCTTATTTCAGTTGAAACACATGTACACTAGCGCAAACGCGCTTACAACTCTTTAAACAGCCTTATACATGCTTACTCCGGCTTAAACGCACGCACTCACACTTACACTCGTGCACTCTGTCTTACTCGGGTTTACAGACGCGCACACGCACGCATACCCACTCAGCAAGAAACTTTGGTGTTATCCACGGCATACACCTTACATTTCTTGCCTTTCCCTAGCCGACCTGTTGACACACCTCTTTCCATGATGAGTAAATGACAGCTGACACATGCCACTCTGCTCCAATGAGCTTCACTTCTTTCATACATACCCTCCTCGTGATGTTACCTATCTTCTACTCTGTTACTCCCCTTATCTAACTCCTACACTCCACTGACTGTGCTCATTTGCTATGTAAACTTGTGATTCACTATTCTAACCCTCATTTACATAGGATTGCCTACTAATGCTTGCTTACATGTCTTAGACTGAGCTTCCCCCCTTAGCAACCTCTACGCGGTGGCCATGTTGTCTTCAGCCTGCCATTCCCTGGCATTGTACATTAACAATTTCAATAAAATCCACATTTGTGGGTTTCAATTTTTAGTATTCTGGGTTTTAGAGCGCAGCCATTTGCGAGGCGCTACGTTACGCTTAAACATCGGAAATCAGCGAAAAAAAATAAAATATTTTTATTTTCATATTGCATCAGGAAACATTTCACATGGCCGTATATTTGGCCATTGGCATGCTTCCTGCATTGGATGCAACCTTTATTTGGAGCTGTCATGGCTCCATTTTGCTATTTGCAGAACGGTACTCAGTTGTCAACTGAGTACATTTCTGCAAATAACACTGATCTTACTCGGACAGGTTCGGGTTTCCTGAATCGCAAATCTACCTCATTTGCATGCCTTTCACCTGCAATTGAGGTAATTTGCATATCCCAGCCCTGTCCGTCTAAGAGCCATTTTAGGAGCTCTCTTACACGCCCCTGCAGGCTGTTCCTGGATAGCTCGTCGGACATGATGGCTGCATGGAGTCTTACTCTACTCTTAGACTCCATGCAAGCCATCGTGAATCTGGCCCTTTGTCTGAGAAGGATAGCTAAGTTAGGGCAAAGGGTGAAGCCACACCAGCAGCAACATTTTAGGGGCTGCAAACAAGTCTCCTCTACTTAGTATTGCATTTGTGGCCTGAAATGAAACAGCACTTTAGTGCTCTATGTGGTCACATCAACTGGAGCATCTGCTTGCTACCAACGTAGCAAACAGTTTGCTATACTTTATAATTTAAGAAGTGTTATTTTTTTTTCATTTTTTTCTGCAGTCTAAACTGAAACTTGTGTGTGGCATACATTGCAGCAAACATTTTTTAACCAAACTGGGGAGCAGATTTATTTTTTAATGTTTGTTTTTCAAGTAGCATGGATGATCTTTAACTAGGTGCACTAAAGGGGAGAATGGAATTTTCTTTTCTTTTTTTCTTTCTTTCTTTCTTTTGCTCTCTATCAAAAATAAAAGTTGAAGGGGAGTGGCAGATCAAAAGATAGAACAGCTAACTACACCTCTACTCTGGCAACCTTTTAGGAAAGACTTGATAACTGAATGGGTAGATGAAAATTTAGACCATGTTATCTTGTGTATCTCAGTATGTTTTGGGAGACTGAGCACAACCAAGAACTTTAAAGTGTGTCTGCTTAGTAGTGTATGTCTAAACATCTTATGGTCCCCTTAATCATTTGCCTAATATTGTTCCTATGCTCCTAGTCTTGTGTGACTAATAGGATTTTTTAATTTTTTAAGCCCAATTTTCCAGAATTCAGTAAAGAAAAGCAGTTATGAACTGAAGGTGCACACTTTACTCAGTGACAATGTGATAACCAGAGAAAGCAACTTTCCACCTTCAGTAGAAATGAATGCATCATATTCAAATTTCAGACAGACGTGGATGAAAACACTTTGTTTAATGCTTGTACTTCAGTGTTCAAGCTTCAGCCACTTACTTTTATAGTTTGAAAGCATTTAAACTTTATTTTCTGAAAATTAGCATTCTGTTCTATGGAACAAGAGCTATCCAATCAATGGAAGATACTCAGAGAGTTTGCACCAATCAGGGAAGTTTCTTAATCATATTAATGAGGCTTCACGTTACTTACAGCCAGTTAGTGGAACATGTCAGAAGCTCATGCTCAGCCCTCTGGTCCAGTTACATTCTTATTTTACATGTTGGCTCCATTTGAAGCTAAAGCATTCCAGTTTTAAAACTATGCAAATTTAAAGTAAATGAACATGGACAAGAGAACTGAGTCATTCTTGTCTCTCAGTGGCACTTTGCATATGTTATGATATCTAACCAAGTCTGGCTAACAAGCAACATGCATGACATTCTTTTCCAAGTCTAGGTATATTTAAAACTTGAAAACATCTGCATGAATAGATTCATAAATACCAGACTGGCTGCCAATTTCCCCAAGGTGAAAAATCAAGCCCTGTACCTTAGGTCTGGTAGGTAAACACATTAACAGTTATGCTTTTTTTTTTTTTTTTTTTTTTTGAATAAACCATATAAAGGTATAGTGGAAGTTCTGGATTAGATGAAAACAGTTCAAATATGGCTCTGTACAGCACTTTAGCAATACCTACAGATTTGGTATAAGGTACTACACTGGTACATATTAAAAATAAATACTGGAGAACTATGGCATGTGGCCATATCCCAGATATTTATTAGTTTTGTTTCTTTTGTTTCTACCAATATTTCAACCTCATTGGCATGTGCTGAAACCCAAGATGAGTATGTTAACCTACAACTTAGCCCAATTTTAGTATTTAAAGTATTACATTTGAAATGATTGCTTCCACTAAATGTTATTTTTCAAATTGTTCATGTTGTAATTCTGATAAGTACAATCACTGTAAGATTTGCTGTTAAATACATCAATAAATTAATCTATCTCTCTACCTTAGTTTCTAAAGTGATTGTTTAATGTTATGTGTATCATATATGATTACAGGTTCAGAAAGAGTTTGGGAAGTAAAGGATTAATGAAAAGAAGTAATGTCTGATATACACTGACATTGGTACAGCACTAAGTCAGAAAGTATGCAACATGCACCATTCCCTATCTTGTGTAAAAAAATAAATAAAATAAAAATCCCTAACCTAGACTATGGGAAAATTCTCATTTCTCCAGGCAAAAAAGTAAACTTCAAGCAGTGTTTCATGATTTCTTCTAGAAATATAAGAGCATGCATTTCCTTTGAGACCTCAGCCATCCCACTGAAACAAGCTCATAAGTTTTTCAGATATACGCTGAGACCTGAGTTCAAGAAGTGTCCAATGTTATACGAGGTCTGGATAGAGTTGACAGGCGGGAACAGCAAATTTCTAGGAATCAAGCAGTGCCTGAGCTTCCTTTTCTGGTGATACATCCAAGTAAACTTGGGCCAGGTCATGCAGGAGACAATATTTTGCCTATGAGTCATTTCAAGCTGTGAGTGGTAATGCTATTTATTGCATAGAACAGCAACTCCAGCAGGAATGTATTGACCAAGCAACTTCTGCCAATCATTTAAAGTATAGGTAGCTACCGTCTCCCTTCAAAGCCATATCGTTCACGAGAGATGCTCCGAAACTGCTGATGTCATAAATATAAATTGCACAATAATTAAGGTCCAGATGTTCTAGAACAAGGAAGAATAAAAAAAAGAAAATGGTAGTCTGAAATCAGCTCTATATAACTGGAGCTGGTAATTAGTGCAGAGGAGTAAGGCTAAGAGCTGTTAATGAGCTCTTTCCTATAGTCCAGGGTTTGATGCCATCTGCCTCATTTTCCTACTGTGTGACTCTGAGCAAGACACGTTACCAAGCTGTACTCTTGGGAAACTGTGCCAGGCTCCTGAACATGCTTCTAACTGCCTATGAACCTAAGTATCGTGCATCATCACACACATTTTCATAACTGGCTTTAGGCACCAATGAACCCTAGGAAAGTATTCAGTGTTCTGCAGCTTTGCTATTTCAAGCGTTCACTCTACTGAGTTTGATATTATAACATTCAAAGTTTTTAGACTTCGATGTTATAATATAGACCCAGAGTCTGCATACCCTCCCTCTATGTATGTGTATCTATCCATGAGCTTTGGTTAACCCCAGCACCTCAAATACATGCAGCAGGTTAAATGGAATTCCTCCAGTTTCCATGAAAGTGAATGTGCAGTGAGAGAGAATGCGTGTGTGTGTGTGTGTGTGTGTGTGTGTGTGTGTGTGTGTGTGTGTGTGTGTGTGTGTGTGTGCAAAAATTATCACTGTTCTGTGCACATCGACACAGTAATGCAGGGCACATACTTAACTATTCTTGGCAGCAGTAAATACATGCAGTTAACAAGTAACTACATTTCAAAAGTAAAGCATAAAATACATCACAGAACATTCAGGCCTTTAAAGCTTCTAGGATCCTGGTGGCTCACACACCCGGAACTGTATAAATGGATTTTGACTTGGACTTAGTGGTGGCCTCTGCCCTCAATCGCACACATTCTAAAACCAGCAGTTTTCAGAGATGTGCAGCAAAGGTTGCTGTGGGCTGTGTGGGTGGCTAGAGATAGTGTGGACATACATCTTTAATTTTTATTACAATCAAACCTTAAAGGTGTTTACAGGATATCATTACAGCTTGTCTTGGGGCTGCAGACAGTGTCATCATTGTTTCTCTTACTTTTCTCACAGACCTCGGAAGTCTGCAGAAAAGGATATTATAACTTGTTTAGGGGCAGTGTAATGCTTCAGCGTAAAGTGAAATACATTGCTGTATTTGTTTAATTTTCCTCACATAAGCATGTATACAGGTTGCTGCCTTTGAGAGACAGGGGTGAGGAGTGACGAGGCATACTATGTATATGTATAACAGCAATCACTTGAAATACATAACTGCGGCCATCTGAACCTCTGATTTCATCCCACTCTAACACCAGAGGGATGCACAGGTAATGATTGTCGCTTAGTAGGGTTTGGGAGGCAGGCAATATCCCCAGATAGGATTTGTGTATCTTCATAATTGCCTTGTTAGTTTATTGTGAGCTACTATGTTGTCAGCTTCAAACATTAAGCCTTGGGCACAACTAATGTCTTCCTTGAAATCCTGATGATTTCAGTTCAGTCAGCCATTGAATTAAAAGGTTAGAAAAATGTTCAGAAATGCATCCCAGACATCTATTTCCCTATGGCATTTGGGGGCCCTGGCTTAACTGAGTTATTTCCTAAAGGTATTACTCTGCTGGCTTAGTCAGGAAAGATGTGATGAAAGGATGAAAGGAAAACTAAAGTTCTGTTCAAGCCATCACTGGATGAAAAGATTGTGTCTTGAAAAAGCTAAAGAGCAAGACAAAATGTGAGAAAAGAAAGCAAAACACAATTTGCATGGTGTAGCGAACTCCGAATGGGAGGAAAAGAGGGGGAAGAACTGGAGGGGGGGTGAAACCATAGTCACTGCCTAGAGAACCATTTCGCCTAAGTCCATTCATGCCCATGGAGTTGTAATGTATCACTGTTGCAACTAAATGCCAGTTCCTTCTGTGAAATGGGCCAACATAGTGTGGTACACAGTTTGTCTTAATGTGAGCACTGTAGCTACAGTTAGTCTATGCATAGTACTCACAGCAGCATGAAATAAAAGGTTCCTTGAGAGGGGTGGCAGTAACAGGGTGATATATATTCTGAAAGTGTCCAGCGATCCCCCAAATTGACATTTGCTGGGGTCCCCCATAATGCTAACACTGGCCCTGCTCCTTTATGATAAAAGAGATCATGCAGAAGTTACAGGATATATTTTAGATTATTCCCTCTAGTTTACACATGCTTTAGGTAATAATGGAATGTAGACATGGGCCTGTAGATCCAAACTTGTAGATAGCAACTAAGCAACTAAAAGGAAGAAGACAACTTCAAAACTGAATGTTAGAAATGGCATGCCTTAGAACTAAGAGTGGAAATGGAGTAGGACTCTGCAGAGACTAACAGACTTCCAGTATATGAAAATGGAAAGCAAGCATATCAGTACAAAAAATAGAAGAATAAATGTGGAAAATATCATCTCATGGATAATACCACAGTTTTAGGGAATATGATAAGATAACAGCATATATTTGTCAGCAGTGAAAACTGCTTTCCAGCCTTTAAGAATACATATTATACAATTCCTCCCCTAAAACGTGCACGCTGATTGGCCAACCCAACCAGCGTGCCCATTGTAAATCCCTCAATATACTAACGGAAAAAGGTCCGGTCGCCCGGACTTTTTCCGTTAGTATAAAACACTGTCTCGCTATGTTAAAAGAGTTTAACATAGCGACACAGGTTTAAAAAAAGCAACGGAGATCTCCGTTGCTTTTTTTAAAGCTGTCTCGCTATGTTAAACTCCTTTAATATAGCAACACAGTGTGTAAAAATCAACGGAGATCTTGCAATCTCCGTTGCTTTTTTTTTAAAGCTGTCTTGCTATATTAAATGGGTTTAACATAGCGAAACAGCTTTAAAATAAGCAACGGAGATATCCGTTGCTTATTTTAAAGCTGTCTCGCTATGTTAAACCCATTTAACATAGCGAGACAGTTTAAAAAAAAAAAAGCAACGGAGATCGCAAGATCTCCATTGCTTTTTACTGTTTCGCTATGTTAAATGGGTTTAACATAGCGAGACAGCTTACAATAACAGCGGAAATCTCCGTTGCTTATTTTAAAGCTGTCTCGCTATGTTAAACCCATTTAACATAGCGAAACAGTGCTTTTGCCCACAGCTCTGATGTACTGTGTAGGCATGCGCAGTACATCAGAACTGCCGCAGAATACCAGACAGCTGCGGAAGGGCAGTAAAGAGGCATTATACAATGCCATTATTTAAGAAAAGTAATTATTTCTTTTCTTAAATAATGTCATTGTATAATAGCAATAACCCACTTCTGGGTGTGGGTAATGCTGTATTTACCACGGTTGGCTTTGTTTGGTCCCTCGGGCTTCGCCCTCGGGACCAAACCACGCCAACCATGGGTAAATACAGCATTACCCACACCCAGGCGTGGGTTATTGCTATAATGTTAAACCTTTTTTACACAAAAGCTGTACTCCATTATTCAGAATTCATCAGTATATTCTGAAAGTCCAAGGTCACATGTAATTTGTGGTCATTTCGTATGTTTTATGTATTTGACTGCTCATTTTGCAGAGTTTGATAATAAAGACCTTTTTTATCTGCCTTTAGCCATATGCCCTTGTGCTTTTATAAAGTGCTTGTAGCTTGTAAGCCCTGGCTTTGTCTGCCTTCATTCATGCTCTTTTCTTAGCTCAGCCTTTGGACAATGGCACTTACAGTCACATGACTAACCATGAGACAGCAAGTAGATGCCCTCGTATGGTATATAAAGACAGTGTAGCTACTTCATTTACTGATAGACATTTTAAATAAAACATTAGGTTTCTCAGATGCAACTTTCAGACTTTTATATTTGAAGATTTGAGACTGGAATGAAACTTGTTTATGTTTTACTGGCATTTCTATTTTCTAGTTCTTATTATGTGCCAGGAAAAAGATAGCTATAAAAGAAATATATACTGATAAATAGAAAGATGGCTGACTAGCTAACTAGCTAGATAAATAGACACAGACAGACAGACAGACAGTGGTGGTAGTGATAATATCACTGATGATAGTAATGGCATGTTTGTCGTAATTTATAAATAAAGGGCAGCTGCTAAGCAGTGAAACAGGCACAGATGGACATTACAAGTGGCACTTACCACTAAATGAATGGAATAAAGCTTAGTCCAGAAAGAAAATTCATTTTTCCTAAAATCAAAGAGAAACTTCCAGATATTTCATTAAAAAGAAAGCAATGGTCCTTGCTTTCTGAGACAATCCATTGCAAATAAAGGAGATTTGTTCAATACAAGATTCCCGAATTCACTCTGTGGACAAAAGGGTGCGAAAATCAAGTCTGCATGGGATACTGGCAGAATCATGAGGATGGCACAAAAAGGCGATACATGGTACATATTCTAATCTAATCATTCCTAAATTTTGAAGCCTCGCACTAATCTATGCACTGGATTACTTAGTTGTACCAGTAAAACCAGTACCAGTAGCAGCCACTGGTTCTGATGGTCATCTTTTGAAATTTGACAGACTGAAAAAAATTGTTTCATACTGTACATATGTGTGTGTGTGTGTGTGTGTGTGTGTGTGTGTGTGTGTGTGTGTGTGTGTGTGTGTGTGTGTCACCACCAGTAGTGTATTATGAGTATTGAATGATAGTGGCATCCCTGTGCATTTGCAGCTACTGTTAGCCATTCCATGCTCTTCACAGGGTCATAGACAGCACCCCATAGGTAGCTTCAAAGCAGGCCACTGCATTTTCAGCCATAGTGCCCCCCTGGATACAGAAGCAGCAAAACTTGGTCCTCCTCCTCCTTCTCCTTAGAGACTGCAGAATGAATGGTACAGTGGACTACACCAATTTTAAATACTCTTCCAGAACAGAAACAGTATAGTGTATATTCTATCTCTCCCTATGTCTCTCCCTCCCCACGCACTCTCTTTCTCTCTCTCTCTCTCTCTCTATATATATATATATATATATATATATATATATATATATATATATATATATATATATATATATATATATATATATATATATATCCCCAAACCATCCCAGTCTTCAATAAAACAGCTCATATGGCATAGTGGTACATTGCTCTGACTGTAGTGTACAGGGTCATGGATTCGAGACCTGCCAGAGACAGTTATTTTTGCTCTCTTCAAGAGAAATCTTGACAAGTAGATGGGTAACAGAAGGTTCACCCCAGGGATCATTCCAGTTGCCCTACTGGATATGAGCATTGTGAACTAACATTGGCTGGCATGGTGCCTGGCAATTTTCTTTTGGGCTAGGCTTGTAATGGCTCCAGGTCCATTAGCCTAGTACACCTATGAACCTATGAACCTATGAACATAGAATAACATAGAAAGCTTACTAGCATCACTACACATTAACAATATTAAACACCTGTGTATAGCAGTACGATATATTCCACCAGGCCAAAACATCTCTATGCTTGAAAACTTTCTGTCTCGGACCACTCATAATATATCCTGTGAAACTATCATTTTAGGTGATAATAACATTAACTGACAAAATGTAGTCTTAAAATCCCCAGATAACTATATTAATCTCTATGGGTATACACAGTTTGTTTTTGACCCCACACAAATCTCAAATAATCAACCAAAGGCCAACCCAGACTGGATTCTTGTACCAGACCCACGCAAATACTCTAATAATAATACTCTCCCTGATGTCCTAAGTGACCATTTACCAGTCTATTCACTTAGAACCCATACTCAAATACCCAAACCTCACACATATAGATTAGCTAGAATTCTAACTAACGTCAACCAAATAACTTTCAACAACTTCCTAAAAGCTCAAAATTGGACCTCAATAAAAATGTTACCATTAGAAGAAGCTGTATTCTATTTTAATAAGATCTTCTTTTACACACTAAATACTTTAGCCCCTATCAGGTTCAAAAGAATAAAACTCAATCATTCTCCTTGGCTCACAAAACCTACAAAACAAATTCTTTTCTCCAGAGACCAGGCCTGGAAACACTGGCATAAAAACAAAAAACAAGCAAATGAAATCTATTTCAAACAGCTGCACAATAAAGCTAAGGCATTAGTAAAAAATGGCAAATGAAATTATTTTTCACAGCAACTATCTAATCAAAAAAACAGCCCAAACAATTTTTGGAAATCAGTCAACTCACTCCATAATCCTGGAACTACACAAAACCCATCACCATATCCTGACAAAGACCCAGAACAAATAGCCCACATTTTTAATACCCACTTTCTAGACACTGTTCTCAAACTTGTCAACAGACCCTCTCCAAAAACAAGCAATCCCCCTAACAATTTGACAAGCAATTCAAGATCTGTTTGTGAGAATTCCAACTTACATCCCTCACTTCACAAAGAAAACACTAGCAATACTCAAGAAATTCCAAAGTTCTCCCTAAAACTGGTACCTACCTCTCTAATAGTCAAACTGCTAGCTAAACTTAGACCATGCTCCATATCTGCTGATACCCTCCCTTCTGAATACCTGAAACTTGGTGTAAATGTGTTAACCCATCCCATCAGTATTCTAATTAATAGATCCATCTCTGACTCCACAGTCCCTCAAATTTGGAAGAAATGTATTATATCCCTGTTGTGTAAGGGTGGAAATACTAACAATTTAACCAACTACCGACCCATTTCCATTCTTTCACCATTATCTAAAATACTAGAAAAGTGTGTGCATACCCAACTATTAAAACATCTCGCAGACAATCTCTTAGTCCAAACCCAACATGGTTTCCATCATGCACATAGTACTAATACAGCCTTACTTTCTTTCAACAATACCCTGAACAAAGCTTTGGTCTCTGGTCTACTGACATCAGTAGTTGTATTAGATCTATCCAAAACTGTTGACACTGTATCACATATCAAACTAATACAACAATTAGAAGCATTAGGATGTACTGAACATTCCATTACCTGGTTTACTTGCTACCTGAAAGATAAACAACAATCTGTCAGATGGCAAAACAATCAGTCTGGTTATCTGGTTAATAAAGTAGGCATCCCCCAGGGCTCCATTCTTGAATCATTACTTTTAATGTATTTATAAATAATCGTCATACTGTCTCCCTACTTAGTTCCCTCATCTGGTATGCTGATGATTCTACCATTATACCCTCAGCCAGCAACTTCCCAGATCTCCTCAAAATAACACAAAACACCTTCTCAAACAAAGAAACATAGCTAAACAAAGCTCAGTTACTACTTAATCCCAAAAAATCAAAACTACTGATATTCTCTTCCAAACTACCCCCACAAGAGTTCAAAATCTACTACTTAAATAATACAAATACTGAAGCAGTGAAAACAGCTAAACTTCTGGGCATCACTATAGATGATAAACTATCATTCGAACAACACATTCTTAACACAATCAAAAAAACACACTCAAAACTAGGTACATTATATAGACATAAACAGCATATGAATAAGTCCACAAGAATAAAATTGACACATTCCCTTCTACTTCCCTCACTCCTCTATGGTTGCCCCATCTTTACTAACTTTCATGCATCCTTAAGCAATAAACTATTTGCTTCTGGAGTGCAACACTGCACTCATGTCTGTCACCCCATTAAAGAATTAAAATGGATGGAATTCCCACATTACCTCCAATACACTCAACTAACTCTTGCTCATAAATTAATATATGCAAGCAATAATGCCCTACAGAGTGTGTGTTAATGTGTAATTAATACCCACCCAGGGGGTGTTGTGAGGCCCGACGCCACAGGTGGAGGGCTTCTACACCCCTGGAGGGGCATTAATTACAAATTAACACATACCCTGGAGTTCATTAGTGCACTTAAAGTATGGGCTCTCTGAAAAATTTTTGTGTTTTACTTATTTATGCATTTTTTTAAGTTCTAGTTTATTTTTTTAATATATTTTTGATGTAAAATAGTTCTTCCCCCTAATTTTTCATACCTGCTATAGTATATGTCAGTGGTGTTGTAGAAAGCATTTTACATACAACATATATTACAAAAAATAAAACAGTACTGATAAAAACATAAGTAAATAAAACACAACAATTTTACAGAGAGCCCATTCTCTAAGGGCTGGCAGAGATCATTCTCTCCTCACTCTCTCTCACACATGCTACCAGGGGATCGTTGGTTCACTTTGGCACTGCGCTCTCTCTCTCTATCTCTCTCTCTTGCTCTCTCTCCTACACACACAGTCTCTCTGCTTTCATGCACACATTCACTCACACAAGCTCAATCGTACCCTCTTTCTCAATCTCTCACAGTCTCCAGCTGCTTTCGTACATACATTCAGTCTCACTCTCTCTCGATCTCTCTCACACACAGCTTCCTCTGCTTACATACATGCATTCGCTCACACATCACTCTCACTTTCTTTCTCACTCTGTCTTACTCTCACACACACACACACGCACACACACACACACACACACACACACACACACACACACACACACAGTCTTTCTGCTTTCTTACATGCATTCACTCACACATGCAGACAGAAACACACAAACACACTTAATCTATCACTCGCTCTCTCTCATACTCACATACACACATACACTCTCACACAGACACTTTATTTGTTTCTTTATTTTACACTCACTAAACAGCAAAAAGCACTGCTTAGCGAATGTAAAATAACGGCTCGCTCGATCTCACTTTCACTGATATACATGCATACAAACACACACACTCGTGCCCACGCACACACACACACACACACACACACACACACACACACAAATATATACCTTTTTTTTTGTCTTCTTTTTTTGACATTTTACACTCACTAAACAGCAGAAGCATGGCTTAGTGAGTATAAAATAATAGTGGCCATTTCATTTTTTGAGTCTGAGCTTCATGGCAGCTTGATATGCTGCCATGAAGTGACAGATTAATTTTTCTGCAGGCACTCCTTGTACATTAATACCCTGCTAGAGAACATCCATTTTCCAATCAGGGTACTGATGTACAGTAAGCCCATTCTCTAATAAAAAGCTTCTTACCATATACAAACCCAGTAATAGAGGTGAGCAAAGCTTATACTCTTACTCCGTATGCCCTACCCCCCTCCATAACACAAATTGAGTCTATGAAAACCTTCAAAGTCACCATAAAAAAAATAATTTTCTTATTAATCACATCTGTCCCTGTGATCAGAACTTCATATCACCATAAACTAACACCAATGAGTTTACTGACTAGAATACCCCTTTTATAGATCAACTGAAATATCAGTAAACCAACTGTACTTCTGTGACTTTCTCTTAAACAAAGTATACTAATCAATATTTAATCCTTAAGAAACTTCCACAAGGCAAAACTATAATCTCCTTCATATTGTACAGAATATACTGTGTCATGATTGTTTATACTGAATGTCCTCAACAAGTTATTCATTTATATACTGTGCAAGTTCTACTGTCATTTATTTTAACTGCATAATGATATTGTACGCTGCATATTTCAATTATTAAGAAAGGCTGTTTATATCTGTATTGTTTCTTATTACTACAGATCTTATCCTGTTGCATAATAATTTTTGTTTAGTTGTTTGCTCTAGTAATTTTTAATTTGTTACTGGAGCTTTTCTCCCCAGGCTTCCACAGAAAATGAGTTATTCTAACCCAGTGGACTTTCCAAGTAAACAAATGTCAATAAATAAATAAATATACATGAGTATATGGATTTACATGGCTGATAAAATTTCAACAACAGTAAATATGTCTAAAAAGTTAATCGTCAATCCCTCTCATCTAAAAAGACACATAAGTAAAGTGATCACAAATTAAACAAACGTGTTACATTTGTGATCACCTAAATTAACCAGAAACTTTACTTATACGTGAGGGGCTTTGTTACCCCACACCTCCAGAAATTAAATATACTAACTCCACTGTCGCACAACCATGGAGAAAGAGGATAACTCCTAATTGTATATTACAGCTGAATTGCTGCAATTCAGGTGTAATATAATGCAACCATTCACACCAGAGACATAAATTACCAAATAACATCACACAATAAGAAAATAAAACAGAGGCTAAACAAATAACGCCAGTCGATTAAATCCAAAACTTTTACTTAGTTAGCGCTTTCATGCAGGACACTACCTGCACTTCTTCAGCCAAAGTAAAATAAAGCACCTTACATTTTTATATATGGTACGAAGTACTTAGACCAAACCCACAGTTAATTGGATAATTAAATTGATTCATCCAATTAAGTCAACAATGCAGCAACCACATAAAAGTTGACTTAAAAAATACATTCAACAAAAATATTTATATAAAATTATTCATATGCAAATTCATCACAACCTAACATTACCCAACGCTATCTGTATATATATTAAAAATAAATACATTTTATGTTAATAATATCTATTCTATACAAAATTAAAAAATAATAATAATAATAGTACTGTGCATAGCAAATTTTTTATGCATTTAAAGTTAAAAATCACATTTTACATCTATTGTATTAATGTTAATAAAAGTTTGCTTTGGTGTTTACTTAGGATTAAATTCAGCTATTTGTTTAGCCTCTGTTTTATTTTCTTTCTGAGTTTGTGATTTGAATTTTGTTTTATAACATCACACAATAAATGCATACCATGACCAAAATGTATGTCACATTATATATATATATATATATATATATATATATATATATATATATATATATGGTTCCACTTCATATTATTGAATTATCATTTCATCGAATTGCAAATCATCGAGATCAAATCGTCGAAAACTCATAACATCGAATCTCAAATCATTGAAAACTATAATTCATATTTGTACTTGTTGTGGAGTGACCTGAGTGCATGGGTTATGTGGCGGATGCTGGCATCTGACAGGCAGCTGACAGTAACCTTCTCCTTGTTTAGCCTGGTGAGTGGGATATCAGTGTGCCTGACTATAGAGTCACCTATGTCTATTGTGTTGGGTACGTTGGTTTGCCGTATGGCTGCGGTTTATTGGCACACTGAGTCTGTGTGCTATATGTCATTTGGGTTGTGTTGGGGGGATGGAGGTTGCTTGCGTTTCTGCTTTGGAAGTCTCTGTTGCTTGATCAGATTATTACTGAGAGCCTCTGTGAATGTTTTTGTGTTTCTATGCGTGGATTGTGGTGGTATAGGTTTAGTGGGACTATGTGATGAGTGTGGTGTGGTGCAAGTGTTCACCTTCTCCTCTTGACTGTCACATTCAGTCTTGGTTGGAGAGAGCTTTACCTCCAGTTTGACTAGATAAGTGCATCTCTCACAGGTTGTGCTGTTGGGTAGTAGGAGGAGAGGGTTGTCTGTGTACATGAGGCAATTGCTACATTACCTCAAGATGCCCAGATTCATCAGATAGACAGGAGAGAACACTGAGAGCTGACCCTTAGACATGCCTGAATAAAAAACGACTTTCCTCTAGACAAGTGAGGAAAGTGAGTATAAGAGCAGCTGTTTTTCTCTAAGCAAGTGAGGAAAGTAAGTACAAAAACTGTTTTCCTTTAGGTAAAGAGGAAGGTTGAGTGCTGTAGTAATTTGTAGCTTATTTAGTGCTAACAAGTTCTGAATAAGTGCTGAGCATAAATAAGCAAATTCAAGTGCTAAAACTAAGAATCTGTACCTGGATCTTGTGGTAGATAGGCTACCACTCCCACTGATAAGCTAGAATGCTTCCCTCCAACACAGAAAGGCTTGGGGGCTCAGAAGCTTACAAACAGTCCTGGATACAGCAAATCTGTATCTTGACTAGACTAGTTACAGGAAAGATGGGAAACTAGCACAAACGCAGACTTTTAAACCAGAAAGTCAAAAGAGATGGAAAAACTGCCCAAACGGCCAATAAACTACAATTTCTGGGCCAGAAACTACTATTGTGGTCGATAAGCTACCTAGTGCTTACCACTCCCACTGATAAGCTAGAAGGCTTCCCTCCAATACAGAAAGGCTTGGGGGGCTCAGAAGCTTGCAAGCAGTCTTGGATACAGCAAATCTGTATCTGGACTAGACTAGTTACAGGAGAGGTGGGAAATGAGCACAAACATAGGCTTTTAAACCAGAAGGTTGAAAGAGATGGAAAAAACTGCCCAAATGGCCAATAAACTACAATTTCTGGGCCAGAAACCCCTCTTCTGGTAGATAGGGTACCTAGTGCTTACCACACTCACTGATAAGCTAGAAGGCTTCCCTCCAACACAGAAAGACTTGGGGGGCTCAGAAACTTACAAATAGTTCTGGATATAGCAAATCTGTATCTGGACTAGACTAGTTACAGGAAAGGTGGGGAACAAGAGCAGATGTAGGCTTTTAAACCAGAAAGTTGAAAGAGAGGGAAAATCTGCCAAACGGCCAATAAACTACAATTACTGGGCCGGAAACCACTCTTGTGGTAGATAGGCTACCTAGTGCTTACCACATCCACTGATAAGCTAGAAGGCTTCCCTCCAACACAGAAAGGTTTGGGGAGCTCAGAAGCTTACAAACAGTCCTGGATACAGCAAATCTGTATCTGGACTAGACTAGTTACAGGAAAGGTGGGAAACAAGCACAAACACAGGCTTTTAAACCAGAAAGTTGAAAGAGATGGAAAAACTGCCCAGATGGCCAATAAACTACAATTTCTGGGCCAGAAACCCCTCTTCTGGTAGATAGGGTACCTAGTGCTTACCACACCCACTGATAAGCTAGAAGGCTTCCCTCCAACACAGAAAGGCTTGGGGGGCTCAGAAACTTACAAACAGTCCTGGATACAGCAAATCTGTATCTGGACTAGACTAGTTACAGGAAAGGTGGGGAACAAGAGCATATGTAGGCTTTTACACCAGAAAGTTGAAAGAGATGGAAAAACTGCCAAATGGCCAATAAACTACAATTTCAGGGCCAGAAACCACTCTTGTGGTAGATAGGCTACCTAGTGCTTACCACACCCACTGATAAGCTAGAAGGCTTCCCTCCAACACAGAAAGGCTTGGGGGGGGGGGCTCAGAAGCTTACAAACAGTCCTGGATACAGCAAATCTGTATCTGGACTAGACTAGTTACAGGAAAGGTGGGAAACAAGCACAAACACAGGCTTTTAAACCAGAAAGTTGAAAGAAATGGAAAAACTGCCCAGATGGCCAATAAACTACAATCTCTGGCCAGAAACCACTCTTGTGGTAGATAGGCTACCTAGTGCTTACCACTCCCACTGATATGCTAGAAGGCTTCCCTCCAACACAGAAAGACTTTGGGGGCTCAGAAGCTTACAAACAGTTCTGCTTACAGTAAATCTGTATCTGGACTAAACTAGTTACAGGAAAGGCAGGAAACAAGCTTAGAAAAAAAATGTTTGTTTTGGAAAGTGGAAAGGGAGACAGGAGATACAGAAGATAATTCAAAATTAAGGCTGTAAGTGGCTTGCCCTTCACAAATATTTTCTCTGTATTAGGTAGAATGAACTAGTGACACTAGACTGGAATAGAGCTGGGATAGAGCCAAACAGATGGAACTGGTAGGCGTGTCTGAAATCAAAATATGATCTCACTGTACTTGGTTGAGTGAGCAAATGAGATAGACCCAGGAGGAGTGTTCAAACACACATTTATAGGAGGGGCGGGCAGTTCCAAAGCCAATAAGATAAATACCAAAACAAGAACAGGGAGGGCAGCTGGGAAACTAACTTCAGAGACAGAGAGAGCCCACAGTATTCTATGAAATAATTAAATAGAAAAATAAATAACTACAGAGAGACACAGACGAATGAAACAATTACACAGAAAAATAAAATAAAATGCAGTACAATCTTTAACACTGCAAGTTTGTACTTAACTCAGCTAGTAATGCAGTTGATTGTAGGTATGTAGCAGAAGCCAAACAACTCAGATAATGCAAAAAAATGAAGCAGAATGAAACAGTGTTATAAAATACCACTGTTGTTGGTGGGTCTGATGTAGAGAAAGCATTTGGCTGAGTAATCCAGGATTTTTTGAGTAAGGCAATGGAAGCAATTGCATTCCCCTGACACAGTAAAGTAAAGTAAAGTAAAATGTTATTGTCATTTAGACCATACAACCATAAAGTCCACAGCTGAACAAAATTACATTCCTTCAAGCTCACTGATACAAAACACAGACCATTGCAACAAAAACTCAAGCATGTAACCACATAACCAACCAACACACACACACACACACACACACACACACACACACACACACACACACACACACACACACACACACACACACACACACACACACACACACACACACACACACACACACACACACACACACACACACACACACACACACACACACACACACACACAACACAGAGTCCCAGCCAACCGAATCTCCATCTCCACACTGGCAAATCCCAGTTCATTTCACCCGATCCAACAAAAACAGACATCAAAAGTCCAGATCAGCACACATCCAAGCAGACAATTGAGTATCCATCATCCGCCCTAGTCCAGGTCAGCAATCACAGTCTCCACGATCTCAATCCATCATCCACTCTGATACCAACCATGTCTCCACCCAGCAAAAGTCCAGTTTCCACCTTCACAATCAACTTGGATCTGGCACAACACCCTTCGACACCATCCAACACTCAGTCTCCACCATCCACTCTGCCCAGTGCTCCTCTCCACAAACAGGCCCAAGCAGCCATGACCAGGCCAACCACTCCAGCCACTCCAATCACCCTGAGCTAATCCTAAATAGTCCACTGGTCTCACCGATCCACCAGCACCATGGTTGCCTCCTCTCCACACTCGGACAAACGGTTCAACTATGGAAAAACACAGAAACACAAGACAAACAATGGAAGCTGAAGAAGCCACTGCTGGATAAGGTGCCACCATCTTACATAGTTCAGTTAAGTTAATTAGGAAAATTAAAATGGGAAGGTTCCTCTCTTATAAGTTTTGTCTAAATAGAGGAACCAGGCAGGGGTGTACTCATTCCCCTTTGTTATTTGCATTGTATTTACAGCCATTGGCAAAGAAAATAAGAGACTCAGAAATTCAAGGATATGATTGGTATGGTAATCAAGAATAGTTGGCTTAGTTTATTGCAGATACTATTTTGTACCTGACAAAACCAGAAAAGGACATCTCAGTGTTGTGGAACATTCTGAGACAGTTTCAAGTTTTTTTTTCAGGATATAAAATTAATTAAGACAAAACAAAGGCTATAGCTGTAAACTACGTACCCAAACATGAATTGGTTCAGCAATACCCATATTTATGGGGAAATGATAAAATAAAGTATTTGGGAGTATGGGTGAAAAAGGATTCTGTTAATACAGCTAACGATATGTGACAAGAGACTAAACAAAGGATAATACAAAAACCAAGAAACAAGACGCTTGTGTTTATGGATATGGATAGGTACAATCAGTGAAAATGTGTTTAGTCCTTTTAGTTTTATGTGGAGGTCAGGCATATTTTTATCAACCAAAGGAGAAGTTGGAATATAAGAGCTACGAAATATTTTATGCTTTGCTATGTTGTACTGCAAATATATCTACATCATTTTCAGTCTAATTATTTAAGGCAGAGACTGATAAAAATAAGGAAAGCTGCAGCAGTGGAAACACTCTTTGTGGTGCATTATACTATGCTGAAGTTGTGACCAGGCAGTATTTTTTGTAGAACAAGGAGCAAATAGCTAAGAATATTTCAGGAGGCATAAAGTATGTCACTCTGAAGACTACATGGGCATATGTATTAATTGGTTATACTGTGAATTATGCACATAATAGGAATTTATATGCAAGAATACTAGTGCTATTGCACTTATAAAACTGTAATATATGTGCTACTTGCTTTTGTGAAGTACTGCATATTGCTGAATGAATAGATGCTCTGGCAAGCAAAATCTGAGGGTAACAGGTACAAGCAAGCAAAATCTGATGGTACTGATGCTCAATGCTAGAAGTCTAAACCACAAAATGCACTCACACGAGGCACTCCTTAAAATGGAGAACATTGACATCTGTGCAGTGACAGAGACCTGGTTCAAAGCTCCAGAGAGCACCCCTGCATTACCAGGCTATAATTCATACCACACCTTTCGGCCACCAAACCCGGACCGAAACACTAAAGGTGGAGGTGTGTCCATATTCATTAAGGATATCCACACCTCCAAACTTGTTGCTCAGCATAATGCATCCAAGATTATCCAAGTTCAACTAACTTTGGGCAAAACCGCAATCCAGATTGTAGCTTGCTACAGACCCCCACCATGCCCTAGGATTCCCACTCTTCTTTTCTTGATACACTGGAAAATATTAAGGTACAACCCAATACCCTAATAATGGGTGATTTCAACTACTCATGTACCAACTCTTTTGCTCAACATTTTCTGGAAATCATCAATTCCAATGCCTTGGATCAACTTATCCACACCCCCAACAGGGGCAGCAATATCCTAGACCTAGTCATCACCAACATGGGTGACTGGTGTTCCACACCAGAGGTCAGCTCCTCGTCGGTCAGATCCGACCACAAGCTAATCACCCTAGCCATCCACATCCCGCTCCCACCCACCATTAGGAAAACAACCGTAAAAAAATTTCTCCAAAGCCAACTTCATGCTTCTTAAGACAGAAGTGGAAAACTTCACGACACCCATGCAGATGGACAATAGAGTTACAACTGCTGAATCCTACGCAAATGCACTTTATAAGCACTTACACGAGTGCATGGATCGTGCTATCCCTAACAGAACCAAGATGCTATCCTCCAAAACAAGGAAGCCAATCTGGTGGTCTTCTGCCATAAACAATCTCTATAACAGAAGAAAGAAACTGTTGCAAAAAAGAGTAAAATCCCACGATTGGAAGAACTCCCTGGTCAGCCTCAGTAAGAAGCTGAGATCCCTCATAAAATCCTCCAAAGCTAGTTATGAAAACAAAATTGCCACTGATTCTAAAGACAACCACAAAGCATTCTATAGCTATGTCAAGAATCTCAATGGCAACACTCAGATCTGCTCTGAGTTACAGCACAATGACACTAAATATACAGAGCCAACTGTAACTGCCAACATCCTGGCAGATAGGTTCAATGCTAACTTTACCCCCCTCTCACCCCCTAAAGGGCCCATCTTTATACTGGAAGAATGCAACGTTCCTGTAATCACGGCTGAACAGGTAAAAACCTCACTCTCCAAAGCCAAGAACACAGCATCCATGGGACCTGACCACATCCCAGGCTGCCTTCTACATGAACTACAGAATGAACTGGCACCCCACCTAAGTACCATGTTCAATCATAGCCTCACCAATGTGTCCATTGAATGATGCACTGCAACAGTTATCCCACTCCACAAAGGGGGGGGGGCACAACAGACCACAGGAACTACCGCCCCATTAGCCTGATGAGCCTCATCTGCAAGGCCTTGGAATGTATCATCATGGAACTCATAAACAAAGACATTGGAGATCTCCAAACACTCTGGACCCCACACAGTTTGGGTTTGTAAAAGCCAAAACAAATAGGAGAACGGAACCAAGAACAAACGTTAAGACCACGAAGCTGAGCCACCAACTTTAAATGAATCCAAAACTGGTCTTTTATTGTTAAAAGAACAAAACACTAATACCACGTATCACAAGCGCTTTCACTCGGATATTCCGAGCTTTTTCAAGTTGATGACAGAATGTAAAACATCAGTTTAAATAGCTGCTTGCATTGATTAATAATTGAACCATTTTGTAATTAAAATATTATTCAATTACAGACCACCATTTCAAATGAAAAGATGCCTGAACAAATACATAAAAAACTTTCTTTAAAGCATGAAATAAATTGCATTTTTTCATTAAATTAAAATGAATTCATGTTACATGAATTTCCATCTCCACTTAATTAATAAAATGTACTAAATGCATTTAAAAATGCTGCATTTTTAAAAAACTTTAATATAACTTCATTGTTGCTTGTACTATAAATTCCTTTGTTAAAGGACCTATTTGTGGATAATTCTTAACAGGATCCTACTCTAGCAAATAAAAGTAAATATAGGTACACCCATGTGTGTGTCAAGTACTTCTCCTTTTGAAATGTGTACATGTTCAAATATTATTGTTTTAGACTGTCTCATAATCTGGCCCTTCTTAGTTTTAATACTGGTTTGATACTAATAGTATCATTCAACCCAGGCCAGTTCCCTGCATTCAGTCTAAGTTGCCACACCAATTCCCTATATTCTAGAGTGGCTTCCCAGTCTCCCCCTCTTAAATCACGATTTACCTGCTCAAGAATCATAAATTTAAAGTTGTAGTTCAGACATGTAAGGGAATGCTTGTAAAGGGCATTGGTTTCTTTACTTTTAGATATCTCGTAAAAATGCTCATACATTCTCCTCTTAATTTCCCTTTCTGTCTTACCTACATAAAAACTTTTGCAAAACATGCACACCACCAGATAAACCACTCCTCTTGAATTGCATGTGAAATACATGGGAGATTCAATTCTCATTTTTCTGGAAGGCAAATATATGCCTTTATCATTTAAAATTGCGTGACATTGGTGGCATGCTCCACACTTGTATGTGCCAGCTCTTTTTATGTGATCATTCTCTTTTCTTTTCTTCTTTTCAAACATCTCTTTTAAGTTAACACCCTTTTTCCTAATAAATCTTGGTTTAGTTGGTAACACATTTTTAAAATCTTCATGTGCTGTTAACAATGGCCAAAATTTATTGATAGTTCTCTCTATCTCTTGTGCTTGGCTACAATGTGTGTAAATAAATTTGGGTCCCATAAACTCTTTTCCCTTTGTACTAGTTAGTTGATTTGATGTGAGACCCTTACCTAGTAAAGGGGAATACAGTGACTCTCTTTTGCTGATTACCTCCCTATATAATGTTTGAAATAGGTCCAAAGGGTAGCCTCTCTCTAGGAACATTTGTTGCAGAACCAGAACCTCACAATTGAAGTCACCCTCCGTATTGGAGAACAATGTTGTATTCTTTAATGGAGAGTTGTTCAAGCAGCTTAAGGGAGTGGCCATGGGGGCACCGTGTGCTACCATCTATGCTAATGTTACAATACACAGGTGGGAACTGAAGAACGTATTTATATCCCCATAGGAAAAACACTTGCTGTTTTACAGAAGGTTCTTGGATGATATTTGTATCTTGTGGAAAGGAACACATGACTCACTCTCAGAATTTTTGATTCACATTAACAACTCCACTAGTTTCCTGAAATTCACACACACAGTAGGGCTGCATGAACTCCATTATTTGGATGTGAATCTGTACAAAGATTACAACAATAAAACCTTCCAGTCAAAAATTTATCGGAAGGCTTCATTTTCTAATTCACTCCTACATTTCCAAAGTGCTCACCCTTTTACACAGAAAAAAGGAATTCTTAAAGGACAGCTAATTAGAGCATCTAGGATGTGCAGTACGGAGGGTGACTTCAATTGTGAGGTTCTGGTTCTGCAACAAATGTTCCTAGAGAGAGGCTACCCTTTGGACCTATTTCAAACATTATATAGGGAGGTAATCAGCAAAAGAGAGTCACTGTATTCCCCTTTACTAGGTAAGGGTCTCACATCAAATCAACTAACTAGTACAAAGGGAAAAGAGTTTATGGGACCCAAATTTATTTACACACATTGTAGCCAAGCACAAGAGATAGAGAGAACTATCAATAAATTTTGGCCATTGTTAACAGCACATGAAGATTTTAAAAATGTGTTACCAACTAAACCAAGATTTATTAGGAAAAAGGGTGTTAACTTAAAAGAGATGTTTGAAAAGAAGAAAAGAAAAGAGAATGATCACATAAAAAGAGCTGGCACATACAAGTGTGGAGCATGCCACCAATGTCACGCAATTTTAGATGATAAAGGCATATATTTGCCTTCCAGAAAAATGAGAATTGAATCTCCCACGTATTTCACATGCAATTCAAGAGGAGTGGTTTATCTGGTGGTGTGCATGTTTTGCAAAAGTTTTTATGTAGGTAAGACGGAAAGGGAAATTAAGAGGAGAATGTATGAGCATTTTTACGAGATATCTAAAAGTAAAGAAACCAATGCCCTTTACAAGCATTCCCTTACATGTCTGAACTACAACTTTAAATTTATGATTCTTGAGCAGGTAAATCGTGATTTAAGAGGGGGGGACTGGGAAGCCACTCTAGAATATAGGGAATTGGTGTGGCAACTTAGACTGAATGCAGGGAACTGGCCTGGGTTGAATGATACTATTAGTATCAAACCAGTATTAAAACTAAGAAGGGCCAGATTATGAGACAGTCTAAAACAATAATATTTGAACATGTACACATTTCAAAAGGAGAAGTACTTGACACACACATGGGTGTACCTATATTTACTTTTATTTGCTAGAGTAGGATCCTGTTAACAATTATCCACAAATAGGTCCTTTAACAAAGGAATTTATAGTACAAGCAACAATGAAGTTATATTAAAGTTTTTTAAAAATGCAGCATTTTTAAATGCATTTAGTACATTTTATTAATTAAGTGGAGATGGAAATTCATGTAACATGAATTCATTTTAATTTAATGAAAAAATGCAATTTATTTCATGCTTTAAAGAAAGTTTTTATGTATTTGTTCAGGCATCTTTTCATTTGAAATGGTGGTCTGTAATTGAATAATATTTTAATTACAAAATGGTTCAATTATTAATCAATGCAAGCAGCTATTTAAACTGATGTTTTACATTCTGTCATCAACTTGAAAAAGCTCGGAATATCCGAGCGAAAGCGCTTGTGATACGTGGTATTAGTGTTTTGTTCTTTTAACAATAAAAGACCAGTTTTGGATTCATTTAAAGTTGGTGGCTCAGCTTCGTGGTCTTAACGTTTGTTCTTGGGTTTGTAAAAGGCAGATCATGTCTCCTAAACCTGATAGACTTCTTTGAAGTAGTCACCAAAGCCATAGATGAGGGTAAGGTGGTTCACACAGCCTATCTAGATCTCGCCAAGGCGTTCGACACCATCCCCCAGTCTGGAATTATAGATAAACTCACTAAACTAGGTATAAATCCCTATGTCACAGGATGGGTTGCTAACTGGCTTACTGACAGAACCCACACTGTGAAAGTAGCAGACTCCAAATCAGACTTCAGACCATTGACAAGTGGAGTACCACAGGGTTCAGTCCTGGGTCCTCTCCTGTTTGGTATCTACTTCTCTGAAGTACAGGCTAACACAGAAGGTCTTTGGCTAAATAAATTTGTAGATGACTGCAAACTAGGAGCCATAATCAAAACTCCTAATGATGTGGACAGCCTACAAAAGGGCCTCACTGAGACAGATGCCTGGTGTCAAAGACATGGTCTCAAGCTCAATGCTAAAAAGTGCATTGTCATCCCCTTTGGTAAAAACTCTGTACCCATGAACTACCACATAGGCGGTAGTCTACTTAACAATGAAAGTGTGATAAGAGACCTTGGGACACAGGTGTACAGTAGTTTCTCCTTTGATAATCACATCGCCACAGTGGTCAGGAAATCCTTCTACGTGGCACACCTCATCACAAAAGGTTTCTCATCCAGAAAAAAAGAGGTCATTGTTCCCCTTTACTCATCACTCATTAGACCCATTATAGAGTACAATGCCCCTTTTGGTATGTACCTCACATGACATCTACAACAACTGGAACGGCCGCAAAAAATACCTCACAAAGGGGATTACTGGCCTCAAACAGATGCCTTATGCAGACCATCTCAAAAAACTCCAGCTTTACTCCGCCACATATCGCCTACTCAGAGGCGATCTCTGCCTAACATACAAAGCTATGTCAAACCCAGAGCTGTTGGACATTATCCACTTAAAGAAATCCCAATCCCTCGGAGCTACATGCTCTAGGGACCTAAACCTTGTCACCACAATAAATAGAACATGCTGGAGGGATAGATTCCTGTCCCAGAGACTTTCCATACTCTGGAACATTCTACCTATCTATGTCAAACAGAGCTCCTCATTAGCACTCTTCAAGAAAAATCTTGATGATTGGATGGGTAATAGGAAATTTACCCCGGGGATCACTTCTGTGGTTCTGCTTGACAAGGGCACAGGAAAATTATTTTCTTGGGTGGCAAAAGGCAGGGTACCTTTTTGGCTAGGCTTGTATAAGCCCTAGGGCCAATAGCCTAGTACCTACCTATAAACCTATGAACTAAAGGAACTTAGTCCTTTTGATGCTATTGGATAGCTACAGGACAAGAAAATTGTAGATTGGATATCTGAAGGCATAAATATGATTGGATGTA
Source organism: Protopterus annectens (assembly GCF_019279795.1). Classification (NCBI taxonomy): domain Eukaryota; kingdom Metazoa; phylum Chordata; order Ceratodontiformes; family Protopteridae; genus Protopterus; species Protopterus annectens. Next base: position 161,926,537 of record NC_056744.1, on the reverse strand, counting down.
GCAAGAAGCAGGATTTATGCTGTATGCAAATCATTAACCTTTTTGCTATTGGATAGCTTTGCCACTATATCAGACATTTGATACTTTGAGATAAAATAATGATTGTCTCACAGCAAGACAGAGGAGATATGCTATATGCAAACTAATGAGTTTCCATTGGTTATGACTATGTGTCTGGAACATTGATTGGTTTATTCTGTCTTTAAATCTAGGGTGAGCACAGCCAAGACACATGATCTGATGAAAGCTAGTAAACCGAAAGCGCTTATCCAGGAAGTTTACTGTGCTCCTGTTTTTGTTGTTTTTACTGAAGATTAAAGCCTGTTTTTAACATTTTTACAGCTGTGGTGGAACTGAAGATTTTTCCTACTAAAGGAGAAGTTTTGGACAGTAATTAATAAAGAGTTGAAAGATTTTATCTGGGAGCAGAAGAGGGCAAGGGTGAAGTGGGATAAGCTGATCCTTCCATTAAAACAAGATGATTTAGGATTGCCTGATTTGACGGGATATTTTACAGCTACACAATTAAGGTTGATATATATAATGTAAACAGAAAATAATAATTCAAAGGTGAAAGGGTCGATGATGATGAAATGGGGAAATTCAAAAAATAAGGAGAGAGTGAGAATTCATATGCAAATCCTTAAGGAGAATAACAGCAGCCATACAGAATATGTATAGTTGTATAGATATGTAGAATCCTCAAAATACGGAAACATTCCTACAATTGGGCCAGGAGAGACCAAGAGGGAGGATGGCCACCCCTGTTGTAGAAGGAAGTAGTAGTCCACAAAAATCACAAAAACTGATAGGCCAAAGAACAGCCATAAAGATGATAAAGTGGACTGTTAAGTATACAAAAGAAATTATGTATTGCTACTGTTATGCAAAAAGTCCAGAATTTCCAGCTACAAGCTCTACAAAATGATTAAGAGAGAAATTAGAGGAAAGAAAAATACTTCCACGAGGAAAAACTGTTAGAAGCTTCAAATAAAAATGGGTATTTATTAATAAAACAGATTTCTGAAAAACAGTATATAGATCAAGAAATGTTGATCTGTTTGGAAAAAGAAGAATTTGAGGAAGTGCAAAAATATAAACAACAAAATCTAGAGATTTTTGAAAAGTGTAAAAAAGAAATATGGACATGGGAAAGAAAGAGGGATATAATATTGCGCAATAGGTATGCAAAGGAGAAAGCCAAATTAATCAATATAAAGAAAGCATCCCCAGTGATATTCAAAAAGAAATACAAGCAAAGTCATCCAGATATGGAAAATTTCACAATATAGAAAATAATACCACAAAGAGGGAATGTAGAAAAGAAGATTAATAAATAATAGAAGTTAAAAAATAGAAGGTGAAGTTATGGAGTGCCTGCAAAGTGATATATTTGGTTTAGAAGGGGTCTAACACCTGTTACATCACAGCAAGATGGAATGAGTCCACAAAGTAAGGGGAATCAGGAAGATCAAGAGACAACTGAAGAAGAAATATGGACATGGGAAAGAAAAAGAGATTTAATATGGTGCAATATTTATGCAAAGAAGAAAGCAAAACGAATACAAAAAAGCAGCATCAAAGACATTTGAAGAGAAGTATAGGCAAAGGCATCTGGATATAGAAAATGTTACAATACAAAAAATAAGAAGACAAAGAGGAAAAGTATAAAAGGAGATTAGCAATGGAAAAGTTAAAGAAATAGAAATTGAGGTTATGGAGTACCAGCAAAGTGAATGATTCAGTGTAGAAAATCTAATTCAGAAAGCACTACGACAGGATAGAGCAATGGATATCCAAATTCAGGGGAAACCAGTGGATTGGGAAGCAATTGGTTAGGTGTCATATGAAGATGTTTTGGAGCATTGCACAGAAAACCAGTATAAATGTTCACTTGAAGCAGGACAGCAAGAGAAAGAACAGGAAACTCTGGAAACTCTGACGCAGTCAGTGTTGAGGAGTGATAGGCCAATGAGTTCCAATGTGACAGACCAACGGATGGCACAGGATGAAATTGAAGAAAATGTGCCACAGGAAGATGCTATAGAACTTTCTATAGAATGCCCACAGGAAATGGAAAATAAAAAAATGTGCCCTCAGTTTAGAAGAAAACAAACTAAGAGAAGAGTTGCTTGATTTAATAGAGATAGATAGACATATTAAGATCAATGAAAGAAATAGACTGCAGAAGGTCAATAAAATCCAAAAAGTCAGAAGATTGATAAAACAAATGAACACACTAATTAGGATTGTCCCTAGAGATCCATGCAATATAACAGAAGTAAATAGGATATATTACTATGCAGCTAAATTAATAATTGATAAAGTTCTACCACAAGAACACGGGGTAGTGAGGTAAAGGAAGGGAAAAATAATTTCATCATGGAAGTATCAAATAGAGAAAACTATAAAGCAATTAAGATACGAAGTGTCACTGTTAAAAGAATATAGAAGTGGGAACAGATCAACAAAAATACTAAGAAAGATAGATGTAATAAAAGCAATTCCCACTATTAGAACAGACCAGGATCTATCATGCACAATCGCAAACGACAAGCTAAAAATCTCGACACAGGCAGAAAAACTTAGAAGATACACAGATAAATATAAAGGAAAAGTACAAAATAAACAATTTATTGATGACTCAAAAATGTTTTATAGAGATTTGGGAAACAAGGTAAAAGGGATTGAAAGACCACCAAAAAAGAAGAAATAGATACATTTTGGAGACGTACTTATGAAAATCATGTGGAACATAAAAATGATCAATGGATAGAAAAGGTAAAAGAAAGAATAAGAAGTTTAAAGGTACAGGATATGAAATGGGATGAAATAACAGCTACTGAAATTGAAACAAAGTTAAGAAAAGCCTCCAACTGGAAACCCCCAGGCCCAGATGCAGTACCTAACTTCTGATTAAAAGTATTAACATCTTTGCACGAAGATTTAGCTATGAATAAGAAATGTTTATATGCACACCTTGAACAAACACCAACCTGGGTAACAGGAAAAACAATGCTACTACTCAAGAGTAAACTTGCAAGCTGCTCTAAAAACTATAGACCAAAAACTTGCCTTCCGATGACGTATAAACTATACACTGGAATTGATGGAGACAGATTTTATAGTCATTTAGAAGAAAACTCAATTATGGCAATAGAACAAAAGGACAATAAAAGAAAGTCATATGGAAGAAAGGATCATTTGTTGTTAAATAAAGTCATAGTGAAAAACTGTAAAAAGGGGAAGAATCTTAGTATGGCATAGACTGACTATAACAAAGCATTTGATAGCATCCCACATTCATGGATTTATTTATTTTATTTATTTATTATTTATTTTATTTTACATTTGTTAACCGGGCTAGTCTAACTGGATATATTTCCATTTTCAGCAGAGGCCCGGGGAGAAAAGCTCCACATATAGGCAAGACAGATACATGGATAAAAGAGTGCTTAAAAATGTATAAGATACACACTACAATGATCAACTACATTACAGTGACCATGAAACAGTGGCAGACGACTTGCAATTAAGCCATGATAAAGGACAAATTATTATTCCAGAAATAAATACTCAAAGGGGGATATTCCAGGGTGACTCTCTGTCACTGTTGTTATTCTGTCTTGCCATTAACTCATTAAGCTGTCTACTTAACAGATTAGGCCATGGCTATAATTTGTCTCCTAAAAAACTACAAAGTGTAAAGACTTTTCATTTTCTCTTTGTTGATGATTTAAAATGGTATAGCTCATCAGATGAGGAACTGAAAGCAAAACTGCAAGTTGTTAAAACTTTTTCAGATGATATAAGAATGTCATTTGGTCTTGATAAATGTGCAAAAGCAACCTTTAAAGCAGGAAATCTGCAGCCCCAAGAAAACATCGTTTTGGGACAAGAATGTGATATAAAAAACTTGAGCAAGAGGGACTGTATAAATATTTGGGAACTGATGAAGGATCAGTAATAAAACATGAACAAATGCAAATAAAACTTAGTAAGGAATACTTTAGAAGACTTAAATTAACTCTGAAAACAGCATTGACATCTAGGAACAAAATCCAAGCTATAAACCAATTTGCTCTTCCTGTCTTAACTTACAGTTTTGGAGGGATTGACTGACCCCAAAACATGTTGGATAGCTTAGATAGGAAAACAAGAAGGATGCTTCATGCTCACCAAATGATTTATAAAAATCAATGCATACCAAGATGATATATTCCACATTCCAAGGAGGGCTGGGCCTCCTTAAATTGATTACATGTATAGATCTGCAATCGTGGGACTCCACACATATCTGCTGACCTCACAAGACCCAAACGTAGTGAAAGTTTTGAAACATGAGGAGAATAAATCTAAGATGACTTCTCTGCTTTATTTGGCAGAAACATATCAGCGTCAAGCAGGAATGGAAATAAAACCAGAAGTAGATAAAAATCAGGCAGCAACTCAATGTGCCAAAAAACAAAAGAAGGAATACAAGCTGAAGGACCAGATGAGAAGGCAAGAAATGTGAAAAATGCATAAATATAGTTGCAAGTATCGAAAACGTCTGGAAGAACCTCACGTTGATCAGAATGAATCCAGGAATGGTCAAGGAGAGGCAAATTGAAACCAAGAGATGAAAGGTTAATATTGTCGGCCCAAGATAGTGGTCTGCATACTGGTTGGTTTACAAAGTCCATTGAACATGTGGGAGAAACAGACAAATGTAGTTTTATAAAACAAATTGGAAACAGTCGGCCCAAGATAGTGGTCTGCATACTGGTTGGTTTACAAAGTCCATTGAACATGTGGGAGAAACAGACAAATGTAGTTTTATAAAACAAATTGGAAACAGTTGCATACCTCGTTGCTGGTTGTGACATACTAATAGCAGTGGGACTGTGTACTGAAAGGTATAATATTGTGGCAAGATTGTTGCACTGGAGATTACATACATACATACATACATACATACAAATATTTCAAGCACGGGCATAAATGCCCTTCTAGCTTGCTAATATTCCAAAACACTTGTTCCCATAATAAGTGTCCAGGTTGTTCTTTAAAATATCTAAATTAGTTCTTGCTTTAATGTAATTTGGTAGTCTGTTCCATGCATCAGCTACTCTGTCAGAGAACCAATTGGTACATTTCTCATTTCTATAGAATCTTCTACATAGATTATCTGATGATTCTCTAGTACTTTTTGATAACTGCAAACATTCCCAGAGGTAGTTGTCCCTAAATGTCCTATATACCTGAATAAGATCTCCTCTTAGATATCTGTAAGATACACTGTACAAATTCATTTATTTTAGTTTTTCATAATAACTTAGATTTTTACATCCATGGATGCCCTTGGTATATTTATGCTGCACTCTTTCCAGTTTACTCATACTTGTCTTCTTATATGGTTTCCATATTTTTATTCCATACTCAAGTTTGGGTCTAATGTAACTAACAAACAATGACCATTATTTTTAATTTCCTGGACTTTATAAATCTTTTTATACAATATATAGTTCTATAACTACCATTAACCAATTGGTTGATATGATTAGAAAAACTCATTTCTGAATCTACCCATTTACCCAGGTCCTTAAATGAGTCTCCAGTTTCAATCACTGTGTGCCGTATTAAATATTCACCTTTCAGTTTATGTCTCCCAAATCTCATATGTATAGTTTTTGATGTATTTATCAGCATATTATTCTCCTGTGCCCAAATGGTCAATTTAGTCAAGTTACACAACTCACACAACCCAACCATATATAAAACAATAAAAAGCAACAGAAACTTTAACCCCAATAACTTCCAAGCTGAACTAAAAGAATGTGATTGGTCACCTATAAAATACCTCCCACTTGACGAAGCAACAAACTACTTTATCTCACAATTCTTAACAATCCTTAACCACCATGCACCAAAGCATTCCATCAAAATTAAACCTAAACCCGCCCCATGGCTTACAAAGAAAACCAGGCAGAAAATTCAGAGAAATAAAGTTTGGGCACTATGGAGAACAACTAAAAACCCTGTAGACCAACAACAATTCAGGCAAAAAAGAAATGAGACTAAGAAAGCTATACTTGAAGATAAAAAAAAACGTTTACTTCCACCTCCAACAGACTAACCAAAATAATCCACAAAAGTTCTAGGCTAGCATAAACAGACTACTTCAACCAGGCCAATCCGCAACACCACCCCCTATAGGATCAGATTCCAACAATCCAAAGCAAACTGCTAAGGCTTTTAACATCTTCTTCACTGAGACCATCCAAACACTTGCTAATCAACTAACAGCCGATAGCTCTGCCCTTCCAACCAATGCTACTAACTCTCTCCCAACTCTAAACCTGCAACCTGTCCCAACTTCTCTCATCTGCAACCTCTTAAGCAAATTAAAACCTACTACCCCCTCACCTGACCAGCTGCCTGCTGAATACCTGCAAAAGGCAGCCAAAGTCATAGCTTACCCTGTATCATCGCTGATAAATAGAACCATACAAGAAAGCACTATTCCCACCATCTGGAAAATCTCCTACATTATCCCCCTACACAAGGGTGGAAATTCCAGAGAATATTCTAACTATCGTCCCATAGCTCTAATTTCACCCATTAGCTAAAATAATGGAAAAGTGCATCCACAGATAGTTACTAGACCACCTACTCCAGAACAATTTACTGGCCAAATCTCAACATGGCTTCAGGACTTTCAACAGTACAACTGCACTCCTGTCCTTCACTGATCTTCTCTCTTCAGCACTTTTCATCGATCTTTCAAAAGCATTCAATATGGTCAACCACTACTTACTTCTCAATATTCTAAAATCCTTCTCTCTGGACACAAAGACTATAAAATGGTTCCAGTCTTACCTTGATAATAGACAGCAGGCAGTGCTATGGGACAAAAACATCTCATCCCATTTCCCAGTTACCCTAGGTGTTCCTCAGGGCTCTATATTGGGCACCCTCCTTTTCTCAATATTTATCAATGACCTCATCCTAGCTATTCCTTTAAATAACTGTGTACAATATGCAGATGATTCGATAATAATCTGCTCAGCTAAATCTCAATCCCAACTACAGACTCTAACTCAGACAATGTTCAATAAAACAGAAAATTGATTTCTACAACGCTGCCTCCTCTTGAACCCCCCCCCAAAAAAAAAAACTCCTCCTCTTGACTCCTACCCATAAATCATTCCCAATGAACTTTTCAGTCTTATCCAATAATGGTACACTCATATCTCTTGATCCAACAACTAAACTTCTAGGGGTAACCATTGATAACAACCTGAACTTTGAAACCCATATCAACAATACCATTAAAACTGTCAACAGGAAACTAGGCTCCCTCTATAGGATAAAACCCTTTCTTTCCCCACTAGCCAGAACCACTATTGCCTATTCCCACCTTATCTCTACACTTTTCTATGCTTCTTCCATATATAGTAACTTGTCAAAAATAACCTTAACAAGCTAGCCAATGCTTACAATAGGATTGCCAGATTTGCTACTGCTTCCTCCTTTTGGACTCATCACTGCCATAACCTGAAACAATTAGGCTGGTTAGAGCTTCTGAATCAGATTCACTTTAAACAACTCACCATTGCACACAAAACCCTTTTCCAACCTACCAATACCCCAATACTTGCTAGTCTCATTGCCCAATATAAGAACCTTTCAACTTTACGCTCATCTAATAAACTACTTGTATCAACATGTAAATCTAATAACATGGCAGGAGATGCTCTGTTCTCAAATGCAGTTGGAATGTATTGGAACCAAATCCCCCATGAACTTACATCACTGTCTTCATTTACACTTTTTAAACACAATCTGAAACTCGATCTTAAAACCCATTGGTTATGTCCCTGTACAAATCCAGACTAATCTTATACTATATCCCATATACCCTCTCTTAATACCTAATTCCTGCTCTATCTGTGTCTTTCTAGATCAAGGTATATCCTTGGCAAATACATATCTTATCCTAATAGAGATAATTTAAAACATCTAGTTAAATTCTTCTGCATATAATTCTAAAACATCCTACCTAAGGCAGGCAACAAGTATTGTTTAAACTGTGAGCATTGCTGAACTGTTGAAACTTGAAGTATGTATTTGTTTAACAATTACTTTCTAGTTACTAATGCAGTATTGTACATAAAGTCTAAAATATCTTATCTAATGCTTGTAACATGTTTTTTGTATAAACTGTGAAGATTCCTGAACTGTTTAAAATTTGTAGTATTTAACTGTATAACAACTAGTACCTGTATGTTAGTAGTCTAGTAATCTCTTGGAGCTTATCTCCTCAGTACTCTACTGAAAATGGACATAAATCCACTTAGACTATCCCGGTCAACAAATGTAAAATAAATAAAATAAAAATAAATATTTTGCAGACATGGCTTATCTGTAACACTTGTAATCAGTTTACTCAATTTCAGGTTGTCTGCGTATAGACTGTAGAACACCTCAGATGAGAAAGTTAGATCTGAAAGATACAATCTAAACAAGTAAGGGCCTAGGACAGAGCCCTGTGGGACACCTTGACTGTAACCAAGGATTTCACCTGTCCAGCTGCTGCATGATACTTGCCATGTCCTATTTGTAAGCCATGCTGCTATCCATCTTATCAAGAGTACATCAATACCTAGTTGTACTAATTGATTGATTAGTGTTTTGTGTATGACCCTGTCAAATACTAAAGTTAAGTCTATATAAATTACATCACAACATAGTTTTTCATTCATAGCTATTATTATATTGTTATAGAACATCATGTTACAAGTAACATTGTGCAAACATTATGGTACTGAAGTGGCTTAAAAACACTGGAAACATGAGCCACAAAGCATCATAGAAAATGATGAAGTTTACATCACATGGGGTCATCCATTACCAACAGCTCAAAAGATAGGTGCTAGAAAACCGGATATACTGGTCCATGAAAAGAAGACAAAAGTAGCATTGATCATTGAAATCACCACAACCAGTGACTACAGTGTTTTGCATACAGAGAGACAAAAAGTCATAAAATATCAGGATCTGCAGGCAGAAATGAGAGCAATGTGGAAGAAAGATATCCAAACAGTTCCAATAGTAGTAGGAGCAACAGGTCTTATAAAAAAATAATCTACAATTGTATTTAGACATGCTACCGATACATATAACCCAGTATGAATTGCAGAAGGAGTCATAACTGGCACATTGCGGGTGCTGCGAATTGCGCTTTTAACTGACATCCAAAATTGAAACAATACTAATTTTATTGTCTGAACTGGGATCCAGGATCTGAATTGTATAGACACAGTAAGACCTTGTTATATTTAATTCTGGTGGCTGCCAAAAAAATAAAATACTAGAAAATTGAACTTAAAGTCTAAAGCAACTTTAATTGAAGTAGTGAATATTATAACAATGATAAAAGAACTGGAAGTGGGATCTTTAGAAAAGGGTTTGAGGGTAGAATACATACAGAATAATGTTTTGGAGGAAGGATGAGATTTAAGGGAAGGCAGTAAATCAGCAATTTATGAAATGTTGAATTGATGATAAGACTTTTGTCTTTTCCCGGTTAGGGGTGACCACAGTGGATCACCAGTCTGATATTGACTGGCAGTGGATTTTTATGGTGTTGAGTTGCCAGCCCGGCACCCAACCTTTACATTTTTTCACTGTATGGTACAGATGTCACTACCTGTAGACAATAAGCTATCATAGTTCCTTAATACTTGGTACAGCTAACTCTCTTACAGTTGACTATAGCCTACTACAGGATATTTGCCTTGGTCATGGTGGTGTGACTGTGGTGTTAGTATGTATAAGTAAGGAGGTGTGAGGGCAGAACTACCACATTGGAGGGTATAGGGATGAAGCCCTCCATATAAAATATTGCATGCATGTTTTCTTTGTTCAAGAGTGTCCATAAGATTATATGCACAAGGTGTTTGTTGGGTGTTTCTAAGAAGGGTGAATGAGTTGACATCTGTAGAAGCCAGTTTGATTTGCTTTTGTGATTGGATTGTTTTGTGTTGTGCATGTTGGACAGGTTCTGCCCTCCAGCTGTTTTTTGAATGAAATGACTGTCAACATGTTCTTGTTCACCAAATGCAGCTATCTTCATACTGAGTGATCTACTAAATATCAATTCAATGAAATAGCTCAAGACTTTCCCTGGGATCTGCAAGCTCTTTGCATTGAGCATACTACTTGACTGTCAGGAACATCTGTGAGCTTGCTACAAAATTTTTTTTTTTTTTATGTATCTGCTCATAACATACCAACATGAATGGTGAATGAACAGTGGTTAAACAGTGCTAATCATTTGAAGATGTTATTTATGTTTATTTTTAGTCTGTCCTGAAAGAATTATCATAGGAGGAAATAGAAATGCTGAGTCAGTTCTTTGTAAGAACCACATAAACTATCATTAACTGTTGCAATCTCCACTCTTTTCATAAATACATAATCTTTGCATGTACCAACATTAGAAATTACACTATGGAACCTAAAAAATGGCTGAATACAGAAAATATATCATGAAAAATGCATGTTTTATCGGTTAAGTGAGTGATTCCATGGTATGTATCAAGTTTAGATATCAAGACAGACTAAGAATAGTAAAATGACAATTTATGATTACCTTTCTATTCCACCAGAGCATCCATGCTAAAGTCCTGACTGTGGCCAAGTTGACCCAAGTTCAGTTAGTGGCCTGGGTGACTGATAAAGTGGAAGGGAGGGATGAGCGTGACAATCCCAGGTGGAAGATATTCATTGATAATGCTCCCTTAGAGGAGCAGTGGTGCAAAGATGGCAGTTGTCCTCAGACTTAATCAATGGGAATTGGAGTTGGGGAGGGAGTAGGTAGGGCATATAAAACAAAACAAAAAAAAAAGATAGATGCAAAGATAGCCAAGTTTCCAGGTTGCACTTAGGATCCATGACCAGCCGCAGTAGTTTATGAGTAACTCTTCTGGGGTAGGAGATAAGCTGGTAGACCAGGGGTGGACTTGGGTCACTGGGGAGCTGTGCTAGTTAAATGATGTACCAAAGGGAATAAAAAAAAATATTTATGATTAGCACAGAAGAGCTCCAATATGGCTTGAGAGTTATCATAATGGTTAAGGTCTTTACCTCACAGATACAAGGCACAGGGTTTGGTCCCCACCTTTGAATAGAAAATGGCTAGTTGTAAAATAACTTACAAGGTTAGCTAGCCTAGTGAATATGCCTAGCTATAGCAATGGTCTTAACATCCAAGGCTTTGAAGCATACAGCTCACTATGCTTTGTAAGCACTTCTGGCCATCATACATAACACATAATAACTAAATATATCACACTTTTTATTAGCCAGTAAAATGCAATGTACCACCACTGTGCTATGATGCACCATGCAAAGCAGTAGTAACACATAATGAGAGACAATAATGGAGAAGAAAAGTGACAATGCTTGATTTTATACTACCGAGAAGACTAACCTCACAAATTTGCATAATAAATACCTAACCAAGTTCTTCAATGGTTCATGTCAGGCGTGATAGCACGTCATTTACATGCTACTTTTTCTTTGCAGTCAGGCTGTTTCAGTGCAATTAGCAATTTACATCATGCATAGAACACCAACTGTTTAAGGGTGTCATCCACTGTTATTTTTTCTAATGTGCACAATCCGGTCAGTGGTGTCCAAGCAGACAGTTATGCTCATTTCCACAGTGTGTGCTAAGATGAGTATTTTTCTCTCGTATTAAATAGGTGATCGGATGCTGTTTTCTGCCACAATAAACCCTTCCATTTTGGGTTCACTGAAGTCACTGAAGGAATTAAGTGTAAAGTAGTTGTGCAGCCTGTCTACTTGCTGTTGCGTCTGTTCACAAATACATGGTACTGTATGGGACATGTAGGATTTTCACATCTACAACTTTATGTGTTATTCAAAGAAACACACTCATACGTCTCATTTGTCCCAGGTTTTGCAAAACAAAAAAAAGTTTGCTTCCTGGTTTATCCTGTTCTTCATAAAAAAATGTAATTTTGTGGTAAATCACTCAGGAATAGTCTTTCAGTAAAGCCAGACATTAGAGCTTAATGCTTCTTTTGGTACTATAAAATGCATGTCAATGCAAAACCTGTTGTTCTATTAACTTTTTAAGTGAATTAGAGTCATATTTAAAAATTGTTCCTGATTTTTGTGCCTTTGTTTTTGGCTTTGTTCCTAATTCTTAAAGAAAGAAGATGCAGGCTATGCACATTCATAGGTAAACCCTCACCAGACTATTGCACTCTTAGACAACAACCAAAGGGAAGAATCAAGCCCTGTACCTTGTGCCTGAGATGTAAACACCTTTACTATTAAGCCAGCTACTGATGTCATGACAGCACTTTGCTGTCATGTCTTAAATGTAAGTCAGTGCTTCATTGCAAACAAGGTTAACAAGAGCCAAGTTGTAATGCAGAATTTATCACAACTCATTCTTTCCAGAAGCAGCTTATCTTCATGGTGGAGGTTATCAAAGGCCTACTCTGCCCCACCCCTTTCCATATATTAATTGAGTTAATATACTTCAGAATCTTAAAATTTATATTTGAGGTCCTTCAGTTTTTCATCACACTTTTTGTATATAATGAATCTGGATTTTGTGCCACTTCCCAATAACTACAACTTCTCTTTCTCTCTCTCTCTCTCTCTTTCTCTCTGTATGCTACTTTTGTAGCTATTAAATAAATGCTGCTCTCATTTATCATTGCTATTTTTATGCATGATTTTTAATGTGTTTGTACAACTTTCAATAACTGTTTGTATTAATTATGCATGACTTGCTATAGTTGCTTAACTTTATTTTACGTACCAGGGTTAATCATCAGTTTTTTACTTTGGTTATTAAATGCAAATAAATAAATATATAAATGCATTTCACTGTCTGCAATATTTAGTTTGATACAATGGAATGTGGCATGGTTTGAATACTATCTCATTTTTATCACAATAAGCAAGATTTGAGGACTGGCAATGTAGTCTATATAGCTCCATAACAAACTAAGCCAGAATCTAAAGAAAATGGTGTGTTTCGCACAGTCTTTGAGATTTTAACCAATTTATTTAATAAGAGCAAAGCTCTGTTACACAGTGTCATGAAAAATCAAGTAAAATTAATATTAAATATGCTATTAGATAGTCTTCTGATAATTTAAGCCATGAGTAAATCTCACATCAGCTCCTAGGTGGGGTACTCACAACAGAGAGGTGCACACCCCTTCAAAGATTTTTTTTAAAGTACTAGTTTCACTAAACATAAAACTTTATCCACATCAAGAAAGCAGCAATAAATCACTACTTGTATGACTCTAAGTATCACAAAGCTGCAAGCAAAATCAGTAGAAACCTTTCAGGCAACTGTTCTGAAAATGAACTTTTGACTATAAAGACATAGCTGAAAGAAAACCTCCACCCACTGTGCAGTTAAACTTACCCCAGAGGTGTTTTTCTGTCTATATAGTATCATCTAGATCTTGCTCAGTGATCAAAAAGCCATTGACGTTTTTCATTTTTTGGGTCAATACCACATTCTTACATTCTGAGACTGTATCTTATTGAAGTCAGCAAATTACTGCAAAGATTTATCTACAACATAACTGGACTCTTTTGAAAAGATTTTTACTTTAGCTCTTTACATGTGTTTTACATATAGAGCAAGGATGAGGTTTACATCAGCACTGCACTAGTACTGTTCCTTTCATCTGTTTAATATAAAACTAAACAGTATTAACAACTGAATGCATCTGTCATTTGACACACTGTGAACTAGCTGTCATTTGCCACATCAGTTCTTTTAAATGACAAATGATAGTCATCGGTGAATATAGCAGAGCTGACAACTTTCTCACATAAGAAACACTGTGATGATGGAGGGTCTGGAAGTACCACAACTTTGAACACTCAATTAAAGTCTGCCCGTCCATGTCTTTAGTATTAAAGGAAACATAAATGGACCATGAAAGGCTTTTAACAGTTTACAGAGTTCCAAGATAGAGTAATTCAGTTAAAAGCACAGAGCCTACTTTTAAAGGCCATGTAAGAAGCCAGTGACTCACAAAACTATCACTGTCACATTTGATGTCTAGGTTGTGTCATATTATAAGGACTGAAATAATTATGCTGGGAAGAGAAACAAGATACTTAAAAAACAACATCAAGGTTTTTTTTGCCACCTAAAGAATTTGCCAAAAAAACATATTCAGTTTTTTTCTACATGGTACATGACAGAAGCTAATAGGAAATATTACATAACCTGAATTCGACAGAAAACAGTTGATAAACTAATATGCCAGAAATGTTAATGAAATTTGAATAAAATCTGTCACTTCGCAGTTAGCATTGCAAATGTCATTTACAATAGTTATCATTATATCATCTTATTAAAGATTAAAAAATTAAAATTATATTATTCTAAAAGGCAAGAAATGTCAATTATTGTATAATCACAATAAACCAAGAAAGACATGGGTTTGTGGATTTATTTTCTTCAAGGCAGAGCATTTTCACTTAGACTTTGCTCTTAGGATCATATTTGGAAGTCCAGAATAAATCCTGAAATAAACCTTACTCCTGCAAAAGATTATAACTTAATTTCATCCCTAAAACATTCATTTGCAGTGGCATCTAGTAGCCTTTATTCATTTATGAAAAGATAACTAAATATTCCTTTAAGTTAGGAGATTAGGCATAAACGAACACTGACGGCTGAACATAGTTAAGATGTTTAATTCTTAGCTAAGTGTTTTTTTCTTATTATTATTACTTTCTTAAACATTTTATTTCAGAGAATTCCCTATAGGTAGATGAGTACTGTGTGAAGAAAAAGATCAGATCAGAAATCCACAAAAAGCCACAGGTCATGTGGGATTCTTGATGCACGCTGAAATCTATAAAGAAAACAAAGGCTGCTTATAAACATGAAGGAAGGCAGAACCCAGTCTAAGATGTTAACCTGATTCAGTCAGGTATTACTGTACATCTCACAACAAAGGCAGGAGCAGAAGCTTTGAAAAAAAGCAAGAATATTTAGGACAAATTTAAAATGCAAGACTTAGACATGCTTGATATATCCAATATCAGTTAGCTTATAATTAGCCGTGTGTTTTATCCCTTTAACCTATTTGCTTTCTGAAACTGTATGCATTTATTTATTGCTGCATTTTGAAAAAAAATGCTTTGAATCGTTTGGCATTATTCAGTTTCATTATATAGTTTGATTTTTCTGCAAGGCAAAAATCAGATTTTCGCTATTTATCTGACCTCAGTGCAATACAGAAAACAGGGAGATCATAAGAAAGTAAGTAAATTAGCTACACTCACTCATCACTTTAGGATTTATTACTTGAATAAACTCAGACTATTTCAGAAAAGACAATGTGATAATGCCACCCTGCTGGAGGCTAGCTGGGCAAGTGGGTTAAGCAAGAACTGCTTATAAATAGGGTCAGAATTTGAATAAGATACCTCAGGCAGAAAATGTGCAGTAATCAGAAAAAGGAGTGATGAAAATGCACAGTGCTTTGAAACAGCAGTAATCAATAGAGATGACGAACATTGTATAGTAGTCTGACAGAGGAGAAATTTGCCAGACAAACACAATCAATGAACAGTGATCTTTGGATCTAAAAAAATAAACTGTGCAATTTGTCTGCCAGTAAGCGAACTATGTGTTCAAAGACTGCAGCATCTGTGATATATTTTAAAAGTGCTATGTAGGTCTTATATTATTGTTATGGAAATAAAAGTTACTTGAATTGCAGTATGCTGTCAATTGTTATATGACAGAAGCCTTGAATTATATTCTCTTCTGCCCCAAAGGGCTTAGATGGTACCAGCTAAACAGACATGTACTAGTCATATAAACAGAGAGCCAGTCATGTAGACAGTTGATAGATAGATAAAGGCAACTCAGCAATGCAAAATAAAATTTCAGTAGATGTAATAAAAACAGTAAAAAATTCAATAATGCTAATTATATCAGAGTACACTGAAGACGTGTCACATGCTTAACTGTTAATCATATTCTTTGCATATTTTTTTCAGCAGATGCAGAAAAGAATTCTGCTAACCTACAAGAGGATTTACACAAGAGTGTATCTACTGTCTGTAAAAACATTATGATATGTCAATGAATGACGGCCACCTCTGCGTGGAGGCTCTTTAATGATTACTACATTTAATAGTCTTTAACTGTTCCTGCTTCATCTCCCTGGAAACATTGTTCAGTGGTGACAGACAAAGTCAGTAATGAAAACTTAGTATATAACAGTGTGCTGTGTTCTGCATCCTGATTCTCAAGACATTGTAGCACCTAACTGTGGTCTAAGTTTACCAACAGCAATCTTAAAACTTCAGTGAGAAGAGGACATTCTAGACAATGCAGCAAGGGTCAGTGTCATTCTAGATGACTGTTAGTGACCTGTCAGGATTTTAACAGTTAGAAAGGAAAGAAAGAGTAAAACAAAATGGACTCTACTAGCAATAAAACAGATGATGAGAGCTCCTCACCGAGCCTTATTCTGGGCCCTACCACTTTCTCTTAGTGTTGTTCTGGTGGGCAGAAGTTTATCACTGGATTTACCTATGAAGAGGAGAACCAGAAGATAGTGTTTGAATTTGGTGGTGTGCCATGGACACTGGACTCCTTCCTAGATTCAAGTCTTATTACATCTCATGACATTATTGTGATGACAGTAATATCCCAAACAATGAGGTTACCCTTTTAGTAACCAAGCATATTTATATTTCCCAATGGTTTACCTTATATTCCTGCAATCCGTCTCAGCCATTCAGTATATCTATTGACTAAAACCCTCTTCACGTCACTTTTTGCAACAGCCTAATCACCCTGATTTAATTTGAAGGGCTGTTGCTATGTCATATGTAGGCATAAATATGTAACACTGACACATATCTCAAAGCCAAGCCTGCCAGTGTGATGGAACCCACCGCTGTTCTTCATCCAGCAGCTGACCATTGAGTTGGCGGTGCATGCATGTCTCCTTTTTTAAATATGCCTTGTTAAGCTTGGTAGCTTTTCTTATAGGTACATCTTTGTGTTTCATTTGGAAGGCAGCATGGTGGCCCTTTGGTAAAATCCAGCCTTGTATCTCATATGCTCATAGGTTGATAGGTTTATACTAGGCTGATGACCACTAGGGCCATTACAAGCCTAGCCAAGCAACCCAAATGTGACCCACAAATATGATTTATACAGAGGGTGATTTATTAACTGCCTCTGGTCATCAGACACATGGGCACCAGAACAGGACTTGAATTTCTGATTACCCATCCATTGGTCCAAGTTGCACTTAAATAGCATTAGGGAGGAACTCTGCTTCACATGGATGAAGATCCTGTTCCAGAGAATGGAAATTTCTCTGAGAAACATATCTGTCTCTCCAATGTAGGTCTTTTATCTGATAATGTTTGTGTTGTGGATGTGTAAAAGATTCATCAAAACAGGATCCAGGGATGTCTTCAATGCCAGGCAAAGATCACCTCTCAGAAGTCTGTATGATAATGAGTAAAGAGACAGAGCTTTGAGGTACAGGGCATTGTGTTTACTCCCTGTATTCTTTTTGCAACAAGCCTTTCTGGACATTCCCATTGCTGCATGTGTCTGGTCATGTTCATATCAAAGGTGGCATTATACTCTATGATAGGTCTGATAAAGGCTGAGAACAGTGGTACGATGACTTCTCAGAACCTGTATGCCATGTCCTTACTTATAAGTTGATTTTCCTACTACCTTGGACTCATGTTGATTGAAAGCTAAGTTACTACCTACATGAGTTTTGAGATCCCTGACTAGTGAATTAACTTTTAGGGGTGTTTTATTAAAGAAGTAGTTACCTAGGATGGCCAACTTCCCAGACTGTACTATAATGCGTTTCTTGTTATTCTTGTTATTGAATTTTAAGTCATGACTTTGGCACCAAGAGTTTGTCTGTGTTAGACCTTCTTGAAGGGTGTTCTTGTCTTAGGGCTTTTCAATGACCGCTACCAATTTGCAATCATCTACATATTTGGTCAGCCAGAAACCTTTGACATTGGCTTTGACCTGCAAGAAGTACATGCCAGAGAAGAGCAGGCCCAGGACACAACCCTAAGGGAGTCCACTGGTGACTGGCCTATTTGTGGAGTTGGCCTCACTGATTCTAACCTCCAAAGTCTGATCAGTGAGCCGGTTAGTTATCCAGTATATTATAAAGAGGTTTATACCTAGTTCTGTAAGTTTGTTGGCAATGCTCAAGTGGGGCATTGCATCAAATGCTTTAGCCAGATATAGGCACCACTTTCTCCTCATCCATTGCCTTAGTGACCTTTTCAAGGAAATCCACAAGGTTCAATAAGCTTGACCTTCCTTTCATAAAGTCAGACTGGGATGGATCCAACATCTGAAGGTCTCCTAGGTCCGTGCTGATAATTTCCATGATAATTCTTTCCATGGCTTTGCAAATAAGACTAGTCAGAGTAATGAGTCTGTAGTTACCAGGATCTGTTGACGATCCTCCCTTATGAATTGGGATAACTATCATAGTTTTCCATTCTTGTGGCACAAATCTAATTTTAAGGCTATAGCTAAATACTGACTCCCAAGGTCCTAATAAATTGTATTTTAGACTTCCGGAGGCATCCTGGGATGTTATCAGGGCCCATTTAGTCTGAATTTTTGCTTTAGTGAGAACAGCCAGTACATCCTCCCTAATTATAAATAGTGGGGTTTTGTATGAGGATATTTCATGAGGGATGGTTGGAGAGAGACAGGGAAAGTTGTTATTGAGCATGTCTGCTAACAGGTTCACTATACTGACAGGCTTTTTGAATATTGCACCATTAACCACCAGTTCAGCACATTTGCTATGTGTTGCTCTTGAGGTTTCTGACATACTTAAAGAAGGACGTATAGTTATCTTTCACCTGGAAGGCTATCTTAACTTCAGAGGTGGCTTTGTTTGACCTAATTATCCCTCTTAGTTGCCTATTTAGTTTGATGAGAGAGCTTTTATCTTTATGGGAATTAATCTTCTTCATTTTTGTTATGATTTTTCTTCCTTTTGTTGTACATCCTGTTTAATTTGGGATGCCACCAGGGCATTCTAGGGGTAGTTCTGGGCTTACTGCTAGTAGGTACAGTAGCTTCTATGTAGCCATTGACATGGTTTTGCAGAGTTTCTAAGAGCTATTCAGAGTAGGCTGTTATGATCTCGTGATTTGGAGGGGTACTGAATTTTGACAAATCATCACTTAGCAAAAGGTGGTTTGCCTTGGAATATTTCCTAACTGTTAATGGTTTTACTGTGGTTACAAAACTGATTTTGATTTAGAAGAAGACAGCTTTATGGCCAGACCTTACCAGAGAGGATGAGATTTTGGGGGTGTGCACCATTCTCTCATGTTTGTGAGTATGTGCTCTAGTATGTTGGAGACTCACATGGATGTATTCCCAATTTGGTCAAGGGTGTTTGCATTTACAAAGTCCAGTAATCTCTTTTTCCTGTAGATTTGAGGACCTATAGCATTCCCATTCTGTAGAGGGGTAACTAAAATTTCCCACGAGGAGGCTGTCCAATTATTCATTGTGAGCTTCCTGTGACATGGAGAGTGACCTATAATTGGCTAGGATATGGTACAGGATTTTATCTATGGCAATCTGCATGAGGAGAAATGTCATCCTGTTTGAGCAGCATAGAGGTATACATGTTATTGATGCATATTAAGACACCTCTACCTTTAGCCCTTATCTGTTCAACTAATGGTCTAAAAGTGTGGAAGGCATTGAAACCTTGCATTGCAGGGTACTGTCTGCTGCTTTAAACCATGTCTCAGTAACTGCACAGATGTCTATAGTCTCAAGTGTGAGGAGGGCTTGGAGGGAGTGTAGTGTTTTATTTAGGTTTCTGGTAATGAGCAGTTACATTTTCAGGTTCAGTTGCATTGATTTTACTGTATCGGTAGATTTGTCAATTTACCATTGCCCAAAAAGACACTATGGGGGTGGATAAAGTTTTAGCCAGTATTCAAAAGACTAGTGAGGACAGGTACTGACCATCCTTGACAAAGCAATGTGGTCTGTTAACCATGTCATCCCAAGATGATAAATATGGCATTTCTTTAGAATGATACCAAAAGACAGCCAATAGTTAAAATTAATCATTTTTTGGTCATATTGTGGCATCATCCTCAGTGATGGCAATATGCTACAGAATGCCAGGCACATACCAGACTGAGACACATAGTCTGAGAGTGCCACAATATCTCTCTTCATATAGTCCATGGAGGTATGTCCCAGGTCTTTTACACCTAGATGGACCATGATAGAATCCTACTGTCACCGACGGTGTAATGACTTGAGCGCGTGCATGATTTGGTTGATCCTGCCTCCAGATAAGCAACTAACCATTATTTTCTTCATGTTCAGCCAGATTAGAGGAGCATCAGTATGTTTTACAGTGGAGTCTCCGATGACGAGAATCCTGGAATGTGTGGTTACTTGCTTTGGGGCTTAGTACTCATAGGTTCATAGGTGTATGCTAGGCTAATACCCTTATAGGCCTAGCAGTGCAACCCAAATGTGACCCACAAATTTGATTTATATAGGGGGTGACTTACTGACTGTCTCTGTTCATCAGAGACATAGGCCCCAGACCAAGAGTCAATTTCTGATTACCTATTCATGAGTCAAGTTGTGGTTAAATAGAGATAGGGAAAAACTCTGCTTCACATGGAAGGGGAGCCTGTTCCAGAAAATGGAAATTCTTTGAGACACATATCTGTTTCTCCATCATGTCCTATTTATACTGTAAACAAAATATAGGTCTAATAATCCAGTAGTTCTAATTCTGTTTGTTTTGCAGATGTGCAGAAGGTTCATCAGAACAGAGCCCAAGTGTACCCTGTGTGCCAAGCAAAGATTGCTTCCCAGAAGTCTCTATGATACCAATTAAACACACAGGGCTTTGCGGCAATCAACGAAGAACATTCTGTTTACTCCCTGTATTCTTTTTGTAAGAAACCTTCAACGATGTTCAAGTTTCTGCATGTGTCTAGTCAGGTACATACCAAAGGGGGAATTATACTCTTTGATGGGTCTGATGAGGGCAGAGTACAGTGATATGATGACATCTCTGGACCAAGATGCCATGTTCTTGCTTGTAATTTCAGCAACATAAAAGGATTTTCTTACTACCTTGGATATATGTTGGTCAAAGGTCAGGTTACTATCTACATGAGTGCCCAGAACCCTGACTATTGAATCAACTTTTTGGAATAATTTATTGAAGAAATAGTTACCTGAGGTGGCAGACTTCCCAAAAGGTACTATAATGCATTTTTTGTTATTGAGTTTTAAGCCATGGCTTTGGCACCAAGCATCTGTCTGTGTTACACCTTTCTGAAGGGTGTTTTTGTCTTCAGGAGATTCAATGACTGCTCCCAGTTTTCAGTCATCTGCGAACTTGGTTAACCAGAGGCCTTTGACATTGGCTTTGCCATCTGAGAAGGAGATGCCAAAATGAGTGGGGCTAGCACAGGGACATGGGCAACTATACTGATTACTGGCCTCTTCGTGGAGGTGGTCTGACTGACTCTAACCTCCTAGATCCTATCAATGAGCCAGCTAGGTATCCAGCATATTATAAAGGGGTTTACACCTAGTTCTGTAAGTTTGTTGATAATGCCCAAGTGTGGTGTTGTATCAAATGCTTTATCCATATACAGGTAGGCAGTATACACCATTTTCCCCTCATCCATTGCCATAGTGACCTTTTCAAAGAAGTCCACCAGATTCTGTAAGCATGACCTTCCTTTGAGAAAGCCAAACTGAGATGGATCTGGCACCTGGAGGTCTCCTATGTCCTTGATGATAATTTTTATAATAATTTTTTCCAAGGCTTTACAAATAAGACCAGTCAGACTAATGAGTCAGTAGTTTCTAGGATTTGTTGAAGGTCCTTCCTTATGATGGGGGATGACGATTGTAGTCCTCCATTCATATTGCACAAAGCCTGTTTTAAGACTACAGTTAAATAATGACTCCATGGGTCCTGATAAGTCATATTTTAGACTGTTCAGGAGGCATCCTGGGATACTATCAGAGTCTATTGAGGTTGTGTTCTTGGCTTTAGTGAGTGCAGCCAATACATGCTCCCTAGTTATAGTTAGAAGGGTTATGTTTTAGGGTATGGTTGGGGGGTGAGAGGAGATTAAAATTGGAGATTATTTTGTCTTTTTATAGGTTTGCTAAATTTCCAGGCTCAGTGAATGTAGCTCTATTAGCCATCAGTTCAGCGCATTGCTGCGAGATGCCCTTGAGATTTCTGATATAGATGTAAAAGGTCTTATGGTTATTTTTCACCTGGGTAGCTATCTTAACCTCAAAGTTGGCCTTGCTTGACCTAACTAGCCCTCTCATTTGCCTATTTAGTGTGATGAGAGAGTTTTTATCTTCATGGGAATTAGCCTTCCTGATTTTTTATATATTTTTTTCCTTTTGCTGTATATCCTGTTGGGGAGGGGGCATTCAGACTGTATGCATGGTGTTAGGTGTTGTTTTCCTGAGTGCCTTTGGGCTTGCTGAGGTATAGCTTTGCCAACAGGTGGTCTAAGCAATCTGTTGTTTGAGAAGTTTGTTTTTAAATGCCTCAGTATAAGTTAGTCTATGTAATTAGTGTTATATGTGAGGTGGGTGTTGGGTGTGCAGTTTTGACAAGCTTGTGTGTGCTTGTATGTGAGAGTTTAGTCTCCATTATCATTGTGTACATATACCTGTCTCATACTGTGTCTGTTTCCTTAAGGATTAAGTGGCTGTTGGTAAACATGAGATAGTTTCTACATTGTGTTAAAGCCCATATCCACCAAGCTGGCTACAGAAAAATTATGAAATTGCATATCCATGCTGTTTAGTTCCTTGATTGGTGAACTACAAGGGGTTGTTATATTGTGGCTAAAAGGCTTTTAAGTGTGTTTTATTGGGACAGGTTATGCTAACCGATACTAGATTCTACTAACTTTAATATTTACACAGTACTGAATTCTACTAAATCTATAGGTATTGCATCTTGGCTCCTGACTAGCTGCTCAAAGCATGTCAGCATGCAAGGTATTTGCTCTATATTTATTGCTTTACAGCATATAGTTTTATAGACTATTCTATAGGGAAACTTTGCTTTCTAGATGTTTCCTACTGTACAGAGCACTGCTATACACTGCTGAGCAGTGAGCACTTCTGGGCAAATGCTCCAAATTTATAGCAGCCAGAAAAAAGAACCAGAGAGCTATCTAATGAACCCCCTGGCTAATAAAACAACTTATACTATGAGCCTTTTGGTGTGCTTCCCAAGTCATGTAGACCAGGTGCACACCTATTGCCACGCAATGAATAAAGTTAGTCCTCCTAAAGTAAAACTCAGTATAAGAGACCCACAAAGGCAATGCTACCACAACCAGTTAAACAAGTAGCTGTAAATCCTTTGCCGAAGGCGATTTCAAAGCAGTCTTACAGCAGTAACAGTGAGAGGAAGCGCATTATTTTTTTACATAAATGCAGTGATATACAGAGATAAAAGCAAGAAACAGTAGCAATCACTCAAAATAGCTTAAGCAAATACAGTTTAACAATCAAAAGTGTTAACTTCGCCAGGATGGCAACGGACACAAGTAAAACACTTCCGGAACACAGGCTAGGGTGCCAAGCTTTGTTGGGCTCTGGGAAAATGAGCAGGAGACTGAGGTTCAGTCCTACCTCTTTTCACTGTCTGTATGAGTCTGTATATTCTCCATATGTCATTGAGGGGTTTTTTTTGCAGTGTTCCAATTTTCTTCTGCCTCAAACTAAAAAGTGCTGGTTGACTCATTATGCGAAACTGTACACACACGCACGTATATATATATATATATATATATATATATATATATATATATATATATATATATATATATATATATATATATATATATATATATATATATATATAAAAGAGAGAGGGGGGTATATATACATATAGATAGATATATAACAAATAATAAATAAATAAGTCTACATAATATGTTGAAGAAACAATGTTGGCTATAATGCATCCTGTCACTGTTATTCTTTCTCTTAATCAGAAAAGTAAGAAAAGGTGAAAAACATCTGAGCCTGTACTAGTTTAAGGGATCAGTAGCTGATTCAGTAAATGCTGTCAAGTAAGGCATGAAATGCTTCCAAAGTGCTCTGAAATCCTGGCTTTTTGTCCTGGAGTGTTTTTTTCTGTTACTGATTAGTTCACTAGCAAAGGCAGACTTTCCACTGCATGATACCTTAAACCTCTTGTATCAGCAGCAACATGGGATATATGCAGGTGTTTCAGCTAAATGGCAATTCTGAATGTCCATGACTTTTTCTTTTACTTTTAAGTCTATTTATGGACAATTTCAGGCCAATAAAGCCAAACCCTCTAACTGTGGGCATGCATGTTTCTGCTTTCCTATGGCATCATCAGCACAGCGTAAGAGGAATGTTTTGACTTTTGGAAATACAGGGTTGTCATACCCAACTGATATCCATAAATATAATGGTGTCGACAAAATATCCCAACCTTTTTACTCATCGTTTAAGTTTGTTATTTGGGATATTTTGTAGATACTTTGTTTATGGATATCAGAAGAAGGCTGGAAAGTAAGGTGTACAAAACAGTGGTCCGACCAGTACTACTGCATGGTACAGAAACCTGGGCAGTAAAGGCACAGCAGCTGAAGAAGCTAGAGGTAATGGAAATTAAGTACCTGAGAAGGGTGGTAGGATGCACACTGTGGGACAGATGAAGAAATGAGGACATAAGAGCAGAAGCCAAAGTAGCTCCAATTGCAGAAAAGATCAAAGAGGACAGATTACGATGGTTTGTGACACGTGCAGAAAATCAGAAGACAATCTGGTGAGGAAGATTTGGGACAGACAGGAAGAGGGTAAGAGGAAATGAGGACATCCAACAAAAAGGTGGATGAATTGTGTGAAAGAAGATCTGTGGCAGTTAGGCATGAGTGTCGAAGAAGGCAGGAGTGTGGCATTGAACTGAGAAAGATGGCGACAGTTAACATGATTCCCTGACCCCTTGTAGAAAATGGGAAAAAGGGGGGCTGATGATGATGATGATGAGGATGAGAGCTATGCAACCCAGGTCTTGCAAGTAAGAAATACTATAATTTCAATTTGGTCCTGTGACTGCTACCAGTTCAGTTACACTACATTTTCATTTATATCTCGGGGAGGGGGGTGCAGGTGACAAATTCCACAGTATAATAATAATAATCTATTGTGATCTGGATTATATTTTTATTTATTTATTCATTCACTGAGTCATGCACTCATTTATTACAAGTAGCTGACTTGGACCAGAGCACCAATTTTCAGCATATACCTACTGAAAGTAAATGAGTACGTCAGAAAACAGAATTCTCACATAGTGCAAAGCACAGCACTCAGTTTGACAATAAGACTTGAAATGTTCATTAAAAACAGAACATCAACTTATCCATGTTGGTATTACTAAAAATAATCAAGTGAAATTAATGGAGATCATTCCATAGAAAGTGAAAGCTGTCTTACAAAAATGCAAGTAAGATCCTTTTTGAATCCAGTTAACTAAAAGACATTTTTCAAACAACACACCCATACTGCAGAAACATATATTTTAATAGTTACCTGTAACCTAAAGTTGAGTGAATACACTTCGACTGTTAGAGATGGATTTTCCTGGTAGAAATTTCTCAAGAGCAAAGCAGCAGGATGAAAAACACTGTTGGCAGATAATGTCTGTCAGATAGTACTCCATATTTTAATTCTTAGAATTAAAAAGAAAAAGTCTCAGATTTGGTATATTTAAGTTACAAGGAGTGTGGGTGTAAGCTTGTGAGTTGGGGGGGGTGGGGGTTTCTGACCTGCATAAAGAAGTTTTATAGTGCTTTTTTAGTGTGAGTGATTGTATGTATGTTGCAGTTTAATACTTTACAATTGCTTGGAGCTTGAATGGTTGTATTTGTTATTTGATGAGTGTTGATATGTTTGATTGAGTGTGATGTATTTCTAAGCTTTTATTGGTTTATGTTTACATTTTGTGGCTCTAGAAGGTAAACAGAAAGATAATGTATTTGTTGTGGTGTGTTGGCAGTGTTTTGTGAATATGTTAACGCTTGTAGGTTCATAGGTTCATAGGTTGGTACTAGGCTATCAGCCCTAGGACCTATACAAGCCTAGCCATAACAACTCTCTGGCTATTTCTTCCCACACTAGTTACTTCCCTGGACCCCTGTCTAGCAGGGCGATTGATGTGATCCCCGGGGTGAATTTCCTTTCTCCCATCCAATCGTCAAAGTTCCTTTTGAAGAGGGCCAAACAGGCACTCTGCTTGACATGTATGGGCAATCTATTCCAGTGTCTGGGGAGTCTCTGGGTCAGGAACCTCTCCCTCCAGCATGTTTTGTTTATTGTGATGACAAGGTTTAGATCCCCGGAGTGTGTAGCTCTGAGGGATTGGGATTTCTTTAAGTGTAGCAGGTCCAACAGCTCTGGGTTTGACATGGCCTTGTATGTTAAGCAGAGATCGCCACTAAGTAGATGATATGTGACAGAGTATAGCTGGAGTTTTTTAAGGTGCTCAGCATAGGGCATCTGCTTTAGGCCTGTGATTCTTTTAGTGAGGTATTTCTGTGGCCTTTCTAGTTGTTGCAGATGTCTTGAGAAGTACATACAAACGGGGCATTGTATTCTATAATGGGTCTAATGAGGGATGAGTTCAGTGGGACAATGACCTCCATTTTTCTGGATGAAAAGCCCTTAGTGATGAAGTGTGCCACATAGAAGGATTTTCTGACTGTTGTGGCGATGTGGTTATCGAAGGTGAGGCCACTGTCCACCTGTGTCCCTAAGTCATTTATCACACTTTTGGTGTTTAGTGTACTGTCACCCATACGATAATTCACGGGTACATGTTTTTTCCCAAAGAGGATAACTATACATTTCTTGTTATTGAGCTTGAGCCCATGGCTCTGGCACCAAGCATCTGTTTCTGTAAGGCCCTTTTGCAGAGTATCCACATAATTTGGGGATTCAATAATGGCTCCCAGTTTGCAGTCATCTGCAAACTTTGTTAGCCAGAGTCCCTTAGTGTTGGCCTGTACTTCAGAGAAGTAGATGCCAAACAAGAGCGTTCCCAGGACTGAACCCTGAGGCACTCCACTTGTCACTTGTCTGGAGATGGATTTGGAGTTGGCTACTTTTAAAGTGTGGGTTCTATCAGTAAGCCAGTTAGCAACCCATTGGTTGGCATAGGGATTAATGCCCAGCTTAGTAGGCTTATCTATGATTCCAGAGTGGGGGATGGTGTCAAAGGCCTTGGCAAAGGTCTAGATAGGCTGTGTGAACCACCTTACCCATGTCCATAGCTCTGGAGACTGATTCAATGAAGTCAATCAGGTTCAGGAGACAAGATCGGCCCTTCATGAACCCAAACTGGGTGGGGTCCAGTGTTTGAAGGTTGCCATTGTCTTTGTTTATAAGTTCCATGATAATACGCTCATGGCCTTGCAGATAAGGCTAGTCAGACTGATGGGACAGTACTTTCTAGGATCCAAGGTGGATCCCCCCTTGTGGAGTGGGATAACTGTAGCTCTGCACCACTCAGTAGGCATGAAACCTGAGGTGAGGCTGTGATTAAACATGACACTTAGGTGAGGTGCCAGTTCATATTTTAGTTCGTGTAGTACACAGCCCAGGATTTCATCTGGTCCCATGGATGCTGTATTCTTAGCTTTGGAGAGTGCATTTTTTACCTGTGTGGCCATTATTACTGGAAACTTCCGGTATTGAGATGGCCCATTTAGAGGGTGAGAGGGGGGTGAAGTTGGCACTGAATCAATCTGAATCTTCAGACTAAGAAAGAGTTCCATGTTGCATGTAAGCATTTTTTTCTATTTCTACAGGAGATTTGTTTTTTATTATATTGTTAAAAGAAACCAAGGTCCCAACTGTTGTATTACCTCAGACTGAAAGCATTGAAAACATATGGGGGGACTGGGAACAAACAGCACTGGTCCACTGGTTACTTATTTAAAATATGTGTGTGTTTTAAACGTATGTGTTTTTTTTTTTCTTTTTTTTTCTTTCTGGTGTGTGTGTGTGTGTGTGTGTGTGTGTGTGTGTGTGTGTGTGTGTGTGTGTGTGTGTGTGTGTGTGTGTGCTTGTGTGTGGAGGAAATTTATGGAGATGCAAGACTGTGTGTGTGTGTGTGTGTGTGTGTGTGTGTGTGTGTGTGTGTGTGTGTGTGTGTGTGTGTGTGTGTGTGTGTGTGTCTGTGTGTGTGTGTGTGTGTGTGTGTGTGTGTGTGTGTGTGTGTGTGTGTGTGTGTGCGTGTTTTCACTTAAGGCCACTCAAAGTTTTTCCGCTGTCTCACGAGAGCGTGACAGAACCATAGAAGAACAGAGAGACAGAGCCACAAACCCAACTTCAGTAAAAAGCATTCTAAAAAAAAAAAACAAAATTGAATTTCTCTCCTTTAATAAGATTTTTGTTCATGTCCCTGGATCACAAGGCTTGAAAACAGCTTAAAAAGCACCTTACATTATCTAGAGCCCCATGGATTACTTCAGTTATTTCAGTGCAGTCTTTCTGAAGGGAAAGGCAAGGTATGGAACACTAGTAAGAAGTCATCCAAATGGTGTTGGGAGCTCAGGGGAGGGGCAAGGCAGGCAAGCAAGAAGTAGCATTTTTAGCTGAAAACAATACCTAGTACTGTAGAGTCCATTCATGACATCAAGATGTACTGTACATGAAATTTCCTTTCTTTAGTTCATTGTTTGCAGCCTTACATGTGCAGTTCAAAATATGCAGAACATGAAAAGAAATGAGGGGTAGCTTCATGTACCAAGAAGTGTGACTGCATAATGTTGAATAACTACTGACATTCATGTTAGATAAGCATTATCTCATCAAAAACATTCTGTTCTGGACCCACCACTGAAAATGTATATATTTTATTTTCTTTGTTTTTAGGTATATATGTTGATACCTTGTAACAGTTACATCTGTTAAATGTTTTCAGGGGCTGACAGATATCAATGTACTGTTACTTCAGTTGTCCCTAATTTTGAAAAAAAAAATCCTGATTTTGTCTTTTTGCCCTGTTGCTCAAGAGTTATTATTTTTTTTTTATTTTCTGGTAAATCATGGAGGATTGCAGTCATCCGGAAATGCTAAGTGTTGGAGTTTCATGTTTATTATTCCTCAGAAAGTTCTTGTTGATGCAAAATGCAAATGTGTTGCTCTACTAAGTGAATTGGAGTGACATATAAAAATATAGGCCTGTCTGTAGGGGGGGTATGACTAGTGACTGCTCTTTAATTACTATTCTGACTTTGAAGGGTTACTGCCATTTGTGTGAACCATCCTGGAACACTTTAATGCTATGTCTGACTACTGTTCCCATGAAACAAAGCTGAAATACACTACACAGCTCTCATGTTTAGCTATAAGTGCTAAGTGAGAGTGGGCGTTGTCTGTAGAATGTAAATGACCGTCTTTGTGTTTTGTCAGATTCACCAGGTACACTATCTGGCTTTGCAGAACTAATGTGTATTTGCAAGATTACTGTGATTCCTGTAAAGCACCTTGCAGTACTTCAATGTGTGGCCACTGTTTCCATGGAACAAAGTTGAGATATAATGCACTGCCATAATTTTTAGCTATAACTGATGGGTAAAAGCTATCTGTCATAGGCTCATAAGTGACTAAAGTGATTACTGTGCTAGCTGCCCTTGCAGGACATTTTAAGCCTAGACAGTGTCACTTTTTGTGCTGAAATAATTAACCTGTCTCATTTGGATAGATCCCATGGTTGATAATTATACATTAATATAATTATATTATGGATCATACCATTGATAATTTGAGGTGACCCATGCATGGGAAAAAGCATTTAAGAGCTTATCTTTCCATTGGCAGTACAAGAGGCAGTCATGGGGTAAAATATTCTGTTTCCCATCCATAGATCCAAAGTGTGCTGGAATATGAACAGGGATGAACTTTGTTTTAAGTGGATAAGGAGTATGTTCCAGAGCAGCAGTATCCTCTGTGAGCTATACTTGACCGTGCAAACTGTTCTGTTGATGTTGCAAAGAGGTTTAGATCCCTAGACTGAGAATTTCTGATGCCATTTGACTTGCTGGTGTGCAATACATCTATCAGTAATGGGTCAGAGAATGCAGAAATAAACAACCCT
The DNA here is from genome assembly GCF_019279795.1 of Protopterus annectens. NCBI lineage: Eukaryota > Metazoa > Chordata > Ceratodontiformes > Protopteridae > Protopterus > Protopterus annectens. The sequence goes on along the minus strand of NC_056744.1, from coordinate 161,896,250 downwards.
CTTGCTGTTTTCTCAGGTTAAACATTGATTATCTAGATATGCAGAGTAGTATACATTTTCAGGATTTTGGCCATTGATTTCTTTACTTTAATATCACTCTAAAGCAAACTGGAATACTTCAGTGTCTGGATACTGCTTGTGTGGAAGTTCCCAGAGATTAAATACAATACACAATTGTCATTTTTATTGCAGCCATCTGAAGTATACACAAAAATACCTATAACTGCTGTGTGTGGGGGTGGGAGCTTTCTATTGAAAGTAACTGACTTTCTTATAATTTTCTCAGTTTTACTAGTGACTATCTGGCTTTGTAAGACTAGTGTGCAATTGTATGAAGTAAGATGGGCTACTTAAATGGACATCTGAGATATGTGCAGAGAAAGCAGCTATAATGTTTGGGCTGTCTGCACAGGAGAATTGATTAGCTGACTATTGTTGTCTGCTCATTATTCTGGCTTTGCAGGACTAATGTGATTTGTGTGAAACAACTTGGAATACTTTAATATGTGGCAACTGTCTGTGCGTGTATCGAAGGTACAATATAATATATTTAATATGTGGCAACTGTGTGG
>NC_056744.1:161605678-161893178 GCF_019279795.1 Protopterus annectens | reverse complement strand
ACTTTTATAGCAAGTAGGTCGGGTTAGGAGGAAAAGGGGCATGAGAGATGGCAATGAAATGTTAATGCCGCATAACATACATTTTGATGAATATCCTTTAAAAACTGGTCATTTCATCAGTAAAACAATGTGTGATGCTGCAACAGACAACACAGTAGTTGTGTTTACTACTGTCAGTAATTTATATGACCTGAGTCGGGTCACTATATGACTAATGGATGGAACATTTTTTAGCAGAGGGGTAATCTGTCGTCAGCTATATAGTCTCCATGAACTGGTGAAATATAAAAGTTACAGCAAGGCAGTCCCTCTTTTATTTTCTCTCATGTCAAAGAAATTAAAGTCTTACAACTACATATAGCATTCTATCTTTCATCTTTTGTCTGAACATGGATTTCAGGTTGTTGTGAGTTATGTTTTGTGTGATTTTGAGGTGGCCGCAGTGAAGAGTGTGAGACTGAATGTGACTGGAGCCCAATCCAAGGGTTGCCTATTTCATTTCAGTCAGAATTCTTGGCAGGAAGTTCAGGCACTGGGATTACCATCATTATACAACACTAATCCTTCATTCAACTGGCTGTAAAGAGCTTTGCTGCCCTTGCCTTATTTAAAGGAGTGTGAAGTACATGCTACATTTCAAATGTTAAAAGAAACATTTCCTGTAGAAGGGAGGGAGCTTTTGAAATACTTTGCAGACTGGTACATGTACGGGAAACAGAGGAATTTTAATACCCATACTGTGTCCTGTGTCTGATTCCCACCTCTATTTCTCTTATCCATTTGGAATGTGTGTGATTTAAATTAATTGTTCTTGTTACATTCTCAAAACTCTGTGGAGGCATGGCACAGGTGTCTTAAATGTTTGCTGGGTAGAAGAGGAACAGATTTGTCTGTGTTATTAACTGCACTGGTTTGGGAACAGGATTGTGTGGATAAATTGAGAGTTCAAATGGCCAACATATTTCTTCCTTCACTGAAAAAAAGAAAACTTGCTATGAGACAGCAACAGTTTGAAACGGTGTTAGCCAATAAAGACTCTTACTCCCCCTTAGAATTTGTGAAAACTATAGGGAAATTGTTAAAGATGTAGTGTACTAATTTTCATAACTCTATACATGAATTCCGTAGGTGTATACTACTGGGGTGTCATGGGTAATGGACTTCATCAAGGGAAGTGATTGTTTGTTGATTCGATGGTGTAATGCACTATCTGTTAATGTAAAGAGGGCTGAGCTGCCTACCTAAGCCTGGACCACACTATGCAGCTGCTACTGTGAATATCAAGTATGTATATATCAGGAAACAGTTTGATACTGAGCTGGCTTATAATGCTTTAGTTGTGTGTTGCTGGAGATTCGGCTATAGTTACTGAAAATATGTTATACGTGGCTCCGGCGATTCAGGGATGTTTGATGACTGTGTTATGTAAAATATGCAGAAATAAGTGAGCCTACAAAACACAGTACTTAACGCAATTGCCATGGCACAAGTCTGAGTTGTTCAAGAGTGCAGACGAACTTATTGTAGATGACATCAGCAGGCCATGTGGGAGATAAGAGGTTGGGAGGTCTGTATGAAATGGATGTGTAGGCATGGACAAGTATCAAAATACTGGCAATCCATGTAATTGGAAAAGTAACTGTAGGATGCTCATGTCTGCTTTTCTGTCTAGACACACCTACAGTCGACTTCATTGAGAATAGAGCCCCTAGCTATCTAAGGTACACAGACTATAGAACACAGTAATTAATGCCAGTGCCACAGCACAAGTCTGTTTTATATAAGAGTGCAGATGAACTTATAGTAGATGACATCAGCAAGCCATGTGGGGGACAACAGGTTGTGAGGCCTGCATAGGCACATAACTTTATAGGATCATACGAGGCTAATAGCCTAATACCATTAGGGCATTTAGAAGTGTAGCTGTGTAAAAACACTAATACCCTTATTGAGCATAGTTGGATGGTCATTTTAAGCAGAATGTGTTTGTGAGCAGCACCAATTGGCCTTCTCCATAAGGGACAATAGGTGTCAGCCCAGAGGTGACTTTACAATCTCGCAACCACTTGTCAAGTTTGTGCTTGAACAGGGTCATTGAGGAACACTGCTTCACATGCAGTGGGAGCTTATTATAGGGGAGTGTGAATCTTTGTGGGATGTATCTATCTCCCACGCATATTCTGTTTATGTTACAGACTAGGGTGAGAACCTTGTGGTGAACTATAGTTGACCCTTCTGAACTGCAGATGTCCATCATTTCCAGAAGGGCAGAGTCTGAGACTCCTCTGCAGGGCAATCAGAGTTCACCTCTCAACAGCCTGCATGATACAGAGTACAGTGGGAGTCTTCCACACACAACTCTGTGTTCTCTCCAATTGCTGCAGGTGTCTGGTGAGCTACATTGAGATGTGAGCATTGTACTCCATTACATGTGTGATAGAGTAGAGCAGAGGTATGATTACTGTGGTCTTGGATGTATGTCTCACTGCTATGTGCACATAGTGATAAAAGTGTAGATTGATATCAGTATGTGCTCCCAAGTCAAACAACACTGTGTTTGAGATTTGGGGGGGTACTATGTATATAATAATTAGCAGGGGGGCTTCATTGACAAAGGTGACAGACTTATTGTATGCTTAATCTTCAGTCTGTGAGTTTGTCACCAATCATCAGTTTGTATAAACGTCTAGAACATACCTCTTAACTTCTTAGAGTAAGAAATATGGACAAATCCATAAATAAAAGAGGAACAAAGGCCTAAAAGTAGGGATCATTTTTAAATATCTTAGAAAGTTGATAGAATAACATGTTTTTCATTAGCATGAATTTTCTGAAGGTTATGAATTCTGAAACTCAAATTTCTGTCATTATTTTCTAACTTTGCCACTAATTTGCCAGAAAGCCATAATTTTATGAAAAATGGACCGAATATATGAGGCAAAAATCTGGACATTCATTGAAAATATGTACAGTTGAGAGGTATGCCATAGAGTAATATGCTACCATCATTGGGGGACTCTGTATAACTCTGTCCAGTTAACAATCATCTGCAAACTTGGTAAACCACAGGGCATCTACTTTTGCTTGTGCTTCAGGGAAGTATTTCTCAAATAGTTAAGGGCCCATCACAGATCCTTGTGATATTCCACTGATGAGTGTGCTAGTGGTGGAGGTGCAGTCTTCAACTTTGTCAGCGATCATTCTGTTGTTGATCTAGTTGGCTATCCATCTAGTACTGTATGCCCTAATTCCCAGAAGGGAGATCTTCAGTATGAGACATTGACTGGGGGGGGTAGTGTCAAAGGTCTTGGATAACTCAACCTAGGTGGTATGTCCTGTTATCCCTCATCCAGGTCTTTGTGTTCACTATCCAAGAGGTCCACGAGGGTCAATAAGTAAGATCTACCCTTGGAAAAAAACAAGATGGGTGAGGTCAAGTATGTTGAAGGTCACCTCTGTTCCTGTGGATATGGTCCATGGTGATTCCTGCAGTAGCCTTGCAGATAAGACTTTTTAGGTGTATGGGTCAGTAGTTGTAGTTCTGCATGTTACCAAATTGATCAGCATTGCATAGCACACACCATTTGATATTACAATTTGTAGTGTGGTGACATATGTGTTGAAAAAGTACTGAGACCCCAGGGTTGCAGTACTTGGTGGAGTGCCAACACATGGATGTATTTTGAATATATGACAAGCAGTTAGATAGGGCCCTCAGTTTGTAATGTTTCTGCATGTAATTTCATGTCATACAATGCAAATAGAAGGTAAACAGCAGAAATACAGCATAATATATATATTTCCGTAGTGCAGCAAGCAGTGGGTTTGCTTGATGGTTAGAAAGGTGCATATGCATGCGAGATACCCATATTTGCTTGTAGCTAAGCAGTGCGCAAATGCAAGCCACATTGCTAAAGTTTCACACTTAGGACTGAGTGTAGGAAAGACACCTGCTGCTTAACTGACTGTGTCACAACCATGCTGCCACAGAGTCAGTTAAGTAGCAGGTGTATTCCAGAGACTGAATAATAACAATCAGATTTTAGCAATGCTGGAGAAGCAATGAATCCCTTCACTTTTTGGCTCCATGTTTGCACAGAGGTGCATATTGTGCACTAATGCTGAGTGGTAACAAAAAGAGTGGTTACCACCGCACAATACAACTTAACCTAGTAGAGGTATGCAAAGACACAGCAACATATCTCATATAAACAATTCATGTCATTGCATTATTACTCTGTAATGAAAAGTATTTTAAAGTATTAGATATAGCTGTATTCAAACCCAGTGCTATCTGGTCCAACAAAGGAATGTATCAGTGCATTAACATGTGCTGCCACAGAGTCAGTTAAGCAGCAGGTGTATTTCCTAGACTCAATACTAATTGTCAGACGATTGCAATGCTGACACTGGAATGGTTACATGACATTCCCTTATTTACTAATCATTTTTAAGTTCTCCCTTTCGCCCGTCGCACACTGCCAGGCAAACAAGATAAGCATAGCATTCCTCCTTTTCCCATGATTGTGTGAAGTGCAGCATCATCCAAAAACAGCAAAAAATAAATAAATAAAATAAAAAACTGACAGAGAAAACACAATTTGCCAACAAATGAAGAGGAGGTTGTATATTAAGAAAACAAAACCTGTGAATTGTATGGTGCTTACTTGCATTTCTAACTTTGACATACCTACATGTAACTCTTTGTAAGTCTAACCTGACACATTCCACTGATTTAAGCATTCACAGTTGGCATCCAGTAAACACAAACACTGAGGCAGTGCCTGCACAATGTCTACATCCCTACACAGATCCAATTTTTTGGGATTCAGCAATTCTAATGAGTTCAGACCTCAATTGCATCTTCACCATGCTAACAGGCCTGAATCTATACCATTGGCAACCATGCAGCTAGGGAAACTGAAGCAGAGGTAAATGTTGAATGCAGAATGGAGGATATTACTTTGGGATAAATCTGCACAGAACAGTATTACTTTTTAGATGGAGATGTGATTTTCTGGCAAAACATTGCCCAGTCATTAAAGACTGAGGTCAGAAAATAATTAGACGTGAGTTTCAGATTTCATATCCTTCAGAAAATTCATGTAAGAGCAACATTTAAGAATTGTCAATATTTTGGGGCTTTTTCCCCCTTATTATTTATGGCTTTGTCCAGATTTCTTGCCCTAAGATGTTGACAGGTATGGTCTGCAATGTGTACTTTTCATTTTGCGGGTGGCAGAGCAAAGTTGTATTTCTGTACTGGCACAAAGAAAAAAGATGTATTTTGCTTTGGTACTCTCCTTTTGTTGTACCCAGTCTGCTGTCAGATATTGGGGTCAGTTCTGTACAAATGTCACACACCTTACAGTTTTTTCTATCCATGTAGACTCTTTTCCGTGGCTGTATTTGAAACATTTTCAAATTCACTGGGAACATGGTTGCTTTATAACTTGTTGAATAGCTACACCATGTTAGATAGGTTAATTAGCATGTAATAAAGCTAATTAGCAATGCACGGTGTTTAGCTTGTTTGTACGGGGGTCCTCGCCTCTACACAGCGCTTACTGAATCTAAAACTTTCTGAGGCCATGTGTGCATCATGCTGTGACATGCACACAGTGAAAAACAACCATGTAGGCTTTATGGAATCCACCCACCTATTAAACATAAGCTAGCTGACCGCCTTAAAAAACTCCAGCTATACTCTGTCGCATATTGTCTACTCAGAGGCGATCTCTGCTTAACATACAAGGCCATGTCAAACCCAGAGCTGTTGGACATGCTACACTTAAAGAAATCCCAATCACTCAGAGCCACACGCTCCAGGGATCTAAACCTTGTCATCACAATAAACAAAACATACTGGAGGGATAGGTTCCTGACCCAGAGACTCCCCAGACTCTGGAATAGATTGCCCATACATGTCAAGCAGAGTGCCTCTCTGAACCTCTTCAAAAGGAACCTTGATGATTGGATGGGAGAAAGGAAATTCACCCCGGGGATCATGTCAGTTGCCCAGCTAGACAGGGGTCCAGGGAAGTAAATAGTGTGGGAAGAAATAGCCAGGGAATTGTTATGGCTAGGCTTGTATAGGCCCTAGGGCTGATAGCCTAGTACCAACCTATGAACCTATGAACCTATGAGCTGAATTATGTGTATTATATGTGAGGTGAGTCTATTAAAACTAATAGTCTTCCTAAAGGTTCAGGCTTATAAGAGTATAATCAGCTTAAAATTATCATTGAGTAATTTAATTGAATTTTGTCAACAATAATATATACTTTGAATCAGAATTTGTAATTTATTGATTTGTGTTTTATAGTCCATCGCACATTGTTGCTGTCAATTTTATTTTTATTAATAATGGTAGCTGATTTTAAAAAAGGGAGAAAGGAAGAGTATATCAGACTTTTTCCAGTTTCTGATAACATAAATAACAATAGGGTACTTTTTTTTTTTTTTTTTTTTTTTTTGAAATACAAAGTTGGGGGACTTAGAGCATTGGATAAACTAAATGTTTAGTCAATTTAAAATTATCTGATGACAGTGTCTGTGCAAATATCTGAAATTTGTTCCAAGATTCCTTTGAAATATGACAATTGTAAAATATATGCTGGCAATCACCATTAACTGTTACTTTATATCTCCACCAACAAGAGTGTCTTTACTAAATATCTTACCAGTTTTGTATGCTTTTGAGTGTTGCTTTTAATATATTTCCATGTATTTGTCTCCCAAAAGAGAGAGTAGGAGGTCTTTTTAATTGATAGTAATATATAATTTGCCTGCTTTGTTAAAATTTGAGAAATTACTTTGGTTTAAGAAATTCCATTATGCAGGGCAATACTATTTTAAATAGCTGTGTAGAATTAATTTTGATGCTTCTTTGTCTATTAATACTGATGTAACATAAGTTCACATTGGTAGGTAATTTTTGCTTCCATTGTAAGTGGACAAACATAAACCCAATGAGGGTCTGAATCTCTGAAATGAATTCCTCAAAAAATGGCCAAAAAATGTAAGTGTTTTTGCAGGAAGCAATCCCCCACACCACCTTAACTTACATATATATATATATATATATATATATATATATATATATATATATACATACTTACTCCATGGTCACACTAATTTGAAGGTGAAAATTACCCCCAAAAGGGGCATTACTGCTGGCACAACTCACTGACAGTGATTTCCAGTGCAGCACCTCCTATCTCCACCAGGTTGAATTTCATGCAAATGATGCTTGAGAAGTGAGTCAAAGACCTGTAGGCAAACTGTAATTTTTAGATTCTTCTTCTGCCATTCTGAGAATGCAATGACGATAAAATGAATAGAATTTAAAAATGGTGAGTAAATTTTAAAGGTGGTTATAAAGTGTCTGATAGTTTGAATCATTAATCAGTCTTCTAGCTCCAGACTATGCTAGCAAATAATGTCATCTATCAAAAATGTGTGCTACTTTTAAAGCTGAATCAGTATGTTAAAGTGTTTCTTTCTAATTTTAACATTTTCATCAACTCAAAGCCTTCAGCAAAATTTGATGTAATATCCACTGGTGATATTTGTAACAAGACATCTTAAGAACTGGATATCTGTGCATAAAACTTTTGAATCATTTCAAGGTTTAATTTCTATTTTGAATGTTTAGATGTCATGATATAACTTTAAATAATTTGTATGTATTTATTTATTTAAGTGCATAAACTGAGCTTTGTAATCTGGACAGGTGTGTGTCTTACTTATCCATGGGTGATGATACATGTAATAGTCCTGGGACAACTGAAGGTCTAGGCTGCCTTCATACATCATCAGTGAGGCAGCCAACCGTGCTTATATAACACATGAAAATAAATCACACTTGCTGAAAACAAAGAGAGAGAAATAAAATAGGCTACTACTCCAACACACACTAAAGTTTTTATGCGCATATTCCCTAAACAAAATATATAAATAAATATTTCCATTTCTTGGCGAGGACACAGTCTAACATCAAAATGATCTGTATGTCTGTGCATTTTGAAAAATTTACATTCCAGTCCTAATGTTCTACTAGTGTTCTTATTTTTAATATTAATGTCCTTAATATGGTAAGTATCTATCTAGTCAATGTTGCAGGTAGGAGTGTTCTGCTATGGTGCTGGTGCCCTAAAACTCACGTATGCCTTAAATGTTAGACTTAACATATCTTTACAATGTTATGATTTCAACATTTCAGTACACAGCCCAAAGATACTTTTCTCTGCTATATTTAATAAGCAAGGTTTGCTCAGACAAATATGTTGTTGCCTTCTCCATATATAAATACAGCAGATGTTTGTGTGAGTGTATGTGTGTGTGTGTGTGTGTGTGTGTGTGTGTGTGTGTGTGTGTGTGTGTGTGTGTGTGTGTGAGACAGAGAGAGAGAGAGAGTGTGTGTATGTGTGTGTGTGTGTGTGTGTGTGTGTGTGTGTGTGTGTGTGTGTGTGTGTGTGTGTGTGTGTGTGTGAGTGACAGAGAGAGAGAGAGAGAGACAGTGTGTTTTTTCCAGAGCTAAATGTTCCATATGTCTTGGTTTGACATCACAATACAGTTGTTATTGTTTGTCTTTCGGCTTTTTCCCGGTAAGGGGTCACCACAGCAGAACTCCGGTCCGCTAATCATTGGCAGTAGATTTTTATGAAACGCCGAGGTGCCAGCTTGACGCCCAACTTTCAACAAAAGCACACCCATTTACACACACGTCTTTCAAATGCTACCCAACTGTGGGGAGGACATGCAGACTCCACACAGAAGGCACTCCCAAGCCAAGCCGAGAATCGAACGGGAGAACCTCTTGCTGTGAGGTAACAATGCTACCGCCGTACCACAGTGGAAACAGTAATAATACAGTAATTATTTTAAAAACTATGCCTTGACCAGACAACAGCTCTAACTAGCCAAAAAGTGCATTCACCTACATTTCTTATTGCCATTTACCCATTTGCATTGTGAGGTAAAGTATAATTTTCTGAAAAAAGTCTGCACTGCTTAGAAAAAATAGACAGTACACTTTCGTTTTCATGATTTGTGCTCATATCTCAGATATTTTCCCTACTATCACTTTCATGCTGATTTACCTGAAAAAGAACTCCTGGCTTCCATGTGTACACTTTGCAATGTATCCATGCCCTCCATTTTGACACCTTTTTGAGTAGTTTAGGATGTTGAACAGTACTAAGAACTAAGACGCCTACACGTTGTGTTTTGCACTTCGATACTCTCTGATCTCTTTTACATTGACAGAATATCTTATTTGCAGCTTCTGGCAGCTTTTCCAGTTGCTGCTAGAGCTCTATTTATTTTAAGTATTTTTTGTTGTCCCTCATTTAGTAAGTAGTCTCTTTGATTCTGTAGTTTCATGGAGGTCACTGGTTACAGTTTATGTCCAGTTTTTCATTTTAAAAACATTATATGGGCAGAAATTATGTATGTACAATTCTAGAATCACTCTTCATTGCGTTCAAGTGTGGCTAACAGCTCGATTGCCTAGCTGAAGCTAAAGATATTTTTCTTAACTGTAACTGTGTGGCATACAGCAAAATGGAGCTCTGACCATTGGATGCCTAGGATAAGTATACAAAATAAGTAATGTGAATATACTGATTTAGTTGCATTAAATAATTAAAACCCACAATTCATCAGGTATTTTTTATGCAGTAGGGTGCAGAGGCAAGACTTGAGAACAAATGTCATGAAAATGGATGGTTATACAAGGGGAAGGGAGCAGTAAATCAACAATTCAGTTAGAAGGGCTACATTTAATCACTTTGTATGCATGTATGTCAGGGAGTAAATGATCATGACTATAGCTTGATTAAGCAGATGTGTGGTGCAAACGTTTGTTGCTTTTTTATATTGATTACAGTCATGTTTTGCACAAGTACAGTTTTACTACCTTATAGTTTTAGTACTTAAACTTTTAAACAAGCACAGTGATAAGCTTAATTAACTATGTTGTTTCACATACATAAAGCGAGGACACCTGTAGCTCAAGTGAGGAAAAAAAAAGTTTCATAAACTGCTTACTGATTTTCCTGGTGTTGAATAAATAAGTTTTGTGGTATGTCATCAGACCACATGAATGCCCTTATTTACTCTACTTTTTTATGCATTCTTTCTGTCTATCAAGCTAAAGCTTTTCCTTTTTTTCAGTACCTAATTCTGCCGTTTTACTATAGCATCAGTCATCCATCATTGCACATCTGTATGCACGTGTGATCGGCATCATTGTGTAAATACTGCTATTCTGCTCCTTGGTTCCATTGAAAAAACTCTGGCAGTTTGAGCACTGAGGTTACTCCAGTGAGACTGGTTGGCTCACTGTAGCATTGTACAGCAATGATGGGACTGGTTGGCTCACTGTAGCATTGTACAACAATGATCGGACTGGTTGGCTCACTGTAGCATTGTACAACAATGATGGGACTGGTTGGCTCACTGTAGCATTGTACAACAATGATGGGACTGGTTGGCTCACTGTAGCATTGTACAACAATGATGGGACTGGTTGGCTCCCTGTAGCATTGTACAACAATGATGGGACTGGTTGGCTCACTGTAGCATTGTACAACAATGATGGGACTGGTTGGCTCACTGTAGCATTGTACAGCAATGATGGGACTGGTTGGCTCACTGTAGCATTGTACAACAATGATGGGACTGGTTGGCTCACTGTAGCATTGTACAACAATGATGGGACTGGTTGGCTCACTGTAGCATTGTACAACAATGATGGGACTGGTTGGCTCACTGTAGCATTGTACAACAATGATGGGACTGGTTGGCTCACTGTAGCATTGTACAACAATGATGAGACTGGTTGGCTCACTGTAGCATTGTACAACAATGATGGGACTAGTTGGCTCACTGTAGCATTGTACAACAATGATGGGATACCATAGCACTCATATAACTTCAATCCAAATATTAACTATGTGCACACTATGTTGCTGTGAGACTGTGCTAGTAGCAACCCTTGTTGCATGCTACTTTGAACTGGTAGAAGAGTCTAATGGTGTGTGTGTGTGTGTGTGTGTCTGTGTGTGTGTGTGTGTGTGTGTGTGTGTGTGTGTGTGTGTGTGTGTGAGTGTATATGAGTCTGTGACTCTGTCTGCTTGTCTGAGTATTTGTATATTTGTATGCTTGTATTAACTTCTGTGTGTGTGTGTGTGTGTGTGTGTGTGTGTGTGTGTGTGTGTGTGTGTGTGTGTGTGTGTGTGTTGGCAAAGTTGTATGTTTGTATGTGTGTCTGTGTGTATGTCTATGCCTTTGTGTGCGTCTGTGTCCAGTAATATCACATCAGGTAACAGTGGGGTCATATTACTGAATAGCATATAAACCAAAATCCAGACATATATACCTTGTTTACCTTAAGTGCACCCTCGGTACTTCTTGTGTGAGGGATGATTTTTTGGGTGTGTGCTGATGTCCAGCGATGTTGACAAACAATGTATGCCTTGAATAATTACAAGTAGCAGGAAGCTGCTCACAGATGGGAACACATTTACTCTTTTTGGGTGTCTGTTCCTGACGGCTATGCAGTCATGTAGTTCGCATATTTAAACATGGGGATTATGTGCATGAAGGTCCTCACCTAGGATTTCAACCCCCCCCCCACCACCACCACCCTGCAAAAAATAACATTTTGTTTTTAGTGTGCTTTTGTTTAGGTGTAATACTAATTTTGTGACATTGCTGTTAATGAACATGATATTTGTACCCTTGCTCTTTTACGCTATAATTTTCTAAATACATTTATTTGAAACTGAAGTGTGTTCAACACAGAAGAACATCAGTAATAGTGAATTGAACTTCATTCTAACACACAAACTTTGGACCAGCTTATGACTGAACATGGGAGTAAAGTATTACACATCTCCTGCAGCCTTTTATACAGCTGAAATTTCTGACATTCATGAAATGGAACATTGCTCGCAGATAATCTAAACAACTGCATACAAAAACAGATATGTGTGATTGTTTGGTGGTCATCCAAAGATGCTTATTCAGATGGAAAATGAAGGCTGGTAAAAGCACAGTGCAAATAAGAAATTAATTTTACAGCTATGTTAAATGTTCCATTTATGCATGCACACATGGCAAGGAAAGTTTTAAAACTAATGATAAATACAACAACTTGTACTCTTTCAATGCATTGGAAAACTAGATTTCATTCCATACCTCTCAAATGGCTGACTTGTGTGCATTGCATTTGCTTTTAGGCAGAAGCAGACAGTGTTTCTTTATAACTGGCCCTTATGTGTATACTCAATCCCTCCCTTCTCCCACACCCTTTCTCCACCCATCCGATGTGCTTTGAATGTCTCCCTGAATTCTCTATATATATATGTATGTGTGTACAAACAGAACAATCCATGTAGTTAAAGAGCCAGAAACATGACTTGATGCATTTAGGGAATACACAGTTCCAAAAAAAAAAACATCATAGCACCAGTCCAAAGGATTTATAATAAATAATTGTATTCTAAAGCCATATCACCACCAAATGAAAATGCAGACCAGGTTTAACCCCTTAAATGGGGTTGATTCAGTGCATACTTCAGGTTGATAAAGTCTATTATTTTATAAGTGAAAAGGGCTAATAACCTATAAATATAAATCACCACATATAAACTATAAAGATGCTAATAAATCAAATCATTATTATATTGTGAATTAATCACTAAATAAATTATTTAAAAGAAAATAAAATGAGAGAATTTACAGTTATAATGACAGTGCATGCGTTCCATCTATTGGATGAAATAATATTACACCAGATAACATTGCATTATAAATAGTTCATTCATTCCTGGATATAGGATTGCGCCTACATTAATTGTTCACATTTTTTTTTTTCATTAAGCCAGCATTGTTTATCAAACTTCTATGGGATTATATAATGATACTCTGTCTTGCCCAATAAATGTAAATACAGCATTCAGGTGTTTATTTCTATGTCTCCCTTCATTAGATCATTTCTATCCCTATTATATCTAACATTCATTAAGTGAATTGAGATTCTCTGTTTAAAAGTCTAGATGTCTCTGCTGCATAGAACACACCACAACCACAATTAGCTAGCTAAATAACACAGTCTGTTGAATAAAATTTTAAATGCTGAATTTCAAAAATCTTATGTGTTTTAATTGATGAAAATGCTTTTGTTTTGAGTGCAAGGACACAAAATGAGCATTCACAACACAGAAAACAGACCTTAGGTTTATGTCCTAAATGTGAATATCCTTCTTTATACCTATAGGGATTCTTATAAACAGACAGCATCTGTTCCAAATTTTTACCCTTCCTATATGTAAAAGACCATTGATTGGGTAATAAATGACCAAAAATCAGTCATTTTTAAAATCAGACAGAGTTTACTTATGGCATTTTTTTATCTTAGGTATATTGCTACTATATGTAGTAATCACAAATAGCATGTTTTTACTTTTCATATGCACATTTTCATTTGATCGGTATTTCAACAATTTAGATCTAGAATAATTCCAAGCTCTAATTTAGGCTTCAGAAATTCTCTTTGGACAAAGATTCTCCACAGAAAGCTTTCGCAATGTTCTCTGACTTCCTGTAAAGCCCATTCTGCAGCACTATAAATCTGTTTAACTCAAAAAATGTGAAAAAATAATGTTGCCAATAATGAATTTAGGATGACAACTAGAGGCTGATAAAAATGCATTAAAAAACTTTTATGATATAAAGATGTTTTCACAGTCCAAAAAAACTTTTATGATATAAAAATGTTTTCACAGTCCCAGCAAGGAGTTTGGTTATTGATATATCAAGATAATCAAGAGTAAACAGACTGAATTTTGCAGTACAAGAAAGGCCTTTATTATTTTGATTTTTAAAAAAATTACAGTAAACTCTCAGTTAACTGGAACTCAAGCAAATAGAAAAAAAATTGAAGAAATACAGTACAATTTTCATGTGTTGAACTTCCTACCCCAGCCCCCACAGAAACATACCTTATGTTTTTAGAGTTTTAGAGTTTTAAAAAGGAAGATAGGAATAAATTCCCTCTCTCCCCCCAACCTAAGATCAAGTCAAACCAAACAGATAGTATAGAGTACAGTATTAGTCAGGCCTATTTTTAATAGTAAGTCTCAAGCAACCAGAAACTACAGTTATCCGGCATCTACCAATCCCCATGGATGCCTGTTAACCGAGAGTTTACTGTTTATCTATGGTATGATCACAGTTATTCTCATTAGTGATAATATATAATTATTGACTATGGGATGGGTAAAGCTGATCTATAACCAAATGGGATAAGTTATTTTGAGCACAAAAAGTTAAATTGGCTAGGCCTAAAATGGACCCCAAGGGCAGCTAGCCTAGTACTTATCTATGAACTTACATGTTACAATGGCTGCTGTCAAATATAACCAAACTTCATCCAAACATCTACATCACATATCAGTGTAGATGTAAAACAGATTTTTACCACTGTTATAGATATCAATGCATTCAAAATAGTTAATTCCTATAATCTACATAAATGGGGGCAAAAGTTGCCCCATAGCTAAACTGTACAGTTGGAGGCAACATTTTCTGTCACAGTGGAACACACTTATTTCAAGTACCATTTGTAGAATGTCCAATAAGAAATTATTGAAATATATGAAATAAAGATCATTCTGTGTCAACCAAAAGTCAATAGCTAGACCACCAGCTTTATCTGGAATAGACTTGTAAAGACTAATCACACCCAAAGTAAAAAAATTATCTTATTTTCCTTAGAAAGTTGATCCAGCCAGTCTAAAATTGTGTGGTGTCATGTGTCTTAACTCTAAGGCATATCTGCAATGGCTTCAATAAAACTTGACTAGTTTTGATTAAGGCACCTTAACTGCCCTCAGCCCACCACAATAGGTTTCCTGGTATAGGTTTAACAACTTTATGGACATTAGTGATAGATATATGTATTTAGAGATTTATAAATGCATGTACATCTGTTTGTTAGTTAGATACATATGCACATCTGTTGCTAGAATATAAGTAAAATAATATAGTCAGTTAGATGCATGCATTTCTGTTTATGTAACATGCTGGTACAGCTTGAGAAAATGCTAATAAGGATAAGCTGAATGTTCAGTGTTTAATGCAAGCTTCAAGGACCACAGATAAGGATGCAGGTGCGAGGAAGGAGCCGAGTTGGAGGCAAAAGCAACTTATTGAACTGCCATGTAATTCACCTTGAAATAAGAACACAAAGGAGCTTATTAACAGACTCCATGACATCATGTAAAGACTGCTTTCACACAGAAACATTCTCAAACAGGAAAGACTCCCTAAAAGGTTAATATGACATCAGAAAATACCAAAGTAATGACTTTGAGAGTTCCCAAAATACTGCTTTCATAAGAATGTATATATGTAAGATGTAATCTGATTTCTTGAGAGATCTGTTATAACTGTTTACTGGAAAATAACTTTAATGTTGTATTTAGAATCAGTAATATAAAATGTAAGACAATGAACACCAAAGCAGCCCTTCCACTGCTCGAAGAACTAGTCCATTGGAGGAACGTTGTAATAAAAAAGACTTTATTACTTTTGTCTTAAAATTACATTAAAAACTTCGCTATTCAGCGTAATAATTCATTCAGTCAAAAGAAGACAAAACAGTTGAAATCAAGTGCTTTCGCTTGGTCCCATTGCCAAGCTTTATCAAGATCATCTTGATAAAGCTTGGCAATGGGACCAAGCGAAAGCACGTGATTTCAACTGTTTTGTCTTCTTTTGACTGAATGAATTATTACGCTGAATAGCGAAGTTTTTAACGTAATTTTAAGACAAAAGTAATAAAGTCTTTTTTATTACAACGTTCCTCCAACGGACTGGTTCTTTGAGTAGTGGAAGGGTTGTATTTAGAATCAACTTGAAGACAATAAACCCTGCAAGCTGTAAATTATTGCATGTGTCATCTGTTATATAGACAAGTTACTTTAATAGTTCTGCCCAAGAAGCATAATAATAATAATAATACTGCTGACAAGGTTAATAAACTGCAAAGTTTATGTGCACTAACCAGGCTTTGTTTTTTACAAGGCACTATAGCAGTGTACTAATAAGACTAGGCACCAACACAGAAGCTGCAGTCAGCAGTTTCAGGGTAGTAGGACAAGATCATCAATCAATCATTTTAAATAACTTCTCAAAGGTGAGCCTTGCCTGCATTTTAACACAGGGGGAGTGGTGCCTGTGCCTTGTAGAAGGCCACATCAGTAAAAGTGCAGTAACTAACATTTATGTACATTACAAGACACCTACAACAGCTGGAAAGACCACAAAAGTACCTCACCAAGAGGATTACTGGCCTCAAACAGATGCCCTTTGCAGCCCGACTCAAGAAACTCCAGCTGTACTCGGTTGCATACTGCTTACTCAGCAAAAACAGTATTAAAAAGCAATGTTAGTAATATGAGGTTGTACTGAGTACATAATGCTACAAATAAAATCCAAGTCTAAAATGTATGCATCGTTATACAAATTACAAATGCTTATTATAATTCTAAGTGTTTTACAACTGCATTCTAATATCAAGTTGCAAGTGTATTAACAAATGACCGAAGGTAAAAAAGTACTGAAGGAGTTAAGAGATGTTCTATAGTCTACAGAGTCTGAAATGCACAAGACTGGTTGCCAGGCCTGGTTGGTTTACATTTTTCTAAAACATTATTGTTAAGTATTCATGTGTAGCAGTAAGCAAAAAGCAAAAGAGTCTACAGAAACCCTGTTTGGTAATTGTAATAAAACGTCACAATTGTGCATATATGTCATTAATAATCTGTTTGCAGGTACATTTTAAAAGTAAAAAAAAAACTCAGTTACACCGAGTATAGCTAGTAAATGGGTAATGGTATGCAATTCGAATAAATTATGCAGGTCCCTTGTAAGAGGGTACAAATACCTACTAGTATTAATGGATGTTTTTTTTTCAATTTTCACAGAATAAAGCAAATAATACTACAATAAAATGTTGCATACTACAGGGGGAAGGGCACTATTGTATACTGACTGTCTAAACAGTACTGAAGAAGGGACTAAAATAAAGTTAAAAGAAAAAAATATTGGTCTGTGTTAGCAGGCTTCAGTTTAATACTAAGTTTGTAAACTAGACTGAGTGTACATTACAACCATGTATGTACAAATGCAAAAACATTCTTTACAAGCAAGCATATGCTGTACAGTAAATAGTTTAATATGTAAACAGCATTCTTCAGTGTATAAACCTTGTTTTCTACAACATTGTAAATCTGTGTAAATGGATAATTTTTCATTCAAGTTTTAAACTGTTCACAGAAATTACATGTCAATTAATTTGTATGTATAATAACAAGTCAACGCTTGACATTTATGACATATGTGTTTTTTTTTTCAAAAAAAACAAGGCTGCAGTGCTTTTGAATTAATAACCACAGCATTGTCAATGTAAAATCACTGTATAAAGCATCACTGTATAGAGTCATATTCAGCAATTGCAAAATACAGCTCATGACTGGTAAAACATTTTTATCATTGTGTTGACAATATAAAACTGTGTTGCATCAAAAGAAAATTAAAGATATTGTTTCCCAATGTGTTTCTAGTAAGCAGTAATAAAAATGAACCAAAAAGTATATACCAATGTAGATTTTTTTTATTTTTAAAATAAAACAGAGAGAATTGTTTTATATATATATATATATATATATATATATATATATATATATATATATATATATATACATATATATATACATATATATATATTTAGAGATTTATAAATGCATATACATATGTTTACCAGTTAGATGCATATGCATGTCTGTTGCTAGAATGTATTAAAATAGGGTTCACTATAAAATCTCGAAATACTGAAATCTCGAATTTCAGTATTTTGAAATTACATAGCCGAAAACTTCAAATCCTGAAAACCCATAATCATGAAACTCAAAATCCCAAACCTACACTACACGCAGAGCACACACATAAACATACACACAACTTCCCCCCCACAAGCACACAGACAAACCTAGACCACATGTAAGAAGGGGGGCAAGCCCCCATGCACCACCCATGTCGGGGGCTTTGCCCCTACACCCCCTACTTATATATACCAACTCTGAGATCGCAAAATCAGGCACACAAAGGTAATTCAAACCACACATTTCACAGTCTCTCGCACACACACATCACAGCCACAACAAACACTGACATACACTAAAGCCCCTAACCAACACACTTACACATACATACATACCTGAACTAACACCTAACCATTCACACACCACAACACCAGAAGCACTAATTCAAAATCTCCGTACTTCGGGATTTTGAATTTTGCACTTCTGGTGTTTTGGGATTTCAAGGCTTTGGTGTTATAATTTGGAAATACTGAAGTTCGGGATTTCAGTATTTCGAAATTATGAATGGAACCTGTAAAATAATAGTAGTCATTTAGATGCATGCATTTCTGTTTGCTGGCATGCATATATTAAAGGGTTAAACTGTTCTAAGCTAAATGACGGCATTCAAGTTTATGTAACATGCTGGTACAGCTTGAGAAAAATGCTTATAAGGATAAGCTGAATGTTCAGTGTTCTATGCAAGCTTCAAGGATTACAGATAAGGACCCAGGTGCAAGGAAGGAACTGAGCTGGAGGCAAAAACAACTTCCTGAACTGCCACGTAATTCACCTTGAAGCAAGAACACAAAGGAGCTTATTAACAGACTGCATGACATCATCAAAAGACTGCTTTCACACAGAAACATTCTCAAACAGGAAAGACTACCTAAAGTTTAATAACATCAGAAAATACCAAAGTAATGACTTTGAGAGTTCCCAAAAGACTGCTTTCATAAGAATGTATATATGTGAGATGTAATCTGATTTCTTGCAAGATCTGTTAGATCTGTTTACTGGAGAACAACTTTTATGTTGTCTTGAGAAGCAACTTGAAGACAGTAAACATTGCAAGCTGTACATTATTGCATGTGTCATCTGTTATATAGACAAGTTACTTTAATAGTTATGTGCAAGAAAGATAATAATAATACTGCTGACAAGGTTAATAATCTGCAAAGTTTATGTGCACTAACCAGACTTTGTTTTTTTACAAGGCACTAAAGCAGCGTGCTAATAAGACTAGGCACCAGTGCAGAAGCTCCAGTTGGCAGTTTCAGGCTAGTAAGACAAAACCATCAATCAATCATTTTAAATAACTTTTCAATTAGTAATAAATAAAATCTCTGGCTCATTGGTCCAGACACTGAGAGCTTTTTTTTTTTTTTTTTTTGTAGACCATTTCTGTTAAAAAACATAGCAATTGTATTTTTAAACAAAGGAGTATGGTACATTTCTAGGAATAAATAAATAAATAAATGTTGACATTATTATGTTGCTTATAGGCTTCTTGCTTGCAATCTTTCCATAACCTCAAAACAATCCCCCATCTGCAAGAGTCACTACTGCCTGCATCAGAATTCATTTTAACTGTTGCACTAACAAGTTAAAAACAAAACCATAAAAAATATATATTTATTTTCCCCAAAGAAAGAAATAATGATAGAGTGCGTAAAAGCTTTTAATACTGGATGATAAGGAAGTGTATGAGAAGATTTATCACACCTAACTGCATTGTCAGAAGAAGTAGCAGTTTCACTTGTACCTCCAGACTCCAACTGATATTTAAGGTTTAACATTTGTGAAAAAATCTAATACCTTGAACAATCTATGTCAAAGAAAATTAGGAATAAAATTTGACCATTATTTAACACATTGATAACATTTTGATTAATATTAAAAATACTTAAATTAATGATAAGATTTCCCTTATTTCATGAGTTGTTGCAACTTTCTTGAAAGCGCAGTTCTTCTGCTGGATTTGGAATATTTCCACTACTCACTTGTACATTCCCTGCCTGTACAAAGGCATGCTTGTCATTTATAGATTAAGTTCAACCGTCTATGTCAATTTCAACATTAAATGGTGTGGAAGTCTGATGAAAAGTCAAAATTTTGTGAAACAGACCTATTATCATTTTAATGCTTAAGTCTAGCTTTTCTAGAGTTGACTAACAGAATTTGAAAAATAGACCATAAGTCAGTTTCTCAACTACAGAAATTCATTATTGGATTCATTATCTCATATGTCTAAGGATTAAATTAAATTATACTCTGGTGGTTGGTTCCTGTTGTTGGTTTCCGTCACTGTTTCTGTGGTTGTTGTGTGTGGTCGGTGCACATATATCATTTTTACTTGGTTAAAAAATCTCATAGGTCTCCCTTAACTTTTTTAGCTTCCTTTCTCCCAAATCACTATCCAATGTATTTGTTTATCTAATAAAATTGTACATAGTTGTTCAAAAGCAGCAACATTCTTAAACATACTTAACTGTTCCAACAGGTTTTCATTATCTTGATTTAAATTAAATACTTTTTTCATAATATTCTATAAGACTCTACATAAAGGTGAGGTGCTACCCTCTCGACAGGGCACCAGTGTTGTATAAACTGAACATCTTCATTCCCAAATGAGGACTAGAGAAAGGTGCAAAGTCCCCATAGTGTCATGTCAGATTTATGGTATGCTTTTAGCAAACAAAGATGCCAAGTGATGGACTATAGTTTCCTTGATTCTATCTTTAACTCCCTGAATGTTGTTTAAATGTCCATGTTTTAACTAAGAATGTATCCATCACTACTGATGTACTAGACCTTTGAATATGCCCAGTTTTTTTTTCATAATATTCTATAAGACATTCTACAAAAAGTTGACATGCTACCCTTTTGGACAAAAACACCCATATTGCATAAACTGAACATCCTTGTTCCCCCACTCTAGGCTGGAGAAAGACACAAAGTCCCCTTAATGTTATGGCAGATTTATGGTAGGTTTTTGGCAAATGACACTGACCATTGTTTCCCCGATTCTTTTTGTAACTCTCCAAATACTGTTTTAATGTCCATGTTTTACTAAGCATAGCTCTATAACATACTGACATACTGGTCCTTTGAAAGTACCCAGTGCTTACTCCAAAATGTGGGAAGCAGGAGAAGTCATCCTTGTGAGTTATTACCCCATTGATAAAATAATTCAAATCATTTGTTATAGTCATACTGAAGATCAAAAATGTTGCAGCGACATATATACAGCAATACACATTTTCAACAGAAGCTTAATACAAATTAAATGCACTTTAAATGGTAATTTTACACACACACACACGCACACATGTATATATATAAATATATATATATATATATATATATATATATATATATAAATATATATATATATATATATATATATATATATATATATATATATAAATATCTATATATATGTTTATATATATATATATATATATATATATATATATATATATCTATATATTTTTTTTTTTTTTCACTTCTTCCTTCGGTGTCTCCTATCATCCACCTTCTAGTATGCCCTGATGCCATATGCAACCATTTCTTCAAGGTGGGAAGAAAGCCAGGGTGCCCTAGTATAGCACAACCGTGATGATTTTGGAGGCTTTTCCACTTTACAGAACCCTTAATGACAGTCCTCCATGCACATCACATAGTATCATCATTGCTGTTCATGTGCATGTACTTCCATGGGTGCACTTTCCAGTTTAGAGCATTTGCCTGAATTTCGCACTTATTTTTATTTGCATAAGATACAGCCTCCTGGTTTAGATCTCCTGATCTAAACATCCTCTCTAAAGCCAAAAACACAGCATCTATGCAACCTGATAACATCCAAGGCTGTGTCCTACATGGGTTCCTACAAGAATTAGCAACAACACTGGGTAATCCTTTTAATCATATCCAAGCACTGGCTTTGACCCAACTGAATGGAAAATGGCCACCATTATTCACTTGCACAAAGGTGGTACTTCAACTGACCCAGGAAACTATAGACCTATTAGCTTGACTAGCCTTATCTGCAAGGCCATGGAGTGAATCATCATGGACCTTATCAACAAAGATATAGGTAATCTCCAAACACTTGACCCTACTCAGGATTTGACAAAGGGGGATCATGCCTGTTAAACCTGTGGACTTCTTCAAAACAGTCATCAAGGCTATGAATGAGGAGAAATTTGTACATAAAGCCTACCTAGACTTGGTCAAGGCATTTGACACTATCCCCCCTCAGGCATCATTGACAAACTCACCCAGCTAGTTATCAACCGTTATATTATTAGATGGATCACTAACTGTCTCACTGATAGAATACATATAATCAAAATAGGGGAAATCCACCTCCAACAGCAGACCTGTAACCAGTGGTGTTCCACAGTGATCAGTCCTGGGACCCCTACTGTTTGGAATCTATTTCTCGAAGTACAAACAAAAACTAAAGGTCTGTGGCTGACAAAGTTTGCTGATGACTGCAAACCGGGAGCAGTCATAGAAACACCAAATGATGTCAACATCCTACAAGAAGGTCTTATACAAAAAAATGATTGGTGCCAAAGTCATGGCCTTTAACTCAATGCAAAAAAATGTATTATCATCCCTTTCAGTAAGATCAATGTTCCTACTAACTACCACATCAATAGCAACACCCTAAGTGTGCACTCAGTGGTGAGAGACCTGGGCACACAGGTCAACAGCAATCTTACCTTTGATCACCATGTCTTCACAGTGGTAAGAAGGGCATTCTATATTGCTCATCTCATAAGTAAGGGCCTTCCCTCCAGAAAAAAAGAAGTTATCACCTCCCTGTACTCCTCCCTCATCAGGCCAATAATTGAGTGCAATGCCCCTTTTGTTATGTACCTTTCCAAGCACCTGCATCAATTGGGGAAACCACAAAGGTACCTCACAAGAAAAATTCAAGGTGTTCAACATCTGTCCTATGTGGATCATCAGAAATCACTGTCACTTTATTCTGCTTCATACAGACTGCTCAGGAGTGATCTCTGCCTTGCATATAAGGTAATCTGTGACCCTGCTTTACTGGAAATGCTGCATATCCGGAAGTGAAATGGTACTTGGGCTACTCACTCTAAAGACCTTAACTTGGTATGTGATATTAATAGAACCTGCTGGAGGGACAGATTTGTCTCCCATTCATTACCACACCTTTGGAACAGACTGCCACTTCTTGTCAAACAAAGCATCTCATTCGCCATCTTCAAATACAATCTGGATGATTGGATGGGTAAACATAAATTCAGCCCAGGGATTCCACCTATGTCTCTCTTTGACATGGGCATTAAGTGCTGATTGCGGAAATAAAGGTAGAACTTGGCTAGGCTTGTAAGGGCCCTAGAGCTATTAGCCTAGTAGCTTCCTATGATCCTATGCTCCTATGGTTTCCAGATTGAAGCCCATAGCCATCCACTAGGTGCCATAACCAAGCAGGAAACTCACCTTCCATCTCGGAAGTGTGATGACAATGAATGCTTCTCATTTCCAACACCCCCAACCAACACACTGGATGATGACCAGCTGGATCACCGTCAGGGATTCTTTACCTCCATATCATGAAGTCACATATTATAATGTCATATTCTAATATTTTATTTGTGCACCCATGCAGAAAACAAAGACATGCTCATACTGAAGACCTTGAAAAGATTCAAGATTTTACCCACCTGATTGCAAGAAGTAAAACTGAGTTTTCACAATTAGAGAAAATAAAGTAGTAACTGTAAATAGGCATGTAGGATATATCCCGCTACAGAAAGCAGAATGTAGACATCCTGTGCCATGGAAAGCAATGGTGGCTAACACTTCCTCCTGTCTAATGAACACTTGAATTTGTAGATGCAGAGTAAAGAAAAAAGCACTGCTAAAACAAATTCTTAAATAAGTGAATGGAATCATGAAGAGTTATCTTGGGCAGTTTATTTCCTTAATTAATTTCCTCAAGGAAATGTCTTAATACCGACTTTATACTGGATAGGAATTACCCTGTATATCACCTACAGTATTTACACCAGATGTGTTGGCAAAAACTACCCCAAACCTACTATACCACCAGTCAAAAAAAAGTTATTTTCTTCTAATAACAGAGAAAGTATAGAAATACAACAAAGGAAACGTGTAAATGCTCAAGGAAATAATTCATTGAATTGTACTGTAATGCAAGAACATATTTTGATAAATGAGCAAGACTTGAAAGCAGAGATCTTGTGGAGCTCCAGATAATAATGTAGCCATTGTTTTGAGTATTTGCTCTTTTAGTATCTGAAATGCAAAATGCTGAATTAAGTATTATAATTGCTTTAATGCCAAGCAAATATGTTTTTATGGTGCCAAGTTCTGTGGGCTACCACAGAAACAGTTAACAAAACCCCTGAAAACAAGCTATTAAACAGTAACATCTGAAATACTGAAAATTAGAAGGTGAAAACTGAAATTCAAACACTACAAATGGTCATTGGTGAATCATTGTCTGCCCTATATTCACATCCAGTGTTCACTTTATCCTGTTTAGGGTCATAGTGGAGCTTATGCTTATTGTAAAAAGCCAAAGAAATAAGGCAGAGAATCCATCCTGGTTGGAATGGCAGTACCTCTGTTAATATCTACAAACTTACACATAGCACCCACACAAACACATATACATGTATAAATACAGAGGAGACGTTAAAATCATGCATGTTCCCCCATATTTCTGGGGACATGCAGTATCTGTAGAAAAGGCACCCCAGCCAAAAACTGAGCTGGAAAAGACAAACAATCAGTTCATAGTTAAACAACAATATAATTCACTTCATATATTACCAGTGGGCATATCTATACAAAGTTGGTAGAGTATATTTGCTTCACATATGAACGTAAACTTGATGTAGTGACATATAAAGTTACGAGGAGCAGTTATCGTTACTGGTGTGAAATGTGCAAACTCTCAGTGTGTAAACATACAAAGACAGAAGTCAAGATGAAATGTATGAACTACTGTAAATTATGTAAAATACAGAAGAATTTAAAAAGTGTTTAGGAAACAACAAACATTATCAAGTAAACAGAAATGAGTTCAAAGGTTTTTGGCCTAGAAATATGAAATAAGAGGAAATTGTGAGGATTCTGGGAGCATCAGAGAATTTGAACTGTATCCCTATCTTACAGAATACAATTTCCAAGATTATTTTGTGAGCAGGTTAAATCATCACACACAGTTTTTTTCCAAAGGGATACAGAGTTTACAGTTTGGAACTGCTGGGTACAACCACTGAATCCCACAAATATGTAGATATCCTCTAGGAGGGTCTGACAGGTCTGACACAGGCAAATAACTGGTGCAAAAGACTTGCCCCCAGATTCTCTATAGCTTGCATGGTGTGCAAGATTGGTGCAGGAGCTCAAGCAGGAAATATGTCTGCCGTGCGATCCAGGAACAGCCTGCAGGGGCTTTCACGAGCGCTCCTGCAATAATCGTCCACGGACTAAGCCCCTGTATGTAAATCACCCCATTTGCAGTATAAATATATGCAAATTAGGTGATTTTGCAATTAAGCAAGCTTGTAACCGGCCATGCAGGACTAGTGATATCTGCAGAAATGTACTTGGTTAGTAACAGAGTACATTTCTGCAAAATCCAAAACGGAGCTGTGGCAGCTCCAAATAAAGGCTGCATATCATGTAGTAAGCATGCCATTGGCCAGGTATAAGGCCACTGGCATTGCAAACAGTAAAAAAAACACAAAAATTTACTTTTATTTTTTTTTTAGCCGATCTCAGCTGTTTAACCGTAGGGCAGCGGAGCGCAAATGGGATCGGGGAAAAATAACAAAATGAACCTAAATTAAGCATTCTAACTAAAATCAGTATTCTGTCATGCAAGTCAATGGCAAGCAGAAGACAACATGGCCAGTGAGTAGTGGTTGCTAAGGGGGGAGGCTCAGTGCGAGACATGTAACTATGCATTAGCAGACAATCCTATGCAAATGAGGGGAAGGATAGTGAATCGCAGTTTTCCCCAGCATGTTAGTCAGGTCCCAACATTGTAAGAGTAGGAATAGCTTGGTACCAGCCTAGGAGTTAGGTGACATCATGGGGGGGGTTGGCAGTCATACTGTAAGCGGATTGGAGCCCTGTGGCTCGAGTTTGCTCCCAGCTTAGCACAGCTAAGCTAGGGGGGAGTGTCTAAACCTGCCTAGCACTCTTTACAATGCCTAAGTGGGTGTGCATGCCATGCACCGGGTTTTAAAGGCAGAAAAAAAAGTTAAACCAGGAAATAGCAGCAGTGTGCTTAAACAGGAAGGCAATGGGAAGGGAAAACAGCAGTAGGAAGGTTACCAAGGAAAACTAGCATAGCTGGCAGGTGAAATGCATCAGAATCAGCCAATCACACAGGCAGCAGACCAGTCCAGCCCAAAACACTACTATAAACAATGCAAATATCTTCCCCTCTGTTTTTTCCCACAGTCTACACCACCGGTGTAAACAAGCAGGGAACTTTTAACACTCACAAAATAAAATGATAGGGGCTGCAATAGCTATCAAGCAACAACTTGTGGAAGAGGCTGAGGGTGATGAGGATGTGAATGCTGTCAACCAACCCACAGTGAGGAGATGGAGAAGAGTGTAGAGACACAGGGTAACCTACCAGGGGCTACATGAGCTGGAGATAGTGGCACACAATAGGGTGGACAGGGACCTCCTACAACAAATTGTTGAGCTGTGCCGGCCACGCCTGACACACAGAACTAACAGAGGGGAATCCATCCCAGTGGATACCAAGGAATGTGTAGGCCTACGGATACTAGCTACAGGTACCTTCCAAAGGGCAACTGGGGATATGATGGGGATTTCACAGGCATCAGCATCCAGGGTACTCCACCAGTTCCTGGATTCCATTTCAGTACATGTCATTGAGCACGTATATTTTCCCAACATCCGTGAGGCGTTGGCCAGCAATTTGCAACTGTTCCACCAAATAGCAAAATACCCTGAGGTAGTGGGTGCTATAGACTGCATGCACATATGCATCAAAGCACCACCTGATGAGCAAGGTAGGGTCTACATCAACCACAAGGGCTTCCGCTCCATCAACTGACATGATGTGTGCGATGTCCAGGGCATAATAATGAATGTGTGTGCTGGCTGAACTGGAAGCTATCACGATTCTCACATCTGGCATCTGATGCAGCTGTATCAGAGATTTGCCAGTGGGGACATCCCTGATGGTCACCTTGTGGGAGATGCTGGATACACACTGGAGCCGTGGTTGATGACACATCAGAAATGCACACACTCCTGAAAAAGAACTCCATAATGAGGCACACACACAAACCAGAATTAGAGTAGAGCATGTGTTTGGGATGCTCAAGTCACAGTTCCGGTGCCTGGACACATCTAGTGGAGCCTTGTAGTACTTATCAGCTACATGTACCCAAATTGTCCTTGTATGTACCATGATACACAATATGATCCTGCAGAAACAGCTGCAGCAGGAACAGCACGGGGCAGGGCCACAGAGCCCCCCCACCATTGCCAAGACCTGCACAGGCACTGAGTGATTCGGAGGAGGAACAACCTGAGCCTGCCCCAGTAGGCAGAAGGAGGCATGCCCAGTATGCCCAAGCCTTGGCAAAGAGGCAACGCATAGCACATACGCTGACACAGGAGGGACCCAGAGAATAACACCTCTCCCTAACTCTCACATACAGTAAAAGGGATGCCAAACATTACACTACCTGTGCTTAACCATGTGTAGGGAGTGTATATGTGCATCAGACATTGGCAGCCCTGCAGCACCACCCTCAATATTGGGACACCCACAAGGTTAGTGACTCACACATGCCAGTCAGGAAGGTTCACATACCCTACAACAGTCACAGCCATCAGGACAGGTGAAGACAACACAAACAAAAGCTGTGCTATGGCCTCTGAATGAGGCTTATGGGTAACCCCCCACCCAGGCCTGCACAGAATACAGCAGGTCAGGCAGTGGGATGTCAGTTCTGAAGGGTAGGAAGTCAGAAGCTAATATGTAGGCAAATAAAAGCTAAGATCTGTAGTACACTGGTATGCCTCTAGTTAGCATGATAGGTAAGACTACAGAATGAAATGGAGTACCCGACATACCAGTACAGTCCTAGACAATGTGTACAAGTATCAGGAGTGCCCCCATCCTACATAGTAATGTAATAACAGTCAGGTGTGTACCCCAACCCTGTGTAGAAATGTAGAAATACTCAGGTGTGCCCCCCATCCTACGTAGTAATGTAATAACAGTCAGGTGTGCCACCCCAATCCTGTGTAGAAATGTAGTAATAGTCAGGTGTGTCCCCCCATCCTATGTAGAAATGTAGTAACAGTCAGGTGTGCCCCCCCCAATCCTGTGTATTAATGTAGAAAAAGTCAGGTGTGCCCCTCCATCCTATGTAGAAATGTAGTAACAGTCAATACAAAATGATAGACGGATACCCTGCAGAGACAGCATGCTACCTGTAGGTGTATGACACAAAGGTCAGCACTGCAGTACAAACTACCTGGACTCGATCCACGCATTCAACACAGACAGGCATACTGGGCATGCCCACACACTTAGAGAAATTAAGACAATGTCAGTCAACAACATACTGAAAGGTCATACTGGGCATGCTCACACACTTAAACACATGAAGGCCATGTCTGCAAACACCAGTGGACCAGACATATCTTTCAGTTGCAGATATTAGTACAGACACTCCTCAGTATGCACCACTCATGCTTTGCACACACCGTGGATAGGAATACAGGCATATATATAAGGACAACACACTATAATACGCCAAAGGTAGACATATATAGATGCGTGGAAGAGGGTGACTGTGACAAGGAGCCATCCAGGCCTGTCACACCCAGCACACAGCCAAAGGGCCACAACCACATGAGGGTCAGATGTCACTCACTGCAGATGCTAGCCACCGGTATCTGTCAGCATTACAGACTATGTGGTGCATGTGCCAGCTGTGCAACATGACTGTACAAGGAAGTTGTCATCTAGCGCTGTATATACGTACCTGTGAAGTATGACCCAATCTATGCCTGCATGTGTGGTGTCAACCCCTAGATGAATGGGTTATGGCCCATGCACACACACTGCCCTCCCCATAGCCCTACTATGACAAGTATGCTTAGGTCATCCACTATGAAATACAACTTTGGGAGAGTTGTAGCCCAGTAATCTCTGTGGCACTTCTCATAACTGTGTACTGTTGTAGTGTGATAAACTAGTTAGAAAGGAGTTCCAATCCCAGACATGGTAACTGTGTGTGTGTTTGTGTGTGTATCTGTCTCTGTCTGTGTAGAGAGCAATGCTTTTTAGGGTGGTCACACTCCCTACAATTGAAATGTTCTACTTTGGTAAGGCTACTGATGTCATCCACCTGGAAATACACCTCTGGTAAGGTGGTAGCCCAGTAATCTCCATTGCGAGTGCCATAACTGGTACTGCTGAAGTGTGATAAACTAGTTACATAGGAGTTCTAATCCCAGACTTGGCAAGTGTGTGTTTGTGTGTGTGTGTGTGTGTGTGTGTGTGTGTGTGTGTGTGTGTGTGTGTATGTGTGTGTGTGTGTCTGTCTGTCTGACTCTGTCTGTGTAGAGAGCAATGCCTTTTAGGGTGGTCACACTCCCTACAATTGAAATACTCTACTTTGGCAAGGCTGCTGATGTCATCCACTTAGAAATACACCTCTGGGAAGGTTGTAGCCCAGTTGTCCCCATAGCATGTGCCATAACTGCATACTGCTGTAGTGTGATAAATTAGTTAGGAGTTCAAATCCCAGACATGGCAAGTGTGTGTGTGTGTGTGTGTGTGTGTGTGTGTGTGTGTGTGTGTGTGTGTGTGTGTGTGTGTGTGTGTGTGTGCATTTGTGTGTATGTGTCTGTCTGATTTTGTCTGTGTAGAGAGCAATGATTTTTAGGGTGATCACACTCCCTACAATTGAAATGCTCTACTTTGGTAAGGCTGCTGATGTCATCCACCTAGAAATACACCTTTGGGAAGGTTGTTGCCCAGGAATCTCCATAGGGAGTGGCATAACTATGTACTGCTGTAGTGTGATAAATTAGTTAGGTAGGAGGTCTAATCCCAGACTAGATAAGTGTGTGTGTGACGGTGTGTGTGTGTTTTTGTGTGTGTTTGTCTGACTCTGTGTAGAGAGCAATGCTTTTTTCGGTAGTCGCACTCCATACAATTTGAAGGCCCTACATTGACAGTCCTGCTGATGTCATCCAATGTGAAATACACCTTTGGGGAAGGAGTTCTCCAGTAATTTCTGTGGTGCATCCTATAACAGCTCCATGCTGTAGCGTTCTATAGACCTCTGTTAGGGGCTCTATACCCACACATGTCAGTTGTGGATATTTTGTGTGTGTGTGTGTGTGTGTGTGTGTGTGTGTGTGTGTGTGTGTGTGTGTGTGTGTGCGTGTGTGTGTGTCACTGTATGTGTAGGGAGCAACGCATTTTAGCCTAGCCACACTCACTACAATTTGAATGCCTTACTTTGGCAATTCTGTTGATGTCATCCAATGTGAAATACACCTTTGGGGAAGGAGTTCTCCAGTAATCCCCATGGTGCATCCTATAACAGCTCCAGTCTGCAGTGTGATAGAGACCTCTGTTAGGGGTTCTATAACCACACATGTCAGTTGTGGATGTTTTGTGTGCGTGTCACTGTCTGTGTAGGGAGCAATGCATTTTAGCCTAGCCACACTGACTACAATTTGAATGCCCTACATTGACAATCCTGCTGATGTCATCCAATGCGAAATACACCTTTAGGGAAGGAGATCTCCAGTAATCCCCATGGTGCATCCTCTAATGCACTCTATGTTGTAGTGTGATATAAACCTCTGTTACGGGTACTAAACCCACACATATTGGTTGTGGATGTTTTGTTTGTATGTCGCTGTCTGTGTAGGGAGCAATGCATTTTAGCCTAGCCTCACTCACTGCAATTCGAATTTCCTACTTTGGCAATCCTGCTGATGTCATCCAATTTGATATACACCTTTGGGGAAGGAGTATTCCAGTAATCGCCATGGTGCGTACTATAACTGCGTAGTGCTGTAGTATAATAAATTAGGTAAGGGGATCTAATCCCAGAGTATATAACTATACCCACACATGTCGGTTGTGGAAGTTTTGTGTGTCACTGTCTGTGTAGGGAGCAATGCATTTTAGCCTAGCTTCATTCACTACAATTCGAATTTCCTACTTTGGCAATCCTGCTGATGTCATCCAATGTGATATACACCTTTGGGGAAGGAGTATTCCAGTAATCTCCATGGCGCATACTATAACTGCGTAGTGCTGTAGTATAATAAATTAGTTAGGTAGGGGGTTCTAATCCCAGACATGACAGGTGTATGTGTGTTTGTGCTTGTAACTTGTATCCTGGATGGAGTTGGGTGTGAGTGTGTGACACCTGGGCCCAATGTGGAGCAGGTTTTGCAAATTTCTTATATGGTGGCCCTAGTATATATCACAATGTCCACTGTATAGGGATAACAGATGTGAAATAGCCAAGAGGCTGTGGTACAAATCCATAACCATAGATGTGATATCAAGGCCAGGCAATCACAGATAGCAACCCCCATACTACCTAGA
Organism: Protopterus annectens; assembly: GCF_019279795.1. Classification (NCBI taxonomy): domain Eukaryota; kingdom Metazoa; phylum Chordata; order Ceratodontiformes; family Protopteridae; genus Protopterus; species Protopterus annectens. The sequence goes on along the minus strand of NC_056744.1, from coordinate 161,861,576 downwards.
GCACACTCTCAACCCATGTCTCATACACACACACACACACACACACACACACACACACACACACACACACACACATATGCCTAGGCAACGACCAATATGTGGGTAGTACACTGCATATTGGCCACTGAAAGTAACTATGGAGTGATTGCAGTAGCCTACAGAGGGCATGGCACCCTGTCCATCTGTCCAATAGGCACGTACATGCAGACAGTGCACCTTCCCCATGTTCCCCACGGGACACCTGCAACACCTGTGATGCCATCACATGTGACCCCACAAAGGACATACCATGCCTGAAAACATGCCCTGTATGGACAAATGCCACTGACACCAGGGAATGCCATTAGCATGCTATCAGTGTAGGTGCAGGGTAAACCTATGGTCCATTACCAGTTCCCACCACAGGTGGCCAAGACTAGCACATCTGATGATAATCTGTGTAGACAACATGGGCCAGACACCCCAGGTACAGTTCCACATACCACTGTATATGCATGTGGGAGGTGTGCACATCCCAGACACCATCCATGTCATGGACTAAGGAACACATACATGGCAAGCGATGCACAGCATAGGCCACACACAATAGTCACCCAGGTGACTGGATGATGGATACAATACCCACCTGTGTGGGCAAAGGCAAAATCTACAGCCCTGAGCCACAATGCAGACCATTGTCATTTGGCCTGATGTCAAGGTATGCCCATCACCTAGCCTTGTATAGCCATCTGGCACAGTTGACCACCACACACCTGTGCAGAAATGCACCCATGCATGTCAGTACTGGCACCCTGTGTGTTTGTGTGTGTGTTGTATGATGCGTATGATCACATCCATACTCACTACAACCCCCACTGGCATACTGAAGCATGCTGTCTGATGCCACACACCTCCCCATAACCTTTGCCCATATAACCTCCGTATGACTCGTGTGGTGCATGCGATACCTGCACAGTAATGTGTTGTGGCAATCTCAGTAGTGATGAGTTGTAATCCTGGCCCTGCCAAGTGTGTCAATGTGTGTGTGCCCCTGTGAGAGTGTGGCTGTGTTGATGCTGGCACCTGTTCATGCAGACAGGCAGGTGTACTTCACCTACTGTATAGCTACCGTATCCCTGTTGCAGATGTCGCTCACCATCACATATATGTTCTGAGGGCTCCACAACAGGTAACCTATGTGGTGCATCCAATAACTACATATAACTGTGATAGCACTACATAGTCATCAGGGGTTTGATACCCTGTACTGGTAGGTGTGTGACACAAGCATGCTTAAGTTTTACTCTCCCACAACTCCCTGACATGTCTTTGCCTCTGTCTGCCTCTCTCACTCCCTCACTGGTGGATGTGGAGACCTACACCTGCTTTGCTTAGGCAGCAACATGTGTATTTTAAGTGATGCCTCATGATCAGCTGATGGCATCTGCATGCATTGCAGCCCTCCCCTAGCTGATTGCACGTGGAACAGCTGTGGTAACATTCCCATAGCCAATTGCATTGAAACACACTCCAATATCTAGGAGCATCATGTTGTTTGGCAAACAGCATCCCAGATGGATTGGGGATTTACCTCTGTCAACATTCACTGTGGAAACAGGCCAACGCACAGGAGGTGGATGTGCCTGACCTGACTACAGACTGTAAGTGCTGCTATACTGCATTCAGAGTAATGTTGGTTTAACAGGGTGTGTGCGGATATGGCTGCCCTACATGTATTAATACCTGCCATGTCAGTTCTATGTTTATGAGGACTCCCCTTCTGTAGGGTCATCTGCAGACTGGGCAGTGTGTGGTGCCTTTGGTTTCATGTGTTACCCACAGTGCATGTATCTGTGAACTGTAGAAGGCAGTGTGAGGATTGCAGTCTGTAGATGGTGAAAGCCATGACAGTTACTGACTTCATATCCCTCATAGGGCATATGTTGTGACAAACCCTGTTACAACAGTAAATGTAGGAGGTTATCACAACAACATGTCAATATTGGCCCTGTGTATGTGCTTCCAGCCACAACCCTGTGAACCATTATATATATGCCATGCATTAAGAGGTGCATATGTGCTGTACACCATAATTAGTGCCATCATATCTGATAAGCCAGTAAGATACCAGACTGCTACACATGCTATATACAGTAGGGGTTATATATGATGACATGACCTTGACATTCTGTGGTTGTTTGTACAGTACTGAGATCTGTGTACTTATGGTGAATGTCAACACTTTGTGTATTGTTAATATGAACCACGGTCTGTGTACAGACTGTGGTAGATGTCATTGTTCTAGGTCCCATCCTATCTGATGTTACATGCTGCTCCACTTTATGTTACTGTATTGGCTTACATGTTTGTAGGGCCATACACACACATGTCCCATACCACAGACAGGCATTAGACCACACTGTGTAGCGGCCCAGTATAAGTAGGGTTAGTGTGTGAGTGGCACATATGAGGATGGTGTTGTACAGATAGTCCATATACTGTAATATTATGCTAGCTTACCATATGTGGCTGTGGCTGTGTTCACATTGGTTGTGGTTATGCACTTTCACACAGATGTATCTTACCCTGTGCTGTGACATGCCTGTAAAGCCTGCTATATATAGCAGGTAGATGTGCATTCCACCTTAGGAGATGTAGGACAGTGTTGAGCCAGTCTGCCTGTAGACTGCACAGTGCTTTGTTACATGCCTAGCGGCTTAGTGTACATACCCACTGAGATGTCATGTCCAGGTATTTGCCAGATGTACTGCTGCCGTGCCTCTCTTAACAGTCATGTATGACATACAGAGTGGTGTGATGTTGTACAGATGTATGTCAATATCTAGTGGGTAGTATGTGGCTATGGCACCTCTGTACCAGCAGTTATTATGTGTCAGGATAGACAGGGGTGTGTGAATGCATAACCTATGGGTGCGAATGTATACCAGTTGTTATGTGTTATACCCATCTACAAGGCTATTAACAACCATATTGTCAGGCTTGGTCCACATGTTCTGTACTAAGTTGTTCTGTGTGTATACCTCTGGCCTGTACAGAATGCATCAGAATGTCCACATCTATTGGCCAATATCTCTGCTGTAGTCCACAGGAGCATTACGTGCTTGCAGCGATATTATACTATGATGTCCTTCAGATGTCTGTCAGTAGCCAATGGTGCACATGTAAAAAGCAGATGTGACCACACACACCATGTCTGTGAAGACGATCTCAATTAAAGTAGCAATAGTCTACTAATATACCTTCTATACATATCTGACATCCCCTTGCACTATGAAGTTGGGACTATAGGGGCTGAGGTAGGGCTACACCCCATGTTCAGGACATATGGTGAATATATATGTACATATGATTATCCAGATATCTGTATAGATAATTACACATGTATATATCGACATATTTAGATGGGTGTGTATATGTATATAGATATGCATATACACACCCAGATATATATACATATACAGAGCATTATATGTCTACACATTTACAGATAGTGATACATATGCACATATACATATACCATGCTGCCTTTCCTGCCAGCAGTCCACTGGTGTTGTATCCCCCACACATACAGTGGGGCTGGGGCCATATATGTGTGGGCTTCACCTGCACAATACATGTGTGCCCATATGCACTCCAGAGGCAGTGTATGGAACAGTGGGATGTAGCCCCTGTATTATTTAGTCTAGAGGGGATGCACCATACATAACCTAGACTGTTACAAAATGTGGGGTATCAGGGGTGAGCTGCCTTAAGGTATCTGGATGTACAGTACCATACATTTCACCTATCTTGACATTACTTACATAAAGTGGGTTACTGCAGGCCTACTGCCTCCTGCCATACAGACTGTTCTGTTTGCCAGTGTGTCTGTGATGGTGTCAGTTATGCCATGTTATGTAACAGTTACATCCCATTTGGTCAATTGAAGTCTTTCCCTCCTAGTGATTGTGTACAGAGTGTAGATAGAGGCTGCTGGACTATATACCTGTATCACTTACTGCTGATTGTGTGGTATCCTGTGGCCCAGACTGTCTTTATTATGAAATGATTTGAAGGGCTTGGCCTGGACAGCAATAGTTGTGGATCTTTCCAGACTACTGTATTAATATAACTATTTCACAGTTGCATTACTCTGTTTATATGGATGTCAGTGTCTGAACAGCTATATGACCTGACATATAGATCTGTAATAGTACATAAATACAGGTATTCCATTTCTGCAAACCTGTGTGTGGTGTTTTATCCCATGACCTCTCTGTGGGTATATGTTGCAGGCAACGAATGTCATTTGTATGGGTGGCTCCTCCAGTGTCCAGTTGTTAGGGTGTTAACTGTAGGCATAGTTGTTCCATATTGTGTGCGCCTACTACATAAGTATCTTACTGTACATATCTCTGCGTATGTATGTGTAGTCACATGTATATCTATATATATGTATATATTGATAGCTTCCACATTTTACATTTCCTATGGGAGCCAGACTGTACTGCAATATATGTTATCAATACTAGCCTGACGTCATACAGGTGGGATGTAGTACTATTAACATCATGTGCTCATGTCGTGTCAAGACCTGGTTATGAGATCTGCAACACTTGGTAGTGTATTGCAGGGCAGACGTGTTTGGTTGTGGGGGGGGGTATACCCATTCATACAAGACGTATATTGTTTGGGGCCTCTCAACCCTTTAATGGTGCATGTGGACATATATGATTTAGTTAATCTCCCATAGATATCTACACACCTATATATATATATATATATATATATATATATATATATATATATATATATATATATATATATATATATATATATATATATATATATATATCTGCTTACATATATATAACTATGTCCGTATATACCTACATAGATATATATCTGCTTACATATATGTAACTTGCTGTGTATATGTAGACATATAGGTGTAGACATATATATGTGTTGATGTAGGCATTCGCAATATATGTTCATATATATTTCTATATATGTATATATTTCTTATATATATATATATATATATATATATATATATATATATATATATATACAGATATAAATATGTTGTATCTGTTCAGATATTAATATATTTATACACATACATCTAAATGTTGGACTACATTCTCTGTACTGTTTAATGACTAGGCTGGATGATATGTTTTTGAAATCATCAGGGTTATGTATAGTTGGCATGGTTTAGTGGTCAATCACTTTATCTATGGTGTGCAGGGTCCTGGGTTTGAACCTTGCAAAAGCTGCTTATTTTGTTGCTGGGCAGAAAAAGGGCCGTTGGATACAGAGTGATTAAGGCACTTTAAAGCAGTTGTAAGCGGGTTTGCACGTGTTTGCATGGAAGTAAGCACTGCTAACTTCCGGTTACAGTTTCTGATACTCAGTTAGCTTCTAAATTGCTTAACCAGTGTAGGCATTGCTTACCCTCATGCAATCAGGCTTAGACCCGCTTAAAAGTGCTTACTCCCGAACTAATTTTTTTTAAAAGAAAAGAAAAAAGGGTTGATAGGAAAGTGATGAAAAAGGGGCACAAAGAGGGAAAGACAGTAGGGAAAATAGCTAGGGATGTGCAAGAAGGGTGTAGGGAAGGTCCATAGCTGCCCATTTCTTCTACAGCAACAGCTGTGCATATACACTGAATTTGGAGGTAGATTTTACACTCAAACCCCTGGGAGAGGGGTGAGGACAACAATAATAAGTTGTGATACCAATTAGACTGGATTACATGTGTCCAGTGGACATGTGTGTGAAATCGACAGCTATGTATGTGGCGAGATTTTTTTGTGGGAACAGATTGCATTTTTTCAAGTGAGAGTGGGATGTTGGGGAGGGGTAGTAAGTATATTTGGGAGGTAGGTTGGGTAGGTTAACAGATAAGACACAGAAGATGCATGCAGGGGTGGTATATGACACATGTGGGGAGTAATCACCTTGATGGGGATGAGTGTTGGCATATCAGAAGCCCACAAGCCCCCTAGTGGTAACAGTGGGACTGAGGTTTTCACCGATGGGCAGTCACCACTGCACCTTCACAGCTCCGGAGGTGGCTGTGCCGGGGGGTTGAGCCACAGAGCCACGCTGGCTATCTAATTGTGACATGCGACCCTTGAGCTTGATTAGAAGATCACCGAACTGCTCGTGATTGCTCTACGCACCATGACCCCGATCTGGTGATGGGTGACAGGTGCCTGTCCGCACCCACTCCCAGGGGGGCGAGCCCCATCTCCTGAGGTGGTTTCACCCGAAGGTAGTGCAGGACTAACGGACAGGGAGGTTCAGGGTTGGGCCCCAGACATGCTGGTGCCTGGTGCCATGGCCAGCTGAGGTGGAACAGGTGGGTCTTCTGGGACCAGCCTTCTCAAGCATCCTATAGTGTTTAGATGTCATCATCATATATGGGTTAGTAATAGTCAACACATTCCAGGGTTAGGTATAACAGCATGCATAGATATTCCCATTAACCCAGACACCAGATACGGAACAGTTGCATAGCAAACAGAACACATGCATATATATGGGACCACAGTGGTGATAAGAACAGCATGCAGGTACATTGATGGCACCATGCCACCACTGTTAGAATTATTCCATGTAGCACATGCATGGGAACCATGAAAATATTTATCAAACAAATGGACATTATCAGTCATTACTGGCATTGGTGAGCTCACGGGCGAGACAGTCCCAGGCCTCCGCCTTATATACCAGTTGGGGTGGGTATGTTGATTATTGTTGGAGATATGGTGGGGAGGGGGAAAGATGTCAATTAACAAGTAGTATATTCCTGTAGTCCACATTACTTTCCTAGTCAGTGCTGTTATCTGTACCTTACAAGTCTTACTACACTACCCTATAGCCTTAGTTTGGACAGTGATATGGCTGTCGTCATCATTACACATGAACCAGATTTACCTGCAGTATGCACCTCTTACCTGGTATACCTGTGGAGGGAATGTTTAACACTAACTAACTGTTTCTACACATACTCCTGGATTCTGGGTTGTTGTTTTGCACATAGCTATCCAACTCTTTCTGCACAGACTCTGGCCATGTGTTGACCACATGCTGGTGTGCCGGGATATATTTAGAATATTGCCCTTTTTCAACTTTAGTGACCTGACACACACACACGCACACACACACACACATATACATGCTTTCCTACACAGTTATATTATGTAGTACAGTGTGGGTGACAGTGACCAGTGATACTTTATTATTCAGAGAAACTGCAACACTCACAATCCCCTACAATACCAGTTTGAACAGTACCAGTACAGGTTATATTGGTCTGTATTCCTCAGTACAGTGTTCATATCCAACGTACCTGTAGGAGCAATGTTTGTTAGCACTACCTGACTGTTGCCACACAAAGTTCCGGATTACTCATTAGTATTATGCACATACATATCACTCTGTTACTGTACACACTCTGGTCACAGCTTGACAACATGGTAGTGTAGATAGGACATACTTGAAATATTACTCTCCTAACAGTTTTGGTGGTTGCTACAGTGACAGGTGTGATCTCATGATGGTTGACAATCACTTGTATTCCTTGTTTGCTGGCATATACATCTGTGATCATCCCACAGACTTACCAGGGGGACAGGCAGCAGATATGGGCACATATACTGGACATTCTGGCCTCATGTGTACAGTTGTGGGGTATGAATCTGTATGCAGTCTAATTCCACTCCCAGGATTCCGATCATGGCTGTGTCTGCTGCAACTTAAACACTGTCCATCACAGTTGTGTCTGCTATATTGATATTGCTGTATATCTCCAATCTGCTTTCTGTCTTATTAATCCCCTGTGCTTATGCAATCTGACCTTGTATTACAACACTACCTAGACAGTTATATGCTGTAGGACAGTGTGGGTGACAGTGATGTGTAATACCTCATTATTCAGAGCAGCTGCACATCATTCTTGTATTTCTGGGCACAGTGTTGGTATATGACAGACCTGTCGGAGTAATGTTTATTATCACTACCTGAATGTTCCCGCACACAGTACCAGATTCCACATTACTATTATGCACATGTATCTCACTCTGTTACTGTACTCAATCTGACCACAGCTTAACATGTTGGGGTGTAAATGGGACATACGTGGCTTCTTAGTCACATAAGGTATTGGGGAGTTGCTAGTGTGCCAGGTTTGGTGTCATAAATGTGTGTCCATCAATTGTATTTCCTGTTTGCTATCTATACATCTGGGATCATCCCACTGAGTTCCCAGGGGGACAGGTTGATAGGCAATAAATATGGGCCACTTTAATAGACATTCTGGACATATCTGTACAGTTGTGGGGTATGATTCTGTATGCAGACTACTACCTCTGACAGGATTCGAACTGTGGCTGTATGTGCAAAAACAACAACTGTTCACATCTCAGTTTCTCAGTTACATGTGCTATTCAGTTTTTGTTGTTTGCATTTTCCCTGTTTACTGTTTTTGTGTCTCTCAGTTGTACTAGATGGCCTCTGGGGATTACACATGTCATATACAGGCATTCCTACACATTCAATTTTTGGTGCATGGTGTGGATAACAGTGCTTAATACAACAGTACTATTACATGATTGCAAATCTACATTACCATATGATACCAGAGTATACACATGCAGTCCAGCATTTAGACCTGTTTTGTCAGGATATTACACATTTATTGACATACAAACAATATGAGACTCTTCCTGCCATATTCTCTAATGTATGCAGTACTTGCCTTGAACAATACAGGTTTTATACTAGCAATTAACTTACTACTACTTACATTTTTATTTCCTATGACAGTAAATGCATGAGTATTACTGACCTGCCTCTTGTCGCAAACTCACCAGGTAGCTGATGTGGGCCTCCTGGTTCATGGCCCACTCCGTTGCAGCTGTGGGAGACATAAGAGGAATATTTAGCCATACCTATCCATGATATACCTGAGCTAGCAATTATTACACACATACCTGGGTGATACACACATCTGGAACATCTCCTGATGCTCTAGCCTCTTGGAGCCACTCCTCCAAGAGGTCCCCCTTCCACCGCTTCAGGTCGGTATAGTGGTGCCTGACCTGCTCACCAGTTCGGGGTATGCCAGTGGCACTGGTGAGCTCATGGGCGAGACAGTCCCAGGCCTCTGCCTTATATTGGGAGCCCTGGTACTGGCCCTGCAGCAGTCTCTGAGCATGGTCTTTAAATAGGCGTCCTGCCATGACCTTGGACTCCTGGATGCACCAGCGCTGCACCTGTAAGTGCACTCCTTTTCCCCTTACTGTCATAGTGCCTGTAAGGGGAAGCTACAACCAATTATGAGATGTATTACTGCCTCTTGGGTTTAAGTAGGGCTGAATTCCCACACTTTTCTGTGATTGGATGGTTTTGAAAAGGCTAAGCTATGGGCAAACCTGCTTACCTAAGGATGACATTGTTTAAAGGGGTATATCACTGGGCACAATGAGTTAGCTGGTCTACACATTGCTCACACCTCCTAAGCTGATCTCTGCAATGCTTAGCATTGCTTGCTTTAGACTTTCATTATAATGCCTTTTTGGCATTGTGTTATTATTCATTACACCTTATATGTATGCCTGGTATCCCTGATTGATGTGTACATACACTCTGTGGGGTCCTTGTTTTTTATTGGGGACTTCAACACTGTATTACAATTATACCTGACTTCTGGGCTTACTGCTGTACTCCAGTTCACATATTTATGTTCTGTAGTGGGTTATGGCACATATGACTGTATACTGATGCCTTTCACTGGTTTAGTTTGGTTATACTATGATGAGGACTTGTTTGCTACTACCTCATTCATCTGTATTTCTGTGATGGCTTGGTGGATAACTACTGGGACTATGTTATATAGTGTCCTGGGTTCGAGACCTGCATGACTGTTTAGTTTCTTGATGGGCAGAACAAAGGCTGTAGGATACAGAGTGATTAAGGCACTTATGAGCAGTTGTAAGTGGGGTTGCGTGATGGTAAGCACTGCTAACCTGCCATTACATCTGCTTACAGAGCGTTAGCTTTAGAATTGCTTAGCCAGTGTAGGCATTGCTTACTGCCATGCAAACGGGCTTAAGGCCGCTTACTAGTGCTTAAATATGCTTACTACTGCTTATTTGTGCTTAAATCTGCTTACTAGTGCCTTATTCATAATGACACTGACACCTCGCATGTGCATTTACTGCAGTACTCCAGTTCATAAATATATGTCATTTAGTGAGTTATGCAACAAAATTAATGATCATAACTTGCTTTGCCATGTAAAATGGAATGTGCGACTCGAACCAGGAATGCCTGCTCATCAAGCAAATGGTCTGCCCACTACACTATTGAGATGCTGCTTCTTTTGCATATATCTTCCTTGTTATCCTCTTCAGCCTTTTAAGCTGCTTTAACCATAACTAAGCGATGGGCACACCGGCGCACCTATGGTTAGCTCTAATCGGATTTTAAAAATAAAAAAGGGTTTCTTCATTTTATTTCTCCATTCTGTTGCTGTTATACACAAGGGGGACTGTTGGTGGGGATATGTGGTCACCTGTGAGCGGTCTTGCTCATTGCATACCCCTTTCTGCTATTCTACATTGCAGGGGTGTGTTTATTCTGAGAGCTCTGCTCTCAGACACGCCCCCTGCACTCTTACATGCTCCATATAAGCCTAGGACCTTGGGCAGCACGCCTCATTAATATGCATGGCGCGCTGCCATCCTGCTCCTAAATGGTCGCTTCCATGCAGGACTAAGCTAGTCCTGCATGGAAGATTAGTAAATCCAGGGGTTGGTCTAAAACCCAGTGCAAAAATATACTTAATTATATCCTTTGGGAAGACAACCCCAACATGAGGGTTATAGGGGCTTAATCCTCTTCAAGAAAAGATGTTTTTTTTTTGTTTTGTTTTTTTTGGGGGGGGTTGCATGCACCAAGAGTGATGCTCGGTGAATGTGTACTAACATATCAATGTGTATAGTTTTAATCAATTTGTGTCAACATTATGCACTTTGATATTTGTACTGTTCAATTAAGGTAAAAATCTATACATATGTGTGTGTATATGTGTGTGTGTGTGTGTGTGTGTGTGTGTGTGTGTGTGTGTGTGTGTGTGTGTGTGTGTGTGTGTGTGTGTGTGTGTGTATATATATATATATATATATATATATATATATATATATATATATATATATATATATGAGACAGAAGACTAATGGGTGGAGTTTTTAGAGAGCTCAGCAGGTGCATATGGTCAGAAATGCAGTTTGATATTTAAGCATACTGTATATATACAAAGTAAACATGCTGCTCAGACATACATATTTCAATCACAGGTGATAAGCAAAGCAAACAAAACTTCTATTTTATATATGAAAATGTCCAGCAAACTACTAATAATTACCTTATATATATGGCCCATGTAATGCTAGTATTGAGACAGAAAAATATGTATTAAATATTGTTTGGGATAACATAACTGTGAGATGGGGGTTGGGGGTGAAATCACAGGCAACCTCACAATGTGAGAACAGAGACTTGACATTATGGATAGCTTGTTTGCCTATACAGGGCTGGCATGCACAAACACACTTCTAACACTGTGCAGTCATACTGTTACATTTGAGCTGTGCTGGTACTAACAAATGTGGCATTAGTATATGAAAGTTATACATTCTTTTTTAATCTCTACTACTATGGATATCAAATGCCAGACATTATGAAGAATGTATATTCGTGCCAGATCTTTCTTAGGTGCTCCACTCTGCATCTGTGCAGCCACCTCTTCCTTTCAGTCACTTTAGGTGCTATAGAAATAAAAAGGGCATATTATAAAATATGTGGGTGGTATACAGTGGCAGGTTATTTGTGTATCTACGGTAATTATAGTACAGAGGTGGTGACTGCTGTTTAACTTCATCCTTCCATCAGCAAAAGAGGCCAGGATGACGGCACCTAATGTCACTGTATTGATGATGGCAGTGCTCCTCATCCATGGAATACCAGTAGCACATGTGACAACCTTACCCAAACTATTCCAAGCTTCGCTCGTATACTGATGCCCAGTATAGCCGTCCTGCAGGGGCCTTCAGCTATACTCCTTATGAAAGATGCCCAGAAATATTTTGTGGGGTTGGCATAAGGGTTAAAGTCTTTACCTCATAAATACAAGTAACAGGATTTGATTTTGACCTAGAGCTGTAATAGTTTACAACTGATAACCAAGTATTTACCTATGAGCCTATGAATCTCTATGTTCTAAAAGCAGCACTAGCCACTCCTTCTGCAGCCTTAATGTCTCACCAGAAGAATCTCAGTGAAAAGTGACAAACGACTAGTGCCCATAATAGTTCTTGCATGTCCTATCTTCCATGCAGCGACAGGCATCAGCAGGTACCTTATTTGATGGCAAAATCTAATTGCCTCATTAGATGGCAAACTCAGAAACTATGGATATTGTAATATTATGGTTCAGTAGTCAGTTTAAAGTATGAATCATGGCAGTCCTCCATCCCTCTGTATGCTGTTGAGAATGCATGCAATACAGGGACTCCATCTACAGGTGGTTAAATGCAGTATGACAGTTTCCTCACCCCCTAGAACCTTAGACTGACCATGCATGCTAGGAGCTTTCTACAGGTACTCAGACATTCACACAGCATACACACGGCATTGTGTAGAAGTCTGCATGATGTTTTCTATGTGTGCTTATCATACAGAGTGATTCAGAAACAATTACGAGCTGAGCTCTAATTAGCATAATCAACATGCCCAGAGGGGTACATCTACATTATATAAGTGTGATGAGAAGCACAAAGCTTCATTGCCCTATGGAAGAAAATACTGGCACAAGCATTTGATTCCTGTTAAAGGTAATTTTGGAGAAAACTTTCTTCTGGCTAAGATATCTACTTATGTAAATTAAGTGCTCCCTCTTACAAATCCTTACCTCTGCACAATGATCTATACCCTGCCACCTATAAAGGGATGGCAATTTGTCAGCACTTTTAACTGTATTGGCCAAAGTGTCTTGAAGGGTAGATTAGTGTACTGAATGTAGTTTCCTACAAGACTGTTATGTTAAATACTTTTTTTTAGTGTTGCATGCCTTGTGTATATGTCTTTAGACACAATTTTTGTAACGGTGCTTTTGTAACAGTTATTTGCTTTTGTTCAGTTGCACGTCTATGACTGTTTTGTGGGAATTATGTACTCAGTACACCTATATGCCTAACATTTACTTAAAGTTTGTGGATGCAGATATCTTTAAGGTGCAATTACAGCATAGTATATACATAGGAGGATACTAGTAGTAGTAGTGTAGGGATTTGTAAGGCCCATGCATGAACAACGTTGCTAATTCCACTGTTTTGCATATCAACCAAGCAATGCCTAAAAAACAGGGCACATGGAAACGAAACTGCATCATCTGATGTGCAATATACATCCACCCCTAAGCCCAAATTCTCAGATGCTAAGAAAAAAGTTGCAATACAGGGCCTCCATCTCCATGCCATTGGCTTTTTGATGTTGACCAGCCCACGTATATCAGTGTCTGGGCTGAGACGGTCAGAAATGTGAATGTGGTGGCTGGAGAGACCCATGATTATAAAATGGTCTAGTGCTGGTCCAAAGATATTATCCAGGCTATCACAAACAGAGCAGAAGCTTTGGCCCAAGAATATAGGGCAACAGGTTGTGTGCAGCCCAGGGACATAGGGCAACAGGTTGTGTGTGGCCCAGGAACATAGGGCAACAGGTTGTGTGCTGTCAACTGAACAACCTGTTATGGAGATGCAAGAGTTCATGGCTTTTTTGAAAGGCAATACCATCTCTACAGATTCCCAGAGTACAGTGCTGGATATTGAGGTTTACAATTTGTTTTACAATTTTACAGTTTGTTTACAATTTCATTGGATCAATAGCTCCAAGTCTTTCTTGCCTGTTAGTCACTATAGACTTCATTCAGTCTGTCTGACTTATAGTATGCAAGTACAGTGGGTATCCAACAGATACAATCATCTGCACAAGGTATGGCCAAGAGTATTAGTTTTTATCATGTTAATGGTTGCAAAGATATCATCTGCATGTATAGTTGTCATACTGGTTCATACTTACAATAGCTAGTGCTTTCTTTTGCTATATTCACAGGTGATTCTTTACTTGGTGCCAACACCGTGAAACCACCCCATCTGATGTTGGAGAATCCTCTGACTCTAATAACTCATTACAGCCGAGTGCACCTCCAGGCATTTCTGAGTTACCGCCAACTGTGCCTCTAGGCATCAAATATTGCTTGTTCATATTTGCATTAATAATTACAAAGCCATGCTACATACAAGGTATTAGGATATTTTATCTTGAAGCATGTAGGATGGCAAACATAATTGTATTGATATTTGACCTCTGTCAATGAGTATTTGTTTGAATTCTAAGGTGATAACTTCACTTTTTAAAGGCTCAAACCACACCCACTGGGAGTTAAAGATACATACTCAAAATAGCTGTACTGGAGAGGATGATGGTAGGGATGAGCTGTCATGGTCAGAAGGTGCAGAGTGTGTGTTAGACATAGGGAATGTGATCACCACATCTCCTACACAGACTCTATCCCTGTGGATACTTAGGCTACACAAACATCTGAGAAAGAATAGGTTGATGGAGACACTATTTATTAGAGAAATATGCTGGCCCCTAGTAGACAAATGTCTGAATTTGCTCCTAGCTCTCATGGACATGAAGATCCACACAGGGAAGTTAGTAATGGTTGCCACCCTCCCCTTATGGTCGGTGTGTCAGTAGCTGCAACCTAACATATATGCACAGCCATTATGGAGGCACATTCTAGTACCACCACGGCCACAGCAGAAATAGTAAGGGTGATCCAAGGTGTGCATGGTAGAATTGTCTTCTCTGGGTCATTTGCAGGGGTGAGGAGCCATCCTTATAGCTGGTCATTTGCTGCATCCACAGATGTTAGCTAACATGGCCATGGCTATGTGAGACCTCACTACTGTAGTGCTAGCACTTCTACAGCAATATCTATTCGAGAAATATCTGCTTCCAAGAGATGGCTATCCACAGCTAGCATAACTCCTAAAAGACACTAGTCAAGGTCAATTAGCTCACCAGCATCTAGCTAGTGTCATGGTACAGGCAGTGCAACTCCAGGCAAAGCCAGTTCTCATGGGAAGAGATGTGCATTAGATGCTGGACCCTCTATTATGCATGCCCTGGACATGTCCACTAGGCTGACCTGCAGTGTTGCACAAATTGCTGTAGCTGCATCCCTGCAGACAAACATTCTCACCACCAGAGCCCTCTGCACATCACAAACATCCACTGACCCCAGCCCATCTCAATATTAAATTTCTGAAATTTCCCATAAAAGCACTTTATCTTTTTTATTAACCTCAGCACCAACACTCACACACTTTCCTCTGAAAGACATGAACTCCTGTACTCTGTTTTCCACCTACACAGATAATGATAACTGTGCCCTCTCCTTTGTACATTGTTAGTTGGGTTGCCTGAGTTGATGCACAGAGTGGCCAGTCTGTACATGAGTAAGTATGGCATGGTGTTCTTTTTGCAGCCATCATTTTTGCTGCAATGCATCTGCTTAATTCATGTATAGTTTTGCTGTAAAGCTATGTGGAATCTGCTGCCTCTTTTCTAATTTCCCAGCATACTGTGTCACTAATGTATGACATGATCAGCCCTGCCGCTGGCTGCCTACTCTGATTTCTCATCTGTCTCAGCTTCCACTGCCTGTTGTGCTGAGATCTGCATGCCCTGCAAGAGCCCACCCTACTGTAACTGCTTTCTAAGTATAATGTTGTGTAACATTATACACATAGTCAGTATTTTGACACACATGCAGGGTCAAACTTCAGGGCACCACCTTATGAATACAAACAGTGAAAATGTGCCTTCAGCAGCACAAGCGTATGTTAACTAGTGTTTCTAGTTTGAGATAGTGAATAACTGTACCTCTGGTCTGTTTGTATGTATTCCTGATGAATGTCATAAGGTAGGGCATATCTGGCATCACCAACAATATGCCCGTGTGGGAAGTCACCACTTGCAAATCTTTGGTACAGATCAAATGTGTGCCATATATAGGATTCAGGAAAACTGTCTACATATACAGGATTCAGAAAAACTGCCTCAGTGGCCTGCAGATACATTGTAGATGATACCCTGTGCATTATAGATCATATGGCAGTTGATGACGTGATGCCCGCTGTGATTTGATGTACTTTCTACCTAGCTCACCAGGTGGGGGCCTTTATTTCAATGTGGATACAGTCTATGACCTACATTATCTTAGGAAAATTGCAGAAATTGTTGAGCTTGTGCATTGTGCTGGATCCCTCCTTTGGGGTATGTGGGAACCACATATGCTCCCCACATGCTGAAGAATGTCATTGACAAACTCATGGAATATTCTCGAGGCAGATGCCTGAAATAACTCCGCTGTGTCCCCAGTAAGTCATTGAAAGTTCCATATAGCTAATATACACAGAGCCACATATACCATTATTTCCATTAAGATAGGTATTAAACTCCCACTGGGCTGCAAATGGGGCTGACCCATTTCTACTACTTGATGAATTGGGTCTTTATCAATGCAGTTCTGCTCAATATAGTTGGTGTCATAGAGACCATGAAATCTTAACAATGGTAAGATTATTCAGTGCCTCGCGAGGTAACATCACACACTGTCTGAAAGATGATTGCTACCTGCAAATACACATTTAGTATGGTTTCAGCAATTCCTAACATAATTTCACAATCTACTCTGAAAATAGGTATGTGACAGAGTTCAAATTTACAACAAATGCTGCTCTGTTGTATAGGATTTAGCAGTTTGTGAATTACTCCTCCATCTTGGTTTGTCTCATTATCATATAAGACATCTCATTGTGTAGTTATTAGTATGTGATAAAGTAAAAAGGACCAAGGATGACCAGCAAAACTCGTGCACAGGAGAAAACCGTTTATTCCAACCTGGTTTAGCGCTTTCAACTAGAGATACTAGTCTTCATCAGAACCATAAATGCCCATACCAAACAGGTTAATATAACAAGATTAATTAAAAAAGGCGCCAAAACATTTAAAGATATAATACATAAAGTGATGGCTCACTTATAGACAATACATGCCATATAACCATAAAAACAAATCAAAAAATCTTATTTAAATATGCATTAATTTTGATGTATAAAAAAAAATAATTAAATTCATCATTTAATAAAATTCATTATACTAGTAAATCTGTGTGAATATACTAACATTTATATATATATATATATATAATTAAAAATACACACTTATATTTTGTAATAAATTACTAATATCACTACAGTCAGTATTATATAAGATGTTCCTACACCATTACTGAGACAGTACTAAAAATGGTTTTATACTAATTGAATCATTTAGTCCAGGGGCCCTAGTGGCATCCAGCATTATCTGCCATTTGCTCTCTAAAGCTGATAACTGCATTTTCCAATTTCCACTAAACATAGAACTTTGCAAATGGTCAATAATGGCAAAACGGAAAGTATGTGCTTCACCATGTTCAAGCAAATGCCTGTAAAGTGCATTTTTGCTGTCTTTTTTCTGGATCCGGTAAAAATGCTCGTAAATACGTTTCTTAAGATTCCTTTCCGTTTTGCCCACATAATAGGCAGAACAGTTCGTGCACGTAGCCAGATATACCACTTTAGTGGTATTGCAATTCCCTTTCCTAAACTTAATAAATGTGTTGTTAATGTCCCTTAAACTAATATTTTTAACCACATTGATGTGTCTGCACTGATTGCAAGTGCCACATTTGGTGGTACCTCCAAAAATATCCCGTTGGTCACTATCATTAATATTACTTTCTAAGATTCTCTTTAAATTCGCTCCTGTCTTATAGACTACCTTTGGCAGAGACCCAACTATATGATAAAGCTTAGAAGCTAGAATAATATCCCAGTGTTGCTTTAATATATCCAATATGACATTTGTGTGAGGGGTGTAAGTTAATACACACACCCTTCGGTAAATTTGATCGTCCTTTACCTCTTTGTCTGGGATGACAGAATATTTTCCTAACAACGGGGGATATTTATTGCCCCATTCTTCTTGCACATATTTAGTAACATTATTAACCAAATGCAACGGATAACCTCTATCCAGAAACAATTTTTTGATGTTTGCGATTTCAATAGTCATAACATTTTCAGTAGAAGACATCCTCGCAGCACGGATGCATTGTCCCTTAACTATGTTAGTAAAAATGTGGGGTGGATGATTGCTGGTAAAGTACAAATAATCATTAGAAAAGGTAGGTTTGCGGAATAGTTTAGAAGTAAACCCACTAGACCCCAATCCGATGAGAACATCCAAGAAAGGGATGTCACTGTCACTAATGCTATGAGTGAATTTTAAAAAAGTAGAAGAAGTGTTGAGGAAGGACATGAATTCATCCAGCTTCTCGGCTGATTCTTTCCACAAAATAAAGATGTCATCCAGATATCGTCCATAAAATTTAATGTCCGCATAATAGGGGCTTTGAAACAAAATCTCCTCCTCCCACTCAACCATTACCAGATTTGCAAATATCGGAGCACATGAGGAGCCCATGGCCACCCCCTTGATTTGTTTGAAAAACTCCCCTTGGAACGTGATGTAATTATGTTCCAAGACCAGACCCATCATGTCACATAACAAACATATCCTGTCCCAACTAAAACCAGAATATTTGCGTAGACTGTTGGAAAAATATTCCAATCCTAATTTGTTGGGAATACAGGAGAACAAGTCCACAACGTCTATCGTAACCAGGGTAAGGTTGGTCTGCCAGTGGTCATGTGTGAGTTTTCCTAAAAAGCTCCAAGAATCCTTCAAAATTTGAGGTATAACTGCATAAATATGTTTAAGCTGATGGTCGATCCATTTACCCAACTTGAAGGTTTTTGATCTGGACCCTGAAATAATCGGTCTGAAAGGAGGATTATCCACTGACTTGTGGATTTTGGGGATCCCCACTATTGTCGCTAAAACCGGATAGTCATTTTTCAAGTAAGTGTAAGTCTCATTGGTAATTCTACTATCGATGAGATATTCCTCTATGGCCAAATCAATACGGTGGTGACCTATATTGATCTGATTAAGGGAAACTGTCTCATAGACCTCTGTCTGATGTAAGATGTCATATATCCTAGAGACATACTCATCGGAAGGGAAAAGAACAATCCCTCCACCCTTATCTGGTTTCATTATACGGACTTCCTTGTTCTTAACAATTTGCTTTAGACAATCTCTCTCAGCCTGGGTAAGATTGGTCTGAAAAGTGTTGTATATAGACTGATAGTTTCTAATATCCCTGTGTAATCTATACAAGTCTTGACAAACCAATTTTTCAAAGTTGGCAATACTCGGATGGGAAACCGGTATGAATACACTTTTCTTCTTCAGTATTTTGTCCGCTCTCTCATCTAATTGCTGGTCCTGATCATTGAAAGTAACAGCTAAATTTAAATTACGACAAAAAAATTTTACCTGTTTAATGTTGTCCACTAAGTTGCTGCGAACCGTAGGAACAAATTTCATACCCTTACACATAACTTTAATAAAATGTTCGTTAACCTCCATGTCAGTGTAATTGTAAACACTGAAGCCTTCGTATGAGTTGAAAACACAAGAAGGCCCCTGTGGATGAACTGTGGTACTCAACATGGTACTCTCCAGCATTTCATTCACATAAGTGGAAGATTTCAATGCAGCTGGGAGATCAAGTGTTTCTCCCTCAGTCTCAACACTGACATGGGTTTGAAATACCTTAACTACCTCCTGTGATGGTAACTGTGCCTGTCCGGGTACTTGTTTGTGGAGGGCCTGTCCCTCTGAAAATCCCGGAAGGGTTGACTGGAATTAACTCTACCCTGAACTGGCTCGCTGTAACTCGTTTTGTCCTGGTATTTAGGCCAAATATAAACCTTGTTGGTATTGTATAAATTTAGGTCTCTACCTAACTTGTTACTTTTTCTTTCATAAATATTCTTAACTTTACTATCCACCAATGTAAACTGTTTCTTGAACAAATCACTCCATGTGTCATAGTCAACATCCCCAACAATGGTCTCATACATGTTTTCAAGTTGTTCAACTAACAAGATACACTTTTCCTTGTGGTGTTTAATAAGTAATTGCATGTATGAACCCCCAAAACTGTCAAAAAGTTCATTAAATTCACGTTTCACAACATCATTATAAACTAGACCCAATGGAAGTTTGAAAAAACGGATACCTTTAGGAACAACCTTATTCTCTAAGCAACAATTTAAATAATCAATGTCCATTTTACTATTCTTGTAGGCAAGAAGTTTCTTCCCAAATTCAAAAATAGTACCCTTAATAGTGTTAAAACTATTTGAATTTGTACCAGGAGCCGCATTTCTTAAATCAAAATCATTGCACTTGTCATGCAGGAACCGCTCCATTAGTTCTCTTTCATTGTTCTTGTCAGCCAAAAACACAGGTTTAAATCCCTTAGTAACAACTGAATTAAATTTGTGAAGAAATTTAGAATCATGCTTCGGGCTTGAATTGTTATATAAAACAGTACCTTTATTGCCTCGTATACAGTTCTGATTGTTATGAGCAACATCCTTAGTCGCTGGTATGGTTTTCGGCCTTGCCCCGTTGCGTTCCGCTTCCCTGCGTGCCCTGGTTATACTGAAATCAAACGTAAAGTCCTGGGCCGGTGTAATACGCATGGGATCAAATTCAGTTCTCCCCTCATCCAAAATTGTCCATTGCCCTGGTTCCTTGGGTGACAATACACCCGTGTCAGGTAAATCGATAGTTCCTTGAACGCCAGGACACGTTACAACTGTATTGCACAGAACTGCCGGAAAGCCTCTTTCCGGCGTACATAACTGCTGTTTACAACACTTACTGTTACCCCGTAGGTAAGGAACTCCATAAGCTGCAGAATCAAGGGTAGTATTGTCAGGTGAAACCATCGTAAAACCTTTTTCCGGTGTATGTACCAGCTTACTGCAACGCTCCCTTTTGCGAGCCTCCACTGATGTATGCAACTTCCTCCGTGTACCGCTACCAACCTCACTGCTGTTATTCACATCCTGTTCATTTGTCAACCGCACAGCTTCAAAACCCCGAAGGGGGCTGGTGGAGACTGTAGATTTATTTTGGGTAGCTTGATTAGTTACTAAACCTGTAACTAATTCAATAAGTTTCTTTAATTCACTTTGTACTGCTGTGACCTCGGCACGTAGCCCTAGGTATTCCTCCCGTGACAATAAAGGTCCGTTGGTATCCCCCTGCTCCTCCATTGCAACAAACAACTCTAAACAAACGAACAGCAACTGATAAAGTAAAAAGGACCAAGGATAACCAGCAAAACTCGTACACAGGAGAAAACCGTTTATTCCAACCTGGTTTAGCGCTTTCAACTAGAGATACTAGTCTTCATCAGAACCATAAATGCCCATACCAAACAGGTTAATATAACAAGATTAATTAAAAAAGGCGCCAAAACATTTAAAGATATAATACATAAAGTGATGGCTCACTTATAGACAATACATGCCATATAACCATAAAAACAAATCAAAAAATCTTATTTAAATATGCATTAATTTTGATGTATAAAAAAAAATAATTAAATTCATCATTTAATAAAATTCATTATACTAGTAAATCTGTGTGAATATACTAACATTTTTATATATATATATATATAAAATTAAAAATACACACTTATATTTTGTAATAAATTACTAATATCACTACAGTCAGTATTATATAAGATGTTCCTACACCATTACTGAGACAGTACTAAAAATGGTTTTATACTAATTGAATCATTTAGTCCAGGGGCCCTAGTGGCATCCAGCATTATCTGCCATTTGCTCTCTAAAGCTGATAACTGCATTTTCCAATTTCCACTAAACATAGAACTTTGCAAATGGTCAATAATTGCAAAACGGAAAGTATGTGCTTCACCATGTTCAAGCAAATGCCTGTAAAGTGCATTTTTGCTGTCTTTTTTCTGGATCCGGTAAAAATGCTCGTAAATACGTTTCTTAAGGTTCCTTTCCGTTTTGCCCACATAATAGGCAGAACAGTTCATGCACGTAGCCAGATATACCACTTTAGTGGTATTGCAATTCCCTTTCCTAAACTTAATAGTAGTTATTAGTATGTAACAGAGCTAAGAACATTAATTGATCTAGCCACATCATGTAACTTGGTTTTCTAAAACTCATACACCTTAAGCATGGCTGCTCATCACTCAGGGTTGCTTAGAACAATTTGGCAATGTTTTTGTTTTTGTAATCTGGCACTAAATGTATTGATAGCTAAGCTTATTTTCAAATGAAGAAACATTTTACTTGAAGAAACTTTAGAGGGGGTCCTTTAATGAATCATTACTGAGAAGAAACAGCCCTTTTTAGAAAATACTCCTCCACTTTCCATATTTTAGGTAAAACGTTATAGATCCTTCCTTTCCTCCCCCAAAGTCAGGGTTGCTTAGATAACCAGAAAGTTCTATCCCAAATAACATAGCATAACTTTTGTCAGGAATTAGCAGTCTAAGAAGTCCAAAGCGCGCGCGCGCGTGTGTGTGTGTGTGTGTGTGTGTGTGTGTGTGTGTGTGTGTGTGTGTGTGTGTGTGTGTGTGTGTGTGTGTGTGTTTGTGTGTGTGTGAAATAGTTTCACTTTTAAAAGCTCTGCTGTATTTCTACTGGGTAACAAAGTAATTTGTTCTGAACAACTTATCATACGTTACATCTTTGCTAAATCTTCATCCAAAAAATTGCAGATTTTATTCAGCTTTTTGCATTATATATATTTTCTCCATCTTTTCCTGAAAAAAAAAGCAATTGCAAGTTTTGCATACATGTTCACATTCTCCACACCATCCTGAATAGTTTTAAAAACACTAGGGAATATAACTTGTGCTGAAGGTGCATTACTTTACTTACAATACCCTGTCCCCTGTCCTGGCATGCCATCTTCAGTTGCATTATTAACATTTCTCCATTGCTGGATTGGCATATTGTAATATTGCAATCCCAAACTCCATTTGAGAAGCATACTGTTTTGTTAGGCTATATTGAGCCAAGAGACTGCACTCTTTAATCAGTCTTCATTATATACCATATAAGTAAGGTCAAAGCTTTTGAAGAGCTGAACCTTTCCACAAGTACTTCCTTTCTGCAGCAGCGTGGGATGTCTTCCATGGATAATATCTGTGACTGACACATACTACTGGATGCCACTCTCCTTTTAAAGAGATCTGCCTAAGTACAGCCTACAGACTGTAGTTTGAAGCAGAATAAACTATTTATTGTACCCCAGACTGCCTAGTACATGGGTCTACTCAAGACGATGTCAAACTTTTGGAATGCCTGCTCATAAGTTATTTTCCAAATAACTATATCTTTTCTGCTTGTTTGGGTTATATCTACAGGAGGAGTGGTTATTGTGCAATAATAAGGGACTATTATACCCTGTTCTCACAAAAAATATCCTCAGGAATAAGCCGTAACTGAATACCCTCATCCTTGTGAGATTCTGTTTAAATTGTGTTAAGCACAAATCAAAGAATACAGTATGATACTTTTTCCACTTCCACATAAAATTGTTTTGCCTTGATAGTTAACTCTGTCTAATTTAGTCTACTCAATACCTCCCAGATAAGCTGAACATATTCCTGCTAAAACTGACTTTAGATAACAATATCTCTTATATGACCAAGAACATAATTTTCATGTCCTGACAGGATACAATTTGCATGTCTCAGAAAAGTTGTTGCGCCATTTTCATACTAAATTACATTTTGGTAAATTTGTAACCCAAAAAGGGTCACAAAAGCTGACCTCTTCCTAGCCATGTGTCTTGTAAGTACTTACTAGTAACTCTTAGTCATTTCAACAGTTGTCAGATACTTTACCCTACTTAGCTGTTCTAAAGCTTCATCTGCCCCAAGAATGAGGTAAATATACAACTATGATTGACTGTTTAGTTTTTTTATGTCTACACAGAGCCTGGTGGTTGGTCCCATATTTCTTTGGCAGCAGCCCAACTGCTGCACTCCATGGACTATTAGATTCTTAACTTATGCCACAAATCCAACAGCTCCTACAATTCCCCCACATGGTTTGATTGATTCTCTCAGTCATCCTATAAGGAACCTGTTTGATTGGTCATTTTGCATCTGTGCCATCATGATGCTCCAATAATTTGATTTACCTTAATGTAACAGTAAACATCCTGAAGTCCTGTAGTATTGATCAGATTTCCTGAACTGGGTAGGAGAAATCTCTGGTGAAAGCATTACTCATCCACTAAGGTACCAGAACATGTTTCATTGAGAATGTCCACCTAAAGACTCCCATCTGATCTTTCCTGTAAAGCACTGCAGAAAATTACTATTGGTATCTCCCTGTCATGGTAGGGCTTCATCATGGTAATGTGGTAAATTTGCCTCCTGCATCACAACAATATGATATTAGTCATGTCAGCTTTCATACATCAGTGAATGGACCCTCATATGTTGCATGCAGCTTATTCTTTTTACCAGGAATAAGCACCCTCACCTTATCTACAGATTAGCTTGGGTGGTAAGCAAAAAAAAATGTGTGGTCTCTTGCAGCACCTATATTTATGCAAAGAGGAAACCAGTCACAGAGGTACTGAGTAGACTAAAACAGACAGATTTAACTATTAGAAAATTAGCTAGGATGAAGTGAAGGGGCAGTCGCCCCTGACAGCAGGTGTGGAGAGCACAGTCATAGATGCTGCTCAGAAAGCAGTGCAGTGCCAGCATTCATTTCTAGACTGGCATAAAAACTGATCTGTACTGATTTTGCAGTCAGGACTGAAGCACTTGCTTCAGCTCATCATGCATTGATTGTAGCAGAGAAAGCTTCTAAAACTTATAATAGTGGGAGCACCAGCTCAGAAAATGGTCCCCAGACTTTTTTTTTCTCCTCAGCTCAAGTTAGGCTCTCACAAACTCAAGGATACAGGTGACAGGGAAGGCTAGAAAAAATGACCTTTTTTAGATTGAATAATATTATATATGACAAACCCAGATGAAAATATTTCTATATCTCTGTGTTATTTGTGATATTAAATCACTTTTTGAAGCTGTCAGGATATAAGTTCTAAGCAGGAAAGACCAAAGCAATAGTAGTTAATTTCATCCTCGCACATGACTTCGTCCAACAGTACCTCTTTTTATGTGAAAATGAAAGAATACGGTGCCTAGGAAAGTGGATGAAAATGGAACAAAATTAGCGGCTAAAAAATGTGTAAGGAGACCTAACATAATCATTTGGTGAGTAACAACTTGGATGGATAAGGAAGACAAAAAAGACAGGCAATAAAAATGTTTCTGGTTCTAATTTCCCAAATGTGGGACTATAACCCAAAATCAAAATGAATAATGATAAATCAAGGAGCATACAGGTGGAAAACAGCTGTTGTTATGTTGACTACGAGTAGAGAAAGAAGACACCCAAAATAATATGGAACACTTTAGCTACAAAAGTGTGGAAATGAAGATAAGACATTCCACATCAAGGGACTGGAAAGGGGAATTTCTGCCTATAGTAATGGAGGGAGCTGAAGGCAGGAGAGATAGAGTAGAAGCAGTATCTAGCAATGGACCAAGACGACAAAGGAGCAAAGGTTCTGGTAGCAAATAAAGTAGGAAGGGAAACAAGTGCGAGGATTTCCAGAGAAAAGGAGTTTATGCTACAACTCGGAGACCAATTAGCATACATAGGATTATTTTTCGACCAAAATCAAAGAGAAAAGGGAGGTATACATGAAAGGCTAGCTTTAGTATAATACATAATATAACCTGGAACAGAACATGCAATCAAGAAAAGGATTGGAATTAGAGATTACAAAATATTACAGGGCAATTGTAAGGGTAATGGAGAAAGGCTACAGATAAACATAACAGGAGAACAGTGAAAGGAGATATGTTTAGCACCCAAGTATGCATGAAAATAGATGAAACTGAAGATATTTGTACACACCGAATTTGTTTACTTCCCAAACAAGCTACCGAAAATGTTTTCTAATGCTGAGGAAATTGTTAAGATGTGAAAAGGGGAATCCTGGAGCATATTTTCTCGAGATATGTGGAAACAGAAGAAATTAAGTGACCACAGCAGCAAACCCTATACTGAATCTTAGGTGAAGGTACATGACTGAAACAGGGAATGCTGTTCCTAAGCTGTCCAACAGATTTTGAACAGCCAAATTATAACTACTTGTTTGCTTGATTATGTTGTGGCAGGAAAACCTTTACAAGGAAATGGAAAACAAAGCAAGCACCATAGTGGGGAGATTTCCTCATAATAATGAAAGAAATAGAAGATGGGGAAATGAAAACATCAGCAGGGAAATTTGGTAATACATATGTAAGCAAATGGAACCTATAGAAGTAATTTATACAGGAGATACAATAATATCATGGGATTTTGTACAAGACACAGCCATGATATCCACCCACAAATTGCAGTATAACATATAATGAGAAATTACAAAATGTATAGAGCTACTTTGCTAGTGATGATTATAAAGAGCATTACTGTGACACAAAGATGTATCCATCAGGTGGATATTTTGATTCGCTCGTTACAGACTGTAGTAGCTATGTAGTTCAGCATAACTCAAAAAAGAAGAATATGATAATTCATAATTAATGGGAAGGACATATTCCATATGAAGTCTTCATGCTGAGCAAGCAGATGTAAGACAAAGTACTTGGGAAAAGTAGACAATTCTTCATCATATCTTAACCATGTTACTGAATGATTTATTCATACCCTAAAGTTCAAAAAGGTTGTTAAAAGATCCAAAATGTAAAACTATCAATTTCACAACATTTATACTATAAACAAACATAAACTGATGTCATTTTAATGCACCAATGCCCTTGTCTACCCGCTGTAGCTATTTGACTGTGAACACTTCAAATGTCTGATTGTGATCATAATTGCACAGTAAAGTATTCCAACTTGCATTATAGCAATACACAATATGCCTACAAAGTCAGAATAATGATTGCTTGACTTGATCTTGACAGCAGGACCAGTAATTCTCTTTCACTGACAGTCCCTTCACCCAGCAATTATAACCCCATTGTGGACTTAGTACAACTCATATGCTTGACTTTGGTAAAAATAAAAAAATACATAATATGGACACAGTAATGATTTTCAATTTTGTTCACAAAAACACAGAGTATCCACAGCAAAGTATTACAACATATTTCACACAAATATACATTAACTGTGGAAAGATAGACTGTTTAAATTGAGCAAATAATAAAAGGGTAAGTTACTTTCATTCACAGACAGACCACCCCACCCCCACTCAACAATTATAGCCACTATCTCATGAACACCTCATCTAATTGTAATAAAACTAATTTCTCTCAGCCACTTTACATAGATATCAAAGCAAAGTCAAAACTATTGAGGGACAAAAGCTCAAAAAATGGGACAGGTTTTGAATGTTATTTTTAAATACTTAGTGAGTTGCTAGAACAGCAGGTTTTGCATTATCTTGCATATTCTGAAGGGTATAAATCTGAAAGTCAAATATCTGTCATTATTATTAACTGCGCTATTCAAATATTTGCCAGAAAACCCACATTTTATTATCCGCAGACCAAAATATGAAACAAAATCAGAGACATTATGTAAAATCAGAAACAGCTGATAGCTAATTTCAACTTTTTTCCATGTAAACAGTAGCCATTGTAACGTATCCCAGCTTATTTTACTCAAATGTACAATAGTTTTGCAAAGCCAGATTTTATAAACTGAGTAAACAGCAAGAATGCAAGTTATTCACATCCCAAGACAGATCACTACTCAACATAGCAGTTATGGCCATTTTGCTGACTGTGTGTATACCCCAGGGATCTGACTGCTATAAAACAATGACCTACATAATGCATTTCAACTTGGTTTTATACAGAGAGTAGCTGTAAGTCGTTCTCTCCAACACAATCTGGTTTTCCCATATATAAATCACATTTGTCTTGCAAAGCCAGCTCAGAATAATGAGCAAATGAGAGCAGTCAGTCATTATTCATCCACAAACAGTCCAAATGCTCAGGCCAGCAATTATAGCTACTTTATCATCTGTATACATCTACCAGGTGCAAAATCTGTTTAACAAATTATAAAATGAATAAGGCTGAGCTGAGTTTTATGTTGCAGCTCGATTGCATACAAATACACAGCTGGTGGCCAGTATGGTCAGGCACAGCAAAGTACTTCAAAGCCATCCACTAATTGCCCATATCTGGTTGCCTGCCAGAATTAAAAAATACCTCATGGTACTTTTGCCACTGCTGCTCTTTTAAGCTAAGAGTCTGACATGACATACAACTTTACCCTTTAATATTCATAGGATTCCTATTCCTAGCCATAACATTGAATTCTTAAAATGCAAAGAGAAGAAACTTGTGACTCTTTCAGATATGCATGCCATAGGCTATTCATTTATTTATATAAAAAATAATCTCATCCCTCCCAAATATCTGCTATGCATGTGTGTACATGAGTGTGGTGTGTTTGCTTTACTGCTTTTTGTGTCTTATACCATTATGGAAGTTTACTAAAAAAAAAAAAACTGTAGATACTGTACAATTGTTTATACCAACCATTCAAATTGCAGCACATTAATACTTCTTATTTTAATAAATGTTGCTATAGATGGTTTTACTACAAAACTATACCTGAAACACCCTGAACAACAAACAAAACTTTCCTCCACACACTCCCATCCTTATCCATGTATGTCATATGACAAAGACTAGATTAATGTATGACATCTGACTAGGTTCCTGTGTTTACTGTTCTGCTCTCATAAGACATAAATAATTACAGGACCTACAAAAGTTTATATATTCTTTGTATGATAGCCTCATTCACACCATGCAGTTTCCAAAAATGTCTAAAAATTATTTGTACTAGTGTGAAGAGCCTATGCAAGAAAATTCATCTAATACAAGTCTGGGTACCTGCAATACCAGCCTAATATTCGTGCTCTGTCAAAATAATAGCTCAAAGAATGCATACAAAGCCAATAATTCACAATCCTGGTTCATGACACTTTCTGTAAAGACAAACAAAGCAAAAGATCGGGAGATACAGCTATACCAGCAGAGTCATCACCAAAACCAATACTATCCCCTGGATTCAGCAATCCCTGCATGATGTGCAGGACTAGTGCAGGAGCTCCAGCAGGCAATATGTCTGCCGTGTGATCCAGGAATAAGCTGCAGGGACATGCGTGAGCATTCCTGCACTAGTCCTGCACTGACTCAGCCCCTGTATGCAAATTACCCCATTTGCAGAAGAAATCCATGTAAATGAGGTGAATTTGTTATCCAGGAAGCTGGAAACAGCCCATCAGGACTAGTGTAATCTGTAGAAATGTACTCTGCCAGTAACAGAGTACATTTCTGCAAACTACAAAATGGAGCCATGACAGCTCCAAATAAAGGGTGAATGTTATGTGGAAAGCATGCCAATGGCCAAATATAAGGCCATTGGCA
Source organism: Protopterus annectens (assembly GCF_019279795.1). NCBI lineage: Eukaryota > Metazoa > Chordata > Ceratodontiformes > Protopteridae > Protopterus > Protopterus annectens. Next base: position 161,831,941 of record NC_056744.1, on the reverse strand, counting down.
TGGAAAACAGTTGCAAAAATAAAAAAATCAACTTTAAATTTTTTTTTAGCCGATCTTGGCATTTTAAGCATAGGACAGTGGCATACAAATGGGACTGGGCAAAAAAAACAGGAAAAAATACCTAAAATAAGTATTCTAACCAAAATCACTATTTTTCCATTATACTCAATGGCAGGCAGAAGACAACAAGGTGAGTGAATAGTTGCTGCTAAGAGGGGAGGCTCAATGTGGGATATGTAACTATGCATCAGCAGGCAATCCTATGCAAATGAGGGGAATGATACTGAATCCCAGATTTCCCCTGCATGCTAGTCAGCACCCAACAGTGTAAGAGCAGGAATAGCTTGGTGCAAGCCTAGGAGTTAGCTGACATCATAGGGGGGGGGTGTGTCAGGCATACTGTAAGCAGATTGGAGCCCTGTGGCTTGGGTTTGCCCTTAGCTTAGCAGAGCTAAGCAAGGGGGTGTGTGTCAAGCTGCCCAGCACCCTTTACATTGCCTAAGTGGGTGTGCATGCCGTGCACCGTGTTTTAAAGGGGGAAAAAAAGTAAACCAGGAAATAGCAGCTCTGTGCACATTTGAGCACTGTGTTTGAGTGGTACGCCCTCGGGCTTAACAGGAAGGCAATGGGAAGGGAAAACAGCAGTAAGAAGGTAATCCAGGAGAACTAGCATAGCTGCCAGGTGAAATGTATCAGAATCAGCCAATTACACAGGCAACAGACCAGCCCAGCCTAGAACACTACTATAAACTATGCAAACACCTTTTTCTCTGTTTTTTCCTACAGACTATACACCACTTATGTATACAAGTGGATAACTTTCAACAAACAAAGCAACAAAATGATAGGGGCTGCAATAGCTATCATACAACATGTGGAAGAGGCTGAGGGTGGGGAGGATGTGAATGCTGTCGACCAGCACACAGTGAGGAGAGGAAGAAGAGTGTACAGACCCAGGGTAACCTACCAGGGGCTACGTGAGCTGGAGATAGTGGAGCGCTATAGAGTGGACAGGGACCTCCTACAGCAAATTGTTGAGCTGTGCCGGCCACACCTGTCACACAGAACTAACAGAGGGGAACCCATCCCAGTGGATACCAAGGTACGTGTAGGCCTAAGAATGCTAGCTACAGGTACCTTCCAAAGGCCAACCAGGGATATCATGGGGATCTCACAGGCATCAGGATCCAGGGTACTCCACCAGTTCCTGGATGCCATGTCAACACATGCCGGTGAGCATGTATATTCCCCAGCACCTATGAGGCATTGGCCAGCAATATGCATCTGTTCCACCAAATAGCAGAATACCCTGAGGTAGTGGGTGCTATAGACTGCATGCACATATGCATCAAAGCACCACCCAGTGAGCGAGGTAAGGTCCACATCAACCACAAGGGCTTCCCCACCATCAACTGCCAGGTCTTGTGCAATTCCCAGGGCATAATAATGAATGTGTGTGCTTGCTGCCCAGGAAGCTATCACGATTCCCACATCTGGCATCTGACACAGCTGTACCAGAGATTTGCCAGTGGGGATATTCATTATGGTCACCTAGTGGGGGATGCTGGTTACGCACTGGAGCCGTGCCTGATAACACCCATCAGAAATGCACACACACCCGAACAAGAACTCCATAATGAGGCACACGCACAGACCACAGTTATAACAGAGCATGTGTTTGGGATGCTCAAGTCACAGTTCCAGTGCCTGGACACATCCAGTGCAGCCTTGCAGTACTCACCAGCTACATGTATTCAAATTGTCATCGTATGTGCCATGCTACACAATATGATCCTGTGGAAACAGCTGCAGCAGGAACAGCATGGTGCAGGGCCACACAGCCCCCCACCATTGCCAAGGCCTGCACAGGCACAGAGTGTCTCAGAGGAGGAACAACCAAAGCCTGCCTCAGTAGGCAGAAGGAGGCATGCCCAGTATGCCCTGGCCTTGGCAAAGAGGCAACACATAGCATATACACTGCCACAAGAGGGACCCAGGGAATGACACCTCTCTCTGACTTGCACATACAGTAAAAGGGATGCCAAACATGACACTACCTGTGCTCAACCATGTGTAGGGAGTGTACTATGTGCATCCAACAGAGGCAGCCCTTCAGCACCACCCTCAGTACTGGCACACCCACAAGGTAAGTCACTCAACTTACCAATTGCAGACTGTAGTAGTATGTCTTGCTACCTGTATCTATAGTATGGATGTGGGCATGCAAGGGAATCGGGTGGCTGAATGGGATGCCAGTAGATAGTAGACACCTATAGTGGCAGCATGAGATCTGTAACAAATATGGGTGTCACCACAGTAGCCAGTACTATACATGGTGACAAATCCCACTGCAGAAAATGTGCTGGGCCACATGTGTGTCAATATGACACACACATGTCAGTCAGGGAGGTTCAAATACCCAACAACAGTCACAGCCAGCAAGACAGGTGTAGACAAACACAAACAAAGGCTGTGCTAAGGCCAATGGATGATGCCTATGGGTAAGCCCCCCCCCCCCCAGGCCTACACAGACAGACTACATCAGGTCAGGCAGTGGGATGTTAGTTCTGAAGGGTAGGAAGTCAGAAACTAGTATGTAGGTCAATCAAACATAAGACCTGTAGTACACTCACATGCTTCTAGTCAGCATGATAGGTTAGAAAACAGAATGAAATGGAGTACCTGACATACCTGTATAGTCATAGCAAATGTGTACAAGTATCAGGTGTGCCCCCCAATCCTGTGTAGCAATGTAGAAACAGTCAGGTGTTCCCCCCATATCCTATGTAGACAGCAGTAACAGTCAGGTGTGCACAACAATCCTATGTAGACATGTAGTAATAGTCAGGTGTGCCCCCCAATCCTAGTTAGAAATGTAGTAACAGTCAGGTGTGCCCCCCAATCCTATGTAGAAATGTAGAAACAGTCAGGTGTGCCCCCCAATCCTGTGTAGAAATGTAGAAATAGTCAAGTGTGCCTCCCACACCTGTGCAGAAATATAGTAACAGTCAGGTGTGCCCCCCTCCCCCAATCATGTGTAGAAATGTACAAACAGTCAGGTGTGCCCACCAATCCTATGTAGACATGTAGTAACAGTCAGGTGTGCTCCCCAACCCTATTTAGACATGTAGTAACAGTCAGGTGTGCTCCCCAACCCTACTTAAACATGTAGTAACAGTCAGGTGTGCCCCACCAATCCTATTTAGAAATGTAGTAACAGTCAGGTGTGCTCCCCAATTATATGTAGAAATGTAGACACAGTTAGGTGTACCCCCCAATCCAGTGTAGAAATGTAGAAATAGTCAGGTGTGCCCCCCCACTCCTGTGTAGAAATGTAGCAACAGTCAGGTGCCCCCCCCATCCTGTATAGAAATGTAGAAATAGTCAGGTGTGACCCCCCCAATCCTGTGTAGAAATGTAATAACAGTCAGGTATGCCCCCCTCCCCCAATCCTGTGTAGAAATGTAGAAACAGTCAGGTGTGCCCCCCAACCCTACTTAGACATGTAGCAAGAGTCAAGTGTGCCCCCCAATCCTATATAGAAATGTAGTACCGGTCTGGTGTGCCCCCCAATCTGATGTATACATGCTGTAACAGTCAGATGTGCCCCCCAATTATATGTAGAAATGTAGTAACAGTCAGGTGTGCCCCCCCCCAAATCCTGTGTTGCAATGTAGAAACAGTCAGGTGTGCCCCCCATATCCTATGTAGACATGTAGTAACAGTCAGGTGTGCCCCCCAATCCTATGTAGAAATGTAAGTAACATGTATGTGTAGGTATAATACCAGTGGAGCACAGATGCCCAGAGGAGGCCAAGGTAGCAGGATAGATTGTAGCATTTGTACAATATGCAGGTATGTGTGAGTTAGGTTGGTGTGTGTTTCATATTGTATGACCTGGTGGCCATTGCCCAGTACTGCTGATGACAGGGCCAAGTCCTCCCAACTGCAGTGCCAAAGACAATTCCCACCAGTATAACACATGCTAACAGGAAGCCATTGTAAATGTGTGGTGGTAATATGTGTCACCATCTGAAAGATTGACATGGCATGGCTGTTGGGCTAGATATACAAGCAGTACACAGGGGAAAGTACCCCAGACATACAGTATATAATGTGTAACTGTGAAGTGGACACACCCTTGAAACTGTACATACAGGTATGCATCACATTATCTGGGCCTGTAGTAGGGTATACCAGTGTCGTCTGCCCGAGCACTTGTAGATCACAAAGGTGGTAGGACTGATGTACTGGGAAACAGCTGATGTACCTGCACATGCCAGCATAACTGGAATGCCCCATGCATATCTGGTGTCAGATGCAAGTAGTGTCCATAGCACACATGCACCCAGCTCACCCAAACACCACCCACAAGTACCTCTCTAGTCATATCCCTGCTGTTGGGAATGGGTACAATATGACCTCCACCTGTATATGACAATAGCAAAATAATGCAGCATGCAGTGCAGGTGTTCCATGCAGGTGTGTCCCTAGCTGTAGGTAGCACCATGCCAGCATCCACACCACCTGATCAATACTGATAGAAAGTACTGGTATGAACACCTAGCACACCTACCCTGTCACCCCAGAGGAATACACTGTATGGCAGTCTGGGACTGTAGGACAGACAGAATGCAACAGCCTGCCACAACTTGACTGCATTACCACCAAATGGCCTACGGGCCTCTGCCAAAGGCCTGTGTCTCACACATACTGCCAATGCTTGTTAAGTCATGGACACCCAAATAACAACACAACACACTCCACATAAGCCATATGCAAGGCCATGTGGACAAACCACAGTAACATGTCCACCATGTCCCACTGCATGAACTGTGGACCAACACCAAAACACAGCTGTGATGAGGTGATAACCTTAGGGAAAGTATCAGAGAATGTATGCATAATGTTTGGAAGAGGATAGAATAATAGGGGGGGTGGGAGCATGGGCAGCATGGAATGTGCAAGGTCTGACATACAGCTCTGTGCACACACTATCCCTGGCTGCAAACACATAAATGGGTGGCTACAAACCTGCCTGTACACCACAATAGGGGTAATGTCCTGACTCATGGCCCCTGCCTCTGGGTGACCTATGTGAATTTGTACAGCTGTGAGGTATTGCCACAGCAGGATAAGGCCATACTGTCATGTCAATGGATGTACAAGTATGGGATCCTCTGCCAGCACTGTACCAAGGTGCTGAAATGGATACACAGACCCAGGAGCAAGTGTCTGTAGCTCCCCCTCCAGAATGGCATAACTTACTATGAATATGTAGGCATCTGCCCACAATACCGGACACAGCTGCATTCACCCTTGTTCCCCAGGACATCACTGTGAGCAAGAATGTCCACCTGACAGTACTTGAGGACATGAAACATCACAGTGTATAATAGTACACATGTCTGAATTTCTCTGCTAACACCAGTACCATGTAGCAGAAGCAGCACAGACACAATCACCTACAGTACACACTATCCCTCACCCAGTTTGTCCCCATATTGCCAAATGATCGACAGATATCCTGCAGAAACAGTTTGCTACCTGTAGGTGTACAACACAAAGGTCTGCACTGGAGTGCAAACTACCTGGAATAGATCCACACATTCAATACAGAAGGGCATACTGGGCATGCTCACACACTTAAACAAATGAAGCCCAGTTCTGCAAACAACAGTGGACCATACATATCTGACATTTGCAGATGTTAGTGCATGCACTTCTCAGTATGCACCAGTCATGCTTTGCACACACATTAGATAGGAATACAGACATACATCCAAGGACAACACACTATAATAATTCAAAAGTAGACATACATAGATGTGTGGAAGAGAGTGACTGTGACAAAGAGACATCTATCATGAGGCATGTCCCACCCAGCACACAGCCAAATGGCTACAACCACAGGATGTGTAAATGTCACTCACTGTAGAAATTAGCCACTGGTATTCATCAGCATTACAAACTATGTGGTGCAAGTGCTAGCTGTGCAACATGACTGTACAAGGCAGTCATCATCTAGCAGCTGTATACACATACCTGTAGAATATAACCCTGCGTGTGCCTGCATGTGGTGTGTCAACCTCTAGATGAATGGGTTATGGCCCATGCACACACACTGCCCTCCCCATAGCCCTACTATGACTAGCCTGCTGATGTCATCCACTTTGAAATAAACCTTTGGGAATGGAATAGCCAAGTAATCTCTGTGGTGCTTCCTAAAACTGTGTAATGTTGTAGTGTGATAAACTAGTTAGGTAGGAGTTCTAATCCCAGACATGACAATTTTGTGTGTGTGTGTGTGTGTGTGTGTGTGTGTGTGTGTGTGTGTGTGTGTGTGTGTGTGTGTGTGTGTGTGTGTGTGTGTCTGTGTAGGGAGCAATGCTTTTTAGGCTAGTCACACTCACTACAATTCAAATGTCCGACTTTGGCAAGGTTGCTGATGTCATTCACTGTGAAATATACCTTTGGGAATGGTATAACCCAGTAATCTCCATGGTGCATCCTATAAATGTGTAGTGCTGTAGTGTGATAAGCTAGTTAGATAGGAGTTATAATCCCAGACATGGCAACTGTGTGTTTGTGTGTCTTTGCCTGTCTAGGGAACAATGCTTTTTAGGCTAGTCATACTAACTACAATTCAAATGCCCTACTTTGGCAAGACTGCTGATGACATTCACTGTGAAATACACCTTTGGGAAATGCATAGCCCAGTAATCTTCATGGCATGTCCTATAACTGCATAATGCTGTAGTGTGACAAACTAGTTAGGCAGGAGTTATAATCCCAGACATGACAACTGTGTTTGTGTGTCGCTGTGTATGGAGCAATGCTTTTTAGGCTAGTCACACTCATTACAATTTAAATGTCCTACTTTGGCAAGGCTGCTCATGTCATTCACTATGAAATACACCTTTGGGAAAGGTGTATCCCAGTAATCTCCATGGCGTGTCATATAACTGCATGATGCTGTAGTGTGATAAACTAGCTAAATAGCAGTTCTAATCCCAGACATTATACCTCTGTGTGTGTGTGTGTGTGTGTGTGTGTGTGTGTGTGTGTGTGTGTGTGTGTGTGTGTGTGTGTGTGTGTGTGTGTGTGTGTCTGTGGAGGGAGCAATGCTTTTTAGGCTAGTCACACTCATTACAATTCAAATGCGCTGCTTTGGCAAGGCTGCTGATGTCATTCACTGTGAAATACACCTTTGGGAAATGTGCAGCCCTGTAATCTCTGTGGTGCGTCCTATAACTGCAAAATGCTGTGGTGTGATAAACTAGTTAGGTAAGAGGTCTAATCCCAGACATGGCAACTGTGTGTGTGTCTCTGTCTGTGTAGGTAGCAATGCTTTTTAGGCTAGTCACACTCACAATTCAAATGCCATACTTTGGCATGGCTGCTGATGTCATTCACTGTGAAATACACCTTTGGGAAAGGTGTAGCCCAGTAACCTCTGTGGTATGTCCTATAACAGAGTAATGCTGTGGTGTGATATAGTACTCTGGTATGGGTTCTAGTCCCACACATGGCAAGTGTGGATGTTTGTGTAGAGAGCAATGCATTTTAGGCTAGTCACACTCACTACAAATGAAATGCCCTACTTTGGCAAGGTTGCTGATGTCATTCACTGTGAAATACACTTTTGAGAAAAGTGCAGCCCAGTAATCTCTGTGGCGCATCCTATAACAGCGTAATGCTGTAGTGTTATGTAATACTCTGGTTGGGGTCTATTCACACACATGGCAAGTGTGGATGTTTGTGCATGTGTTTCTATGTCTGTGTAGGGAGCAATGCTTTTTAGGCTAGTCACACTCACTACAATTCAAATGCCCTACTTTGGCAAGCCTGCTGATGTCAAAAATGTGAAATACACTTTTGGAGAAGAAGTACTCGAGTAATCTCCGTGGCACCTCCTATAACTGTGTAGTGTTGTAGTGTAATAAACTAGTTAGGGAGTAGTTCTAATCTCAAACATGGCAGGTGTGCATGTGTGTCTGTGTTTGTCATTTGTATCCTGTGTGGTGGTGACTGTGAGTGTGTAACAATTGGACTCATTGTGGGGTGGGTTTTGCAAATTTCTTACATGGTGGCCCTATTATATGTCACAATGTCTACTTTACAAGGATAAGAGATGTGAAATAGCAAATAGGCTGGAGTGCCAATCCATAACCCTACATGTGACACCAAGGTCTGGCGAACAAAGTTAGCAACCCTTATATTACCCAGAGAATACTCTCAACTCATGTCTCATACACAAACATACTTGCCTAGGCAACAACCGCTATGTTGGCAGTACCCTGCATATTGCCCACAGATAGTAACCATGGTGTGATTGCAGTGGACTACAGAGGGCATGGCACCCTGTCCATCAGTACAATAGGCACATCCATGCAGACAGTGCAGCTTCACTATGTTCCCCACTAGACACCTGCTACACCTGTGGTGCCATCATATGTGACCCACAAAGGACATACCATGCCTTAAACACATGCCCTGTATGGACAGATGCCACTGACATCAGGGAATACCTGTATCATGCTATCAATGTAGGTGCAGGGTCAACCTGCTGTCCATTACCAGTTCCCACCACATGAGGCCAGGACTGGCACACCTGATGATAACAATCTGTGTACACAACATGGGCCAGACACCCCAGGTACAGTTCCACATGTCACTGTGCATGCATGTGGGATGTATGCACATTCCAGACACCATCCATATCATGGACTAAAGAGCACATACATGGCAAGCAATGCACAGCAATGGCCACACACAATACTTACTCACATGACTGGATGGTGAATACAATACCCACCTGTGTGGGCCAATCCAGACACTACACCCCTGATCTACACTGCAGACCATTATCATTTGGGCTGATGCCAAGGTTTACCCATCACCTAGCCTTGTATAGCCTTCTGGCACAATCAGCCACTACACACCTGTGAAGCAATGCACCCATGCATGTCAGTACCGGCACCCTGTGTCTGTGTGTGTGGTGTATAATGCTTTTGACCACATTCACACTCACTACAACTCCCATTGGCATACTGAAGCATACTGTCTGATGTCAGACACCTCCACATACCCTTTGCCCATATAACCTCCAGATAACCCCTGCGGTGCATGTGATACCTGTACAGTACTGTATTGTGGCAAACTAATTAGTGAGGAGGTATATTCCTGACCCTGCCAAGTGTGTCAATGTGTGTGGGTCCCTTTGAGAGTGTTGCTGTGTTGACGCTGAAACCTGTTCATGTGCACAGGCACATGTACTACACCTACTGTATCACTACCATATCACTGTTGCAGATGTCACTTACCATCACATATATGTTTGGAGACCTCCTCAGCATTTAAGCTATGTAGCGCATCTAATAACTGCATACACATGTGAAAGCAATACATAGTCAGGGGGTTGATGCCCTGTACTGTTAGGTGTGTGACACAAACATGCTTAGGTTTTACTCTCCCATCCCATTCCTGACTTATCTTTGCCTCTGTCTGCCTCTCTCACTCCATCTCTGGTGGATGTGGAGAATTACACCTGCTTTGCTTAGGCAGTAGCATGTGATTTGTATGTGATGCTCATGATCAGCTGACTGCCTCTGCACAAACTGCAGTCCTCCTCTTGCTGATTGCATGTGGAACAGCTGTGGTAACATTCCCATAGCCAATTGCATAGAAACACACTCCAATGTCTAAGAAAATCATGTTGGTGTTGGGCCTTTTCATTCACTGTGAGGAGGACCTAGATCTGGTGTTTGGCAAACAGCATCACAGAAGTGCTGCTATTCTGCATTTGGAGTAATGTTGGTTTAACAGGGTATGTGTGGATATGGCTGGTCTACATGTTTTAATACCTGTCATGACATTGCTATGTTTCTGAGGAAACCCCCAGCTGTAGGGTCATCTAAAGACTGGGCAGTGTGTGGTGCCTTTTGTTTCTTGTGTTACTCACAGAGCACCTATCTGTGAACTGCCGAAGCATAGTCTGAGGACTGCACACATGGTGACAGACATGAGAGTTACTAACTTCATATCCCTCATAGGACATCTGTCACAACAAACCCTGTTACAACAGTAAATGTATGAGGTTATCACAGCAATATGTCAATACTGGCCCTATGTTTGTGCCTCCAGCCACAGCTCTATCAACCTTTGTGCATATGTCATGTAGAAAGAAGTGCATATGTTCTGTACACCATCATTTATTGACATTGCATCTGATAACAAGCCAGGGAGATATCAGACTGCTACACAAGATATGTATAGTAGGGGTTATATTTGAGGACATAATATGGGCATTCTGTGGTTGTGTGTACAGTACTGAGGTCTATGTACTCATGGGGATTGTCAACAGTGTGTGTGTATTCTGAATATGTACCTTGGCCTGTGTACAGACTGTGGTAGATGTCATTGTTCTTGGTTCTGTTCTATCTGATGTTACATGCTGCTCCACTGTATGTTACCCTATTGGCTTACATGTTTGTAGGGCCAAACACACACATGTCCCATACCACAGACAGGCATCAAACCACACTGTGTAGTGGCCCAGTATATGTAGAGTTAGTGTGTGAGTGGCACATATGAGGATGGTGTTAATCAGATAGTCCATATACTGTAATATTACGCTAGCTACCATATGAGGCTCTTGCTGTGTTCACATTGGTTGTGGTTATGCACTTTCACACAGGTGTCTGTTACTCTGTGCTGTGACATGCCTGTAGAGCCTGCTATATATGCAGGTACATGTGTATTCCCCGATAAGAAATGTAGACCAGTGTTGTGGCAGTCTGCCTGTAGCTTGCACAGTGCTTTGTTACATGCCTAGCAGCTTAGTGTACTTAGCCAGTGTGATATTATGTCCAGATACTTGTCAGATGCACTGCTGCCATGCCACCATAACAGTCAAGTATGTTAGACAAAGCAGTGGGATACTGTACAGATGTATGTCACTAACTAGTGGGTAGTATGTGGCCATGGCACCTCTGTACCAGCAGTTAGTATGTGTCAGGACAGACAGGGGTGTGTGAATGCATAACCTATGGGGGCAAATATATACCAGTATTTACATGAGATACCCATCTACATAGCTGTTAACATCCACATTGTCAGGCTTGGTCCACATGTCTTGCATGAAGGGGTTTTGTGTATTCTTCTGGACTGACCAGAGTGTGTCAGACTGTCAACATTTATCGGCCATATCTCTGCTGTAGTCCACAGGATCATTACTGTGCTAGCAGTGGTACTGTACTATGATGTCCTTAGGATGTCTGTCAGTGGCTAATGATGCACATGTTAAAAGCAGATGTGACCTCCCACACACAACAAGTCTGTGAAGACAACCCCTATCACAGTAGCAATAGTCTACATATATACCTGCAATACGTACCTGACATCCCCTTGCACTAAATGGTTGGGACTATTGGGGTTGAGGTAGGGCTCCACTCCATGTTCAGGACATATGGCAAACATATATGTATACATACCTATCCATATATCTATATAGATATATACACATATACATATTGACATACATAGATGGATATGTATATGTACATATATATATATATATATATATATATATATATATATATATATATATATATATGGTTCTACCTGACATAATCGAAACCCCAGAATACCGACAACGCAATCATCAACACCACATAATCGACAGTGCAGAAACACGAAACCTCACATGCCCGACAACGAAGTAACCGATGGTACACAAACACGAAACCGCATACACTGCACACACCACAATAACAACAATCAACAAACAAAACGCATCCCCTGTCCAAAAACCACACACACAACACAAGCACACCAAAATCCCTACAAACCCACACTAAACCTCACATACACAACTATCTACAACCCTAACCCAAACCCTAACCCTAAGGTCCGTCACTATCGCATACTCAGCTAACCCGTGCCCTAACCATAACTCAGTTAACCCGCCCCTAACCCAAAGACTGTCACTACCGCACACTTACTTAACCCACTCCCTAACCCTAACTCACTTAACCCGCCCCTAACCCAAACACTATCACTACTGCACACTTACCTAACCCACTCCCTAACCCTAACTCACTTAACCGCCCTAACCCAAAGACTATCACTACCACACACTTACCTAACCAAGCACTGACCCTAACTCACTTAACCCACCCCTATCCCCACAGACCATCAATATCCACACTTACCTTACTCGCACCCTAACGTCTGTCACTACCGCATACTTACACAGCCTTTTCCCATGTCGGCATCCTCGGCGTAGGTGTTTTAATCTGTCGCATCGGTCTTCTGCATTGTCGATCTTCTGGCGCTCGCGATTCGCTTGTCCGTGTTCTGGAGTGTCGACTAGCTCAGGTAGAACCATATATATATATATATATATATATATATATATATATATATATATATATATATATAAACACTCAGATATATACATATACACAGAAATATATGTCTACATGTGATAGAGATACATATGCACATATACTTATGGATATGTACATATATATTGACAGTAATAGGTATATCAGAATAGATATGTATTCACATATAGTTTTATATATATATATATATATATATATATATATATATATATATATATATATATATATATATATATATATATATATATATATACATAAATAGGCATCGCTGTACACATAGATGTGCATACATATATAGCTATATATACACATATCTATACACACACACACACACACACACACACACACACACACACACACACACACACACACACCCACATATATATATATATATATATATATATATATATATATATATATATATATATACATATCGACTCACAGTAAGACGTTGTCCTGTTCGATTCTCAGCTAGATCGTCTTCTGTGTGGAGACATGCATGAATAGGCGTACCTTCGTTGAAGGTTGTGCATCAGGGCTGGCAACTCGGCACATAAAAATCTACTGTCAATCATTAGCAGACTAGAGTTCAGCTGTGGCGACTCCTAACCAGGAAAAGCCGAAAGACACAACAACATATATACGAAGAGCTGTACACATGGCCATATATATGTTGCACTATACAGATGTGTATACAGACATGTATGAATATACATGTGTATGTACATGTAGACATATATTTATTTATTTATTTATTGACATTTGTTAACCGGGTTTGTCCAACTGGGCTTGTGGCCCATTTTCAGTGGAGACCTGAGGAGAAAAGCTCCAGTAGTACATATTTAAGCAAGTAGAATTTTAAACAATATATTACAGCAGTTATACCACAAAGATTCACATATGTTGGGTTACATGCATAAAGATAAAGTTACATTAAAAAGAAGCTTAGTAACATAATTTTACATTGATATAGTTCAATAGGTCAACAATAATTTTTTTTTGTTTGTATACAATTATGCAAATGCATAGCAGACACATTTGAGAGAGAGGTGTACTGAGGTACTAAGTATGGACCTTTTGAGGGTACAAAAAGGGAAGGAAGACTAGGTGGGGTCATGGCAAGGGCAGGTCCTGAAATTGAGAAAATAAGCTTTTAGTTAATTTTTAAGGTGTGAGCTGTGGGAGATTGAATGTAAGTCAAGGGGAAGTTTGTTCCAAGCATGGGCAAGGGAGTGTTTGTAGAGTAGTTTGCCTACTGACCTTTTTTGGGTGGTAGACATTAAATAATTGTTGGTTAGAAGTACGAAGGGTCTGGGATGGGATGTAGATGGAGACTAAGGAAGATAGAGATGGACAGAAGGAGGTTTTATAAAGAACAGAGTGCAGCATATGAAAATGATAAGATAGCAGAAATTGGGGAAGTTCAAGCCATTGAATAGAGTTTAAAGAAATGCAGTGGTGTGAGTTGTATGGGGAGTTAGTAATGAATCTGGCTCTTTTATGATAAGTCTGTTAGATTTTGTTTAGAGTGGAGGCCTGGATATTGGTAAGAACTGGGGCGGCCTATAAGAGGGAGGGAAGGAGGAGTGCCTGGCCCAGGGTAAGTCTAGAATCAGGGGTTAGGATTTTTTTCTTCCGATATAGTAAACCTAGTTTCTGGTAATATCAGATATAATATCAACCTATTATATGTAATATATCCATATTCCTGTCATGTTTAAACCTCACGGTTGTGTATACTCTCCCAGATGTATCTCACTGTATGCATCCGCTATGTGTACATTACGATAAAACAACATATGTGATGCAACAATCATATTAATAACAAGTACAACACACTAGTAGTAGCAGTAAAGGCAATTGTTCAATACTAATCAATATGTGTAGTGACAGATTATTCAAAAAACAACAGCTGTTTTTACAGTGGTCATGGCGTAGTGGTCAAGTGTTGTGACATTAGTGTACAGGGTCCTGGGTTCAAGGGCTGTTCATTTTTTTGCTGGGCAGAACTAGGGCTTTTGGACACATAGTTCTTAAGGCAGTTTTGAGCAGCTTTAAGTGCGTTTGCGTGGGTTTGCGCAAAGCTATGTGGTGCTGAGCTACGAATAAATGTATGGGCACTTACACAGTGTAGGCTTCGCTTACCAGTGCGCAAATCAGCTTAGCTGTTATATTGCAGCAATGTTGATACCTGCTAAGCATGGCTTAGCCCTGGTAACCAGTTCACACCACCCAGTCTGATAACATAGCAGGGTAATGACATCTGTAATAAGTGTATGTAATGATATCTGCAATACATGCACCTATGTGTTGTCATTACAGTAGCAAGGGGTGTGAGTGTCATGTGTGGGACACAGATGTATATGAGGCCTGTACAGCACTCTTATCCATGCAAATGTGTTACATATAGGGATAGTAGCCCAGGGTACATGCTGTCACACTGGCATGTAGTGTATCATGGCAGTACTACTGTTGACAGTGCTTACCCAGGCAAGAGTAGAGTGCAAAATGTAGTACTGACAACAGGCACACCTGCAGGCATACCTGGACTCTGAGGCCTCCCTGTTGTATCCCTGGTATGTAAGCTGTGTCACAGTATGTAGCCCCTACTGAGTAATGATCTGACATGTGGAATGTAACTGTAGACTGCCGTCTGTACAGCACATGGTTGCGAGGGTTCCTGACATGTAGTTATGGCATACATATTGTTGTCAAACGTCTATCTGTCAACACATTCATCCTACTGCATAGCTACTTGCCAAGCTTATTACTGCAGTCCCTGCACAGATGTGCAGATGTCAGGAATCCAGCTGGGATATGTACAGACATCCTAAGCTTGATTGACACTGACATGTCTGCCCAGCTGTGTAAGAACTGGCACATATTGGAGATAACACCCTGTATGCATCACATGTCACGGGTACCTCCACTACACTACTACAGTCAACAGAACATGCTTGGATACATGTCTCCATCACAGATACTAACCATGTGTTGTAATGCATGTTGCATACATGTCAACTTGATCACCTCAGTGACCATGTGTAGGAGGCACCTGGAGGAATGGCTGATGCATGTCACTCTCACCCTGAGGGTCACCACAGTAGTGTCTGTTGATTGCCTGCTGGCAGGTGGCAGGATGCCACTGTACACACAACCCCTACACAACCCATCTCTCTTTGGACAATAGCTAGGTACACAGCTATGACCACCTGCAGTGATGCATCCCAGTACTGATACATGTATATGTGTGCATGACTGAGTATAGCAGTGTCTGTGTATTAGCACACTTGTATGTTGGAATTCCATGAGGGCCTTCACAACCACCGCAACACGTATTTCCAAAGCCAGTTATGGCTGCTGCTGTATGGGACATTACATGTACCCTGTTAAGCTCCTCTCCATACCAGCTACATGAGCCTTGCAGTACCAGCACAACAGTGTTGTACAAATTGGTTGATAGGCATGGGATACCCATTGTCTTCTGGCAAGTGTGTGTATATGTTCATGTCTGTTTATATGTAGGGTACAGCATTCCGAGGCCACATACTCTTATTACAATACCCATTGCCACACAGTAGTACAGACAGTGTTGTTGCTGCCCATAGGTGAGCCATGACAATGCAACACCCTACTATGCATGTGGAATGTGCAATAGATGCATATCCCTGTAGTACCACTTTTGAGATCTACAATGGGTTGTATTGCAGTTGTGGCCAATGTGTGATGGTAGGTATGTCAGAGTGTCACCATGGGAATCACTGTGTACAATATCTACTGTGGGATGTGGGTGCTGTGTACACTGTTATTACACCAAGGTACACCCGGTACATGTCCCATGTACCACATTATGGTTATCACTGTCACCATCAACCATACAGGTAACTGATACCACAATCCTGGCCAGTTATGCATGTGCTGTGTGCAGCCTATCTGTAACACATTGGACACACTGTCAAGTTAGCAGTGATAGGCCTAAGTGTCTCAGATGTGTGTCTGCCTGTTATGTGTCTGTCAATGTGTATATGAACATATGTCACACTATGTATTGTCCATATATATCCATTACATCCCCATTAGCATACTGTACATGTATGGGGATGTTCTGCATGTAACATGTAACCTGGAACACACCTCACCCTAACTACTGTGTGGTGTTTACAATGGAAGCCACACACTTCAATATCACTGCATACCTAGGTAGGGGTCTAGTCCCAGTGTTGCCAAGTAAGAGTGTGTGTATATGTATGGGTCTACATCAGGTTGCAGATTATACACACCCCAGCAGGTCACCTGTCCATGTGGCACAGGCAATAACTGTTATACAGACCTGTGACGTGTTTTCAACTGTACCCCAGATATGTCACAGCCATGGTGTCACCACAGTGCCATACCCCATTGTGGAATATGACTGCAGACAATCCTCCTGCTGACACATGTACACCTACAACACAAATGGATAACATTATAAAGACCACAATCAACCAGTGTTACTAACAGCTATAATGTGTCATTGCTGGATGGCTAAACTACCTGACATATATGCATTACACTTTAATCCTTACAACATGTTACACTGCAGTACTGTGGTACAATGTAGTACATTCACCATGTGCATCAAAACCATATTATCCTGTCCCTGAATTGATGGTATGGATGACAGGGATGTGGCACAGGTATAATCATATGCACAGGGTGTGTTGTTGGTTTTCCAGAGGACAAGGGTAGGCCATACATTTGACACCATGTGTCTGTGTGAAGGGTGTACTGTGGTGAATTGTTATGGTGATGTGGTGTGTGTAGGTATGGGGTTTCCCTAGGTGTGTTTGTATAGTGTGTGGGTATGCATGCACACAGGTCTGCCATATGGCTGCCCCACACAGGTGTTTATGGACAGCTGCAGACCATACCTGGCAGGGTGTGCAGTTCACTGCCTCTGGCTATGGACATGTGGACTGTGCCTGCCAGGGGTTCCATGGGCACATCCAGGTGCAGGCCTCAATGGGCTACTCTCACCTGATAATGACAAATGGAACCAGGTCTCTCCTGAGACTGGCCCAGACCACATGCTTGTGGACTGCTGTGGTGTGGACAGCACCCCTCTCACAGTGCCGGGGCTGGTACTGCCACTACAGGAGCAACTTGGTGTCCTAGCATGTCCACGTTGACTGCCAGCTGTTGGCGTTGCTGGCCTATGTCCACGCAGCCATTGCTGTACTCCCACCACACATTTAAGCATGGACAGACCACTGTCAATGAGGGCCATCTTCTCACCAGACCATCTATCCATGAACTCAGTTTATGGTCAGATGATACCAGCCAGTTCACGGGCGTTGTCACATGGAGATGTGAGAGCAGCCCTCTGCAGCCTCTGACCCTGTCTGATGTAATGTTCTATATGTGCCTGCACCGCCATGACAGCCTGAAACATGTGCCTGCTGGTACCAGCTGCGTTGCGTCTGCCAGGGCATGATGACCAGTGGCCCTACCACGAGCACCCTGGGACATCTGCCTATGTGGTGCCCTGCCGGACATCCGGCTATGCCTGCTGCGATAATACACAGTAGGCATGGTTACCACACTTTCCTGTCCTTTTCTTTTCCTTTACACACACACACACACACACACACACACACACACACACACACACACACACACACCACCGTAATACCTACCTGTCCATGACTTTACAGACAGTCCCACGTATATTTCCATGTGTACCCCATCCTACATCACACTTGGTAACATACACACATTGATACCACCCATTAACATATTAGTCCTCTAAATGCCTAGACAAGTGATCACAACACAAGATTTATTACTACATTACCTGCCTGACCTGTGTGTAGTGGTTTTAGATGGCCTCACTGCTGTGAATTACTGTTCACCCTATGTATGTCCGGACATCATGAGCATGGCCCCTATATGTGTGGGCTACTATGTTCACTCCATAATATCACGCACTGGAGTGTCATGTGTACGTATTGCTCAGTACATGCCAGATATGCTGCTCAGTCAGCCTATCATGTGACATATGTAATATATGGATACACTCCCTGGTGTTGACTAGTACTTCCCCAATGCATCTGTAGTGCTGCATACATGGGTTGTTAGTCACCTCTCTGCTGAATGTGATATTAATGGTATACCTGGTGTCTACCTTCCCTCTCAATGCCTGTTCCATGCTACAGACCTTATTACACTATCAGCTGTCCTGTGATTGCGTACATGACAAGTATTCCTGGTGTGTAATGTGGCAGTCCTTGTCCATGTACTACATGATCCCAAAGGGAGGTACTGCTGTATGAACAATCCCACAATCACACATATGCATACATGGCCACCCACACAAACACACACACATGCACACATGCATCCTACATGCATCAACCTCTCTCCACTTCACCAGAGTGACTCTACAGACAAACTAACTACCCACCAGGTCACACACACACACATACAAGTGAGATTGCACAATGATAGTACACACAGTCCTCCTATTATCCATCTCTCAACATGCATAACATATGGTACACAACAGCATGCAGTGCAGCTATAATCAATCCATGCTAGCAACAGTATACATGTGCAGTATACATGTGTGTGATGCATGTGCTGTGTCACTAGGTACCCCTTCCCCTGGATACCACTGCACCCATGTACACAGTATTGCTGTGCACCTGTTCTGCACCCTGCCATGTACTGTGCACAGGTGTACAACCCATTGTTGAATGTGTAGTACTGTGTCAGTTATGCCAGCTTTAATGCTTACAGCTGCTATGTTTTTCAACAACACATATCAGGGATGATATGTGGACAGATGTCATTTGTGAATGCCTGATGCCTGATTTACAGCTCCCAACATCAGCGGACCATGTATGTCCAATCCAATACTATTACACTGACAACTATCAGAGAACACCGTGGTTATGGGGGGGTGTACACACCCTTATTGATATGACACACTCATCCTTGATATGCCAGGGGACCATATCACCGCATATCTTATCAGTACATGAGCCCGATATGTGACATATGTCCTGTACTTTCACATGCAGTGTCTGCGGAATGTGTTAGATGTGCAGATGCTAATCACAATGCATACACTCTGTGTGGGCATATGTGTGCACACCCTTATCATGACTGTTTGTTGCACCTATTGTTATGTGTACTACAGCAGTCCTACTCCTGGCAGGGGTATACTAGCATGGGTCATCTGTATTTTCCAGTGTATGTTCAGTCTGCTCTACACATGTCCCCCTTATCTGCATGACTGCAAGGTCTACTCATGTGCACATCCCTTGGTATTCACACACTGCTGTCACTATTGCTGTGGGGTAGGGTTATGTCTGCCACAGTTCCTGAACCTGACTATGTGCAGATACAGCCATTCTTAGCATCCTTAGAATCCCTACTGCAGTGCACTGGTGTGTCATGCTGACCCCCTCCCCACCTTCAGCCTTTCTGCAGATGCTTGACAAATAAGGCCTACACATGTGTGTCACTTTGCAGTGTCCCATACACTTAACATCACATGTTACAGCCTATTCCCAGCTGATAATGTGGACCACAGTAATACCTTATGCCATAGTGTAACACTGCAACAGTTGCCATTGTCCTACAGGTATATACACTGGTGTTGCACTGTATATGGGTGTTGTTCCAAACATGCCCCTACTGTAGGCCATGTCTCCCACCATTTTCTTACTCCCTGTGGACACATTCCGCAATGACAGGATGTTAGTTATCTTGCAGGTGTCTGACATAACCTTCCAATACCCCATCATGGTCACCACTGTGACGCCATGCATTTAATAGCAACAATACGTGCACATGTACAGCATGCATTCTGTGTAGGTGTGTTAGATGAGTGCATGGAATATACCATAGCCATTACATGTCCGGTGTATTGCCAAGCATCTACATAAACCATACTCACCAGCTACAGGCTGCTGCCTTGGTGGTATACCGGAGAAACCTACATAAGAGGGTGAGAGATGCAAAGTCAGTGGTCACACTTGTGGCATTGCTACAGGGTGGGTGCAGCATTACAATACATCTACAGTACATGTCCACAATACTACCACATATGCAGATCTGTTTATCACTACTATGCAGCAACAACCTACATCTATGACATGTCAGATATGCATGCTCTACCTGTACAGATACAAATGTATATGCAACAGTGGTCTACTGATGTGCCCTGTGGCTTTACCTGCATGCTCCTTGGATGGTGTGTGGGTAGCACCCACCTCCACAAAGGTGTCCGCTGGTTGGTGGCTATGCAGATGGGCAGGTGCCACAAGGCTGGCTAGGAGCTACTCCACATGTGTCACGGGGCATGGATGGCATGCCCCCCCCCCCAAGGTGAGCTGATCCCCCCAGACTGCAGCAGCACACCAGCAGGCATTGCAAAACAGGTCAGAACATTGATGCCGGACTTACTCATAACTGTGGTTGTACAGTCCAATATCACTGACCCTGTGGGCTAGGTCATTCTACAGGGTGGTCCACTCCTGCTGATTATGGGCAGCCCATCCAAACAAGATAGGGTAGTGCTGTATGATGTGATTCACTGGAATGTCATTTTCAGCTGCTGAGTATGCTGGAAGACTTCCATGGGACCTCTTGGCTGAAAGACATAAAGATGGACACACATGTGAGCAAGTCATGCAGCAAGGTCACCACAGTTCTTAATACACATCACTGTCACCCCCCTCCATATCAGCAACAACAAACTGTACACACAACTTAATAGGTATGGCTACAGCATACCTACCAGTGGGGCAGATATTGTATTATACCACACTTTGTGCAATGTGTTTGTAGCCATGTTCTCTGTGTGGACACTATCATTGCTGGCCTGTTACAGAATATTCACCTGCATGCCATTGTCAGGGCCACTATGGTTCCATCTAGTCATGACACGTGGCCCTCAAGCTGGTGTAGCAGATCTCCAAACTGCTGACTGAGCTCGCTACACACCATGACCCAGTCCTGGTGATGGGTGACAGGATCCTGTCTGTGCCCGGTGGCATGGCCAGCTGAGGTGCGACAGGTGGGTCCGCTGGGACCCACATTCCCATACGTGCTATGGTGTTTATGGTTTATCAACATGTGTGGGTTAGTAATAGTCAACACATTCTGGGATTAGGTATAACAGCATGCATAGATATTCCCATTGACCCAGACACCAGATATGGAACAGTTGCATAGCAAACAGAACACATGCGTATATGGGACCACAGTGGTAATAACAACAGCATGCAGGTACATTGATGGCACCATGCCACCATTGTTGGGGTATTTCAACATAGCACATGCATAGAAATATATTTAAATAATTATCAAACAATAGAATATAAGTTCCAACATGACAGTGAAGTCATCACATACCGATTGAAGTGGTTATTTAGTGTATTTTTGGAGATATGGTGGGGTGGAGAGAAAGATGTCAATTAACGACTAGTATATTCCTGTAGTTCACATTACATTCCTAGTCAGTGCTGTTATCTGTACCTTACAAGTATTACTACACTACCCTATTGCCTTAGTTTGGATAGTGATATGGCTGTCGACATCTATATACATGAACTGGTTTTATCTGCAGTAAACACCTCTTACCTGGTATACCTGTGGAGGAATTGTTTGTTAACACCAATTAACTATTTCTACGCATACTCCCAGATTCCAGGTTGATGTTGTGCACATACCTGTCCATCTCTTTTTGCACAGACTCTGGCCATGTCTTGACCGCATGCAGGTGAACCAAGACATATGTAGACTATTGTCCTCTTCAACCTTTAGTGACTTACAATACTCTTATACATAGGTTTATAGGTTCATAGGTTGGTACAAGGCTACCAGCCCTAGGGCCTATATAAGCCTAGCCATAACAATTCCCTGGATATTTCTTCCCACAATATTTACTTCCCTGGACCCCTGTCTAGCAGGGAGACTAACGTGATCCATGGGGTGAATTTCCTATCTCCCATCCAGTCGTCAAGGTTCCTTTTGAAGAGGGCCAAGGAGGCACTCCGCTTGACATGTATGGGCTATTCTAGGACAGGATTTCCTAGACAGTTATATTATGTAGCACAGTGTGGGTGACAGTGATCAGTGATACCTTATTATTCAGAGCAACTGCAACACTTACAATGCCATACAATACCAGAGTAAACAGTGCCAGTACAGGGTATCAAGCTTTTATTTCTTGGCACAGTGGTCATATCTGACGTACCTGTGGGAGCAATGTGTGTTAGCACTACCTAAATGTTGCCACACAAAGTACCAGATTTCACATTAGTATTATGCACTTACATCTCACTCTGTTACTGTACACACTCTGGTCACAGATTGACAACATGGGGGTGTAGATGGGACATTCTTGGCTTATTACTCTCATAACAGTTTGGGGAGTTGCTAGAGCGACTGGTTTGTTCTTATGGATGTGTGGCAGTCAGCTGTATTTCTTATTTGCAGCCTATATGTCTGGGATCATCCCACTGATTTCCCAGGAGGACACAGTGACAGGCAGCAGATATGGGTCAATATACTGGACATTCTGGACATATCTGTACAGTTGTGGGCTATGATTCTATATGGAGACTACTACCACTCCCAGGATTTGAGCCATGGCTGTGTGTGCCAAAAATACAATATTTCACGTCTCAGTTGCATGTGCTATTTGGATTTTGTTCTTTGTCTTTTCACTGTTTTCTGTCTATGTCACTCTCAGTTGTACTAAATGACCTCTGGGGATTACACCAGTCATATACAGACATTCCTACACATTCTATTTATGTTGCACAGTGTGCATAACAGTGCTTACTACCACAGTACTATTAAGTGATTGCAAAACTACATTACCATATGATACCAGAGTATACACATGCAGTCCAGCAGTTAGACCTTTATTTTCAGGCGATTCTGCTTTTATTTCCATACAAACTATATGTGACTCTTCCTGCCATATTCTCCGGTGTATGCAGTACTTGCCTTAAACAATACAGGTTTTATACTGGCAATTAACTTACTAATACTTTTAGATTTATTTCCTATGATAGTACATGCAAGAGTATTACTAACCTGCCTCACATCGCAACCTCTCCAGGTAACATCCATGGGGCTCCTGGTTCACAGCCCGCTCACTTGCCTCTGTGAAGGACATAAGAGGAATATTTAGCCATACCGATCCATAATATACATGAGCTGGCAATTATTAAACAGGTAGTGGAGTTATACTTACACACAGCTGGGACAATCCCTGCCGTCCTAGCCTCTTGGATCCACTGATTCAACAGAATGATCTTTCAGAAATGCCCTTGCAAACTAATCTGCCTTCAAATGTATTCAGTTTCAGTTACCATAAACTGCGCAAAATAACAACCTTCAACCAAAAATCTTCACCCAGATTAATTAAAGAAATTGTCTGTTGTTCAGCAGATTATTTAACAGAAATTTAAAAAAAATGATCTTTTCGAAACCTGGGAGCAAGCCAAAACTATACCACTTCATTAAAGTAGGGATCAAAATAACGTCAAAAATTACAAACTTTACATGATTTATGATTACAATACTAAGCCTTCTATCAAAAATACTTAAGTGCATTGTACATACACAGCCCATGAACTACACAATCAAACTAAATTGTAGCCAAGAAAAATTACAGAGCCCACCTTACTAAAACCTGAGGACAGAATCACAACACACAAAAACAAAGGATTTATTTCTGCTTCTATATGCTTGCATTTATCCAAGGCCTTTGATGCAATAAACGTCAGATTGTATTATCTAGATTACAAAACCTGGCATGTTCTCTAGCAGCTGGTCTGTGATTGACCAACTGCCTCAGAAATTTAACATCAGCCATCTGATAGACACACTTCCTATTCTTTCTTCCTAAACACAGGTGCACTTCAGAGATCCATTCTTCCATTTTTCAGTATATTCATGTTACCCATCCATGTAATAACAGAATCAATAGTTTTATATTCACAAGTAAATTTTTGATTTCTATTCACAACAACCACAAACAGCCAACAAAAGATTATCTCTACCATCAGATGCAAAACTATACTGAAAATTCCTGGGAGACACAACTGACTACAAATTAAGTTTCCAAGAAAAGACCAACAACACAGTCAAGGATCTTCACAATTAATATGGTTCTTATATTGAATAAACAGGAATGTATTACCTGAAACTACAGAATATGTATGTTCATATTCTATTTTAATGAAACGGATTTGAGTATTCAGACATCTAATGAGAATAATTTTTGTAGTGCATTTATCACAATTTTTAATAATAGCAGTAAGAGTGTTGCTGATATTTTATTGAAGAATTGGGTGGTATTGACTAATAATAAGGATACTAGACAAATAGTAGTTGAATTTCCTACTATCGTGTATAAAAAAGGTAGAACCATAAAAAATATTTTAGAACATACATATTCGGGACCACAAAAGGGGTACATGAAAAAATGTTGATCATGTAATTTTATATATATATATATATATATATATATATATATATATATATATATATTTATATATATATGTGTGTGTAGTTCCCTTAATATTAATAATATAACAGTGACAATGACTAATAGATGTACATGTACTGCAGAGGAAGTAGTGTATTGTGGAGTTTGCACAAAATGTCCCTTTTTTATATAGGTAAAACGGAGCAGAAATTGAAGAGTAGAATGTATGAATATGTAAGGGCATAAAGAATAGAAAGGAAACAAATGCTCTAGCTAGGCATAATATAGACTATCCTGATCATATGTTTAAATTTATAATATTAGAAGTAATTACACCAGGTGTAAGGGGTGGTCCATGAGCATTAATATTAGAAAAGCAAGAAGCCTTATGGCAACTAAGAATGACCTCACTACAATGACCAGGGTTCAATGATTGTTTTTCACCTGCATGTTTTTTTTTAAATTAAAAGCTTTAGAGAGATGAATTATACAGTATTTTATATAAACATGTTCAGTATTTTACAGAAAAAAATTAGGATCTTTTAGATTTTATATTTTATTGCCTATTTATTCTATCCATTGTATTAGTATTTAGGTGTGATATTTTCTTAGTAAGTATGTTTTGATTAGTTATGTAAGGGAAGGGGGGGGGCGTGTTTTATGATTGCTTGTTATTTAAATGATGTTGATTTTAGCAACTAATTCACTCTGAAGAAGTTCCTGACTGAGTAGGGATGAAAGTGTGTGTTATATAGTGTGGATCTGTCCTTCTTAGAATAAAATTACTTGTGTTACATCTATTTGGTGTAATCATTCAATTCCTGACTTATATCAGCTGCTTCTCCAGCTCCGTTAGTGCTGCATTTGCACCAAGAGACTACTCAACAACTTGGTCTCTTCTTGTAATGAAAGAACAACATTTGAAGCCAGACAAAGGAAAAGTGCTCATTGTTGTTCCATTTTAAAGCAACTAAACTTGATATCTCTGGAAAACAAACAGAACTAAACTACATATGGCTGATGATAGTCCGTAAGTACAAAACAACAGACCATGCCAAATTCTGGACTAACTTCTACTTTGGTGCATTATCATTAGACAGCTGGACTCAACCAACCATTTCTACCTGAGCATTAGCAGATGTATCAAAAAGATAGACAACAGGGTTCCAGTATCTACTTACTTACTGAATGGAATAAACTGCAACCCATCTAAGATCCATTGCATGTTACACACCTTTCAAAGATTTAACCAGAGGCCACTTCTCAGTATGTACTACCTGCCAGTTCTGCTGGTATAAAGGGATGAAGCCCTGATATATCCCAGGCAACTCAAGTTTGTTTAGCATCTTGGATGCCTGCTGGAACTGGTGGATGATGAGAGGAATGATGAAGCTTTGCCTGCTTGCCTCTCATTGGGGGAGGGAAAGAGAATTGTGATTGTACACTGGCAGGTTGTTGTTGTGGCCTCAGTGATCATCAGAGCCACAGACTGTAGCCAGGTTTGTCTGTCAAGCAAGACATAGGTAGAGTCTGTATTTAAGGTGGTGCAGGAGGTAATGCGCCTCGTGCCATGTCTAATAGTACAGCAGTGTACCAGTAAAGACACCAGTGTGTAGTGGATAGGATATACCTAATGTACATACATAATGTCTGTTATACCCAGATATGTTAACA
Organism: Protopterus annectens; assembly: GCF_019279795.1. Lineage (NCBI taxonomy): Eukaryota > Metazoa > Chordata > Ceratodontiformes > Protopteridae > Protopterus > Protopterus annectens. The sequence goes on along the minus strand of NC_056744.1, from coordinate 161,805,364 downwards.
CCAAAACTAAATACTACCAAAAACTGATAAATAAATTTCTAAAGCTCATAGAGAGTTTGCCCCACACCCTTACTATTGATGGGGATATCCTCCCCAACCCTGGGCCATCATCCCTAGACAACACCAGCTCTAATCATAACAGCCCAAACATAAAACAAAGCCTAAATAGACCCCCAAACTCACTATTGACCTGCCACTTAAACATTAGAAGCATCACCAATAAGGTCCACAACCTCCATACCCTCCTGACAACCTACTCCCCCGATATACTTTGTCTCACTGAAACATGGTTGAAACCAACTATGCCACATAATGAAATTCTACCTCCAGGGTATAATATACTCAGGCTAGATCATACTACCAGGAAAGGGGGAGGGGTTGCTGTTCTCTATAAAAACACCCTAAATGTTACTCTAGACAACCTTCAACCACCTATATTTAACAAAGTAGAAATTATAATTTCCAAACTACAAAAAAATAAAAACAAATGCATAAACATAGTATGTGTCTATAACCTTCAACCACCTATATTTAACAAGCAGAAATTATGATTTCCAAACTACAAATAAATAAAAACAAATGTATAAACATAGTATGTGTCTATATTCCCCCAGGTAATAATTCAGGAACCCTAGAAGACATCCTCTACTGGCTAGCCAATGCCTACCCCCAAAAGACCACTGTTCTAGGGGACCTCAATATAGATTGGAATACCTGCACTGCAGACACCCCAACCACCCACATAAACCTACATGGTTTTACACAAACTATAACTTTCAGTACTAGAATCAGCAAGTGTAACAATAAAGAAAGTATCCTGGACTGGATTTTAATTAATAGCCCTCAACCACATGTACAAATCAGGTACTCTCCTTGAAGATCTAAGTAACCATTTCTTAACTTATACTATTAGGCATAAATTTGAATGTCCATATCTACCCACATATAAAACAATAAGAAATAACAAAAACTTCACCCTTAATAAATTCCTAGAAAAACTTAAATTATGCAATCGGTCAATTCTAAAACAACTACTACTAGATGAGGCAGTAACACACTTTAATAGAACATTCCTGGCCATCCTTGACAACCATGCACTTGCACGCTCTATTAGAATTAAAACAAAACTTGTCCCCTGGCTCACTAAAGAAACAAAACTAAAGATCATCCAAAGAAATAACGCCTGGAACACCTGGTGCACCTCTAAAGCCACACAAGATCAACTCAAATATCGACAATATTAGAAATGATACAAAAAAAATCCATATTACTAGATAAAATAAACTATTTCTGCTATCTACAGTAGAAACACCACAACAAGCCACATAAGTTCTGGGCAGGTATTAACAAACTCCTCCACCCAGGGCAATCCGCTACTCCAACCCCCTCAGCCCCTACCCAAAAATTGCCAGAGTCCATTGCCAACACCTTCAACAGTTTCTTTACAGAAACCATCCATGCCCTTGCTAGCAAACTTAAACCCACTTGTCCTAACGCTGAAACCCGTAAACCCAGTGACAATCTCTTGTTTAGCTTCCAAAAAGTTCCGACTTCACTCATTAGAGCCCTAATTAAAAAACTCAAACCAATCACCCTTTCAGCTGACCTCCTCTCTGCAGACTACCTGCAAAAAGCTGCTGATGTCACAGCATACCCTGTCACTATTTTGATAAACAACACCATAACTGAAGCCTCTATCCCTTCTATCTGGAAGATATCCCATGTCATACCACTCCATAAAGGTGGCAGCTCCACTGAACTGTCAAACTATAGACCAATAGCTATCATTTCCCCTCTGGCTAACACTATGGAAAAGTGTATCCCTAAAAAACTCTTGCACCACCTTATTCAAAATAATCTTCTGGCCAACTCCCAGCATGGAGTCAGACCACAGCACAGTATCAAATCAGCCCTCCTCTCCTTTTCTAATGTCATAAATTCCACCAGTAACAACAACAAGCTATCTTCTGCCCTGTTTCTCAATCTTTCCAAGGCCTTTCACATGGTTAATCACCAGCTACTCTTACTTACCCTAAATAAAATATCCCTAAACAACCATGATATACAATGGTTTCAATCTTATCTTAGTGGAAGACAGCAGGCTTTCCTTTGGCAGGACAAACTCTCCACCCTTCTCCCCGTTACCCTCGGTGTCCCTCAAGGCTCCATATTAGGTCCCCTTTTCTCCCTCTTTATCAATGACCTCCACACTGTAATCCCAGACACAACCTGTATACAATATGCTGATGACTCTACCCTGATCTGCTCAGCCTCTACCCCTACAGATCTCCTTAGTTTAACCCAGAAAACCTTTAATATAGTGGAAAACTGGATCTCTAATCAACAGCTGATATTAAACCCTAGTAAAACAAAGCTATTGCTCTTCTCCCCTACTCGCAAATAATCTCAACCTTCGTTTACTATAACATCTGACAATGGGAACATGATCTCACCAGATATGTATACCAAATTCCTGGGTGTTATAATAAGCAACAACCTCAAATATGATATGCATGTAATCCAAAAAATTAAAACCGTTAATAAAAAAAATGGGCTTAGGGTGGCCATGGTGGGGCAGTGGTTAGCATTGTCACTTCACAGCAAGAGGTTCTCCGGTTCGATCCTCGGCTGGGGTGCCTTCTGTGCAGAGTCTGCATGTCCTTGCTGTGGTCATGTGGGTTTCCTCTGGGTGCTCTGGTTTCCTCTCACATCCCAAAGACATACTGTAGGTGGATTGGACACTCCAAATTGGCCCTAGTTGTAAGTGTGTGCATGTGTGTGCCTTCAGTGGAAGGTTGGGCGCTGGGCTGGCAACTCGACACCGTAAAACTCCACTGCCAATCATGAGCAGACAGATGATCCGCTATGGCCAAGAAGAAGAAGAAGAATAAAAAAAATTGGCTTCCTAAACAAACCTTTTCTCGCCCTTCTAGCTAGGACTGCCATTGCCCGTACCCATCTGCTTTCAACTCTACTCTATGCCTCACCAATACTCACTACCTTGAACAAAACTGATCTCAGTAAACTCTCTAGCTGCTACAATCGAATTGCCACTTTTGCCACAGGAACTCCCTACAGGACATACCATTGTCAAAGCCTACACCTCTTAGGTTGGCTAGAACTCCTCAAGCTAATTCAATTTAATCAACTTACTGTAGCATTCAAGGTTATTAACCATCCAAAAAATGCCCTCCCTTAAAAACATTATCCATCCCTACAAAACGCTAGGCCTCTTCGTTCCACTACAAAACTTTTGGTTCAGTCTGTTAAAGCTAACAACCTATTTGGAAAATCTATGTTTGCAAATTCAGTAGGCAAAACCTGTAATTCGCTGCCATCTGACCTTACTCTGAACCCCTCCCTTAATCAGTTAAAAAAATCTAACCCAGTATTTTAAAACTCGCTAGTTATGTTCTTGCTCTAATCCTGACTAAAGCCACATCTACTTCCATACCCCTGCAATTTCTTATTCATAGCAGCTAACCTCTTACACTAAAAGGTTTGAAAAGAGAAACTGTAATATCTTTGCAGATACTCTGTATATAAGCTGCATCTATAGGTCTGATAAAAGAAACTCTAACATATTTGTATATATTTCTGTATATAAACTATATTCTTCATAAGCTTGAAATGTGAAACTGTAACTTGTATGTTAATACAATATGTTTGTGCATTTACTGTAACTTGTTTGTCTTTATCTGTTTGTAAGTTTGGAGCTTTTCTCCCCAGGCCTCTGCTGAAAATGGACATGTATCCAGTCGGACTATCCCAGTCAACAAATGTAAAATAAATAAATAAATAAAATAATACCTGGAATATATCTTTAGAATCTGACCAGTGGCAGTTGTAGCTATCAAGCTCACTGTATCCATTATGATACCCACAAGCCTAATTGAAGGGCACCTGGTGACTCAGATCTGATTGGGTTAATTCAGGAAAGCCCAAGACAAGAATGCATGTTTAGGAACATAAGGGAGCCTAAATACTGTGATAGTGAGCATCCCCCAATCCAAACAAACAACAGAGACTGCAGTGAAGAAATCACTACCTATTCCCAATGCATCCAACATGGATGCAAAATCACATGCTAGAGTTACAGAAAATTCAGTGTCTACTTCCAATATAACCAACTCACAGGAAATATCACATGATACAGTTTTATATTTGTTGCTCTTCTATTCCTTAAAAAAATAAAAACTTTTGCTGTTGGTAGATTTAGTAGCTCCATCTCCTACCACTCTCTTTACAACACCAAACACAAAAACATCTGAAATCTCCAGTGTCTGTTTTCAGTGGGCTCCCTTACTCCGCTAGTTACAAATTTCCACCTTTCTCTTTCCACCTCTACAATCAAACACCTCTTCCACCTCCAGCCAATGTCATTTTTTTCCATCAAATAATCTATGTCTTTCAATATCTTACCACTTTAAATTCCTTTACATTGTCTATTTCTTCACCTGTTTACTTCATCTTTTTAGTATTTTCACTCAAGCAAGCCTTGAATCCAAACTTGCTGCTACTGTAACATTTCTGTGCTTGCAGTGTTCTTGAATTTTATCAACATTTATAAAAGTATGTTTATGAAGAACGTTTTGTAAATGCAACTCTGAATGCTTTCACTGATACCCAATTTGTTTTTCTATGCATTTCTTTGTATATACTGTTGTATTTTTATTTATTTGTATCATTACTTTGCTTTCCTAAAAAATAGTCCTGTTATGTAAAATCTATTATATATTCTCTAGCTGTTATGTGTTCATGGTACACCTATCTATATGTGTACATATAAAACAAGAGGCTTTTCTCCCTTGGACCACCACTGAAAATGAGTTCTGTCCAGTAAAGTTAACAATATATATATATATATATATATATATATATATATATATACATATACACACACACACACACATGTAAATTGAATTAAATTATTATTATTTTAAAATTAGGCAGAAATACATTTTAGGTTTACTATTCACAAAAAAAGCTTTTGATGTGTTTTTGTAAATCACTCACAAATTTACCTGAAGCCTGGGTTAGAAAATTTGACTACTGGTTCAACTTTCTGTTCCATGTGTCTCTAATAATATACTTTTCCTTTTAAATGATCAAGGCCACTTTTATTTTTTCTCTATGATGTGATAAAATGGTATTAGAGTACTAGTTTATTTATATACCATACTGTGGAAGATTTATTTTTAATCTTGTTAACTTTCTCCAAGAATCGGAATATCTTTAAAGGGGGTCCCCTTCAAGACATCTAAAACCCATAACATCTAATTTCATAACATTGAGACCAGAACATCTAAAACCCAAAGCATCTAAAACCCGTAACATTGAATTTCATAACATCTAACACTACAAACCACATGAAAATAACATCCTGTCCACATATAATGACATATAATGACACCAAACTACCAAACACACTTTTTACTACGTTTCTGCAGGGGGCCTTGATACAGTGGGGTTAGGAAATTAACGTTTTCCCACTGTAGTGTGATCTTGGAGTTGGTATATTTAATTTACAGGGTGTGTGGGGGGCAGAGCCTCCAACATGAAGGTGCAGGGAGGCTTGCCCCCTGCAGAAATGTAGTAAAAAGTGTGTTTGGTAGTCTGATGTCATTATATGTTAAGGGGATGTTATTTTCTTGTGATTTGTAGTGTTAGATGTTATGAAATTCGATGTTATGGGTTTTAGATGTTTCAAAGTAGACCCCTTTAAAGGACTGTAAGGTGCTTTGAATCTCATAAAGCTTAATATAGCTGATATGCACATTTTACTTTCTATTGTCAAGTACCACTGCATGTTGTGGTCTATAAGTGGGCTCATATATGTCCATAGGCACAACCGTAGTTATTGTCTGGCAAGGTGATGAAAGCAGGAGCAACATCTCTTGAATAAAACAGTAGGCTGTAAAGAGAAGTCTAGGATTCTTCTACAGCCTTAATATAGGCTAATGACTTGCCCTTCAGTATCAGTCTTTTAGGCTGTAGCCAAGGCAATATTCAGTGCCACTAAAGTTAATGCATATGTACTCAATGACAATTACTATACCAAACTCAGGAAGATGTGTTTTTTGGCAAGCTTACATTAATGGTAATATTATTTGTTCTTCAGAGGTTGGTATAGTGGTTAAGGTGTTTACCTTACAGGCACTAGGTGCAGGGTTTGCTCCTTACACAGGGTATTTGGCTAGGCTTAAAAAATGGCCCACAAGGACAGTTAGTCTAGTAGTGATCTACAAACCTGTTTGGTTTTGGTTGGCATTGTGGTTAAGGTATTTACTTTACAGACAAAAAGTGCAGGGTGTGATTCTCAAATGGGATAATTGGCTAGGCTTAGATTTGCCCACAAGGGCAGTGAGCCTAGTACTAATCTATGAACTTATGAACCTATGAATCTTAAGGTAAGTATGTGGGCACTGGTTATGCCCAAAGTAAAATAAGTTCTTCTTGTAAAGAACTGAAAGTAAGGCCTTCAAAATGTAGGTGTTGGCTTTGTGTCAGTTATGATTTTAATTGACTGTTTTATAATCACTAAAGCTGAGAGTAACTGCAGAATACAATCCCTAAGACAAGTAGCTGGTCTAAAGATGCAGCTTAGATCCATTCACCAGACTAGGTAAAGACATGATGTCTACTCTTATAAATAAAAGCAGCCACAACTAACAAGTACTTCTTCAACACTATGGCCAAGGGAGCAACCCTGAAAAAGAAGGAAGGAAGGAAGCGTCTGCTCTGGACCTGAGTCCCAAAACTCTTTTGTGTCACTTCATAATTTGTGTGTGTAGGTAGGTTTCTGCATATTTGCATTATACATCCAATGTTTCTTGGCTAAAAAATGTGCCATAAATTACAGGAATAATATTCCAAATGTCATTAGTATATATCCTGGGTGAAGGTGGACCTTAGGCTAGCAGTCATCTATGAAATCAAGAAAGAAATGAAAGTAACACCCACTGTTATGAGAACAAACTTAGATTGTCTGTATGGGCCTTTCTGCCTGAAGATCCTGAATTTCAGGCTTTATTAGTCGCCCCTTATGGTGGATTATTTAGATAAAGAGCTGTGATTGTTGCAGGCTCAGCTATTTCATTCAGTAAATAGCCTTTGTTCACAGCCTCCTGCAGCTATCTTTCTTCTGTAATATTATTCACTGAGCAGGTTGTTTAGAAAATAGCGTCCCAATAACTCCTTGTTTGGCTGAATGAAGACCATCTGGAGATGACAAACTGGAATGTCTAGAGGATCATTCCACCGGACATAAACTTTCTCAGCTGAGTGAAATTGATAGAGGATCCCTATTCTTAAAACTGACACTCTATAAAAGAGTCAGTATTGGTACCAGCATTGACAAAGCAAATCTATGAGTGCTTAGAACCAAGACGAAACTGGATACATGGCAGAGGGATGCAGATTTACATGCGTTCTCAGGAATTATTCCTTTTTGCTCTCTTACATGGGTGCCAAATGTTCCCTTATGCAACTAAAAGACATTGTTCTCTTTTCTTCTTGGCCTTTATCATTAAGCAGGACAGGGGTAACCGTTTGAAATATAGGGGTCCCCATGAGTGGATCCTGTAATGCTGTGACTGAATGTCTGAAAATACAGACTAATATGTATTAAGTCTGAGATGACCATTTATTGGAATATTCCCTTTTTCCTGAGGTATGGAAATCTCAGAGTTAGTATATATAAGTTCAGGGGGTGTGGGGGACATGTTCCTTATATTGTGGGGTGCAGGGGTGCCTGCCCCCTGCAAAAAAGAAGTTTAATGGAGAAGAATGATGTTCAGTATTCACTCTTCTCCTGCAGTTTCTTTGCTTTTCTTCAGCGCTGGCATTTCAATAGGGAGCTGAAGACTGGCCTGGTGACTAGCACCTGTATACATTTCATTTGAGACAGTCGTCTAGTCAGTTAGAACTAGCAAAGAAAGCAGAAGCAAACTCTAAATGCTTCTGCTGTTTTTCAGATGTCTGGATAATGTGATAAAAATATTTGATAACCATCCATGAGAGTTGTTCCACTTCTAATAAGTCTTGGGTTTTAGAGACATTCCTTCTGAGTTAAAGCACATTTTGCCTAGCTTGTTTAGTTGCATAAAATGAATTGCTGAGTGTTTCCAGATTAGCTATTTCTTTAAAAGATCCTGGAAGGGGGTAAGCCCACGGGAGCTGCTTTCATGCCTCTACCATCTAGCTTAGATGCTTTTTAAGAAGTTGTCCTCCAGCTTCACAACCTACCAGTTGTGGGTAACAGTTAGGGCAAACCAAGAAATGTCGACTTCTAGGAATACTCATCATGTGACACGTGAAAAGAATGTTGGGGAGGGGGGATTATCTTCTAAAGCAGGCAAAAACCGACATGAATAAGGATAAAATGCAAAATGAATTATGGATCACCTAGACTTCATTACGGGGCTTATATTTATACTTTCTGTAATATTACTTTTAAAAGAAGAAGACGATGGTAACATATTCTCTTTCACTGCCTCAAACTCTTGGACTTGGGACCTTCACTACTAGTGAATACTGCTGTTGTCAGTTCCGCTAAGGTAAGTATCTCAGGTGCCAATGTCAGACTGTTAGATGGTATATACATGTGCTTAGCTAGTATTTCACTCAGATCAATGCTTTATCTACATTAATGTGAGTAATAAGAACTGCAATTAGACTCCACCATACTAGTTAAGCAAAATTCAGAAGCTGAAATCTAATACTCTAGCAACAAAATACTGTTATTACAAACTTTTGTTTGAAATAAAAAAAAAGTGTTCTGTCATAATCAACATCTGTTTTAATAATCTCTTTCAGTAGTACAAACTGCATCAGTCATTACTGGGTGCAGTGTTCTTATGCCAAAAGCAAGTAAAATCGTATGTCAGCATGGTTCAGACTAATCACCAGTCATAGTGCGCTGACACCTAAAATGTGTTAGTAGTCTGATTTGCCCTAATAGGTTATCAAGTGACACGGAGATGAAAAGGCAGCCTGCCACACTTCATTTCAAGGGTCCAGACTGGAGTGCAAGCTGAAAGCTGGACAAAAACTTAAGTGCCTTCTATGGTTTCTGCTGAACATGTTATCTGTGCTGCTTGCTTTCCCCTTTTATTTTCTGTTATGCTTTTTATGTTCTAAAACATTTTATCTCTACTCATTTTATCTTTTGCATGAGAAATTAACAGAGACTGAAGGCCATAAGCTGTCAAAGATCTGCTTCTTATAGCCCAGAGCTTGATTCCTTCTGCCTTAGTTAAACTGTGTGACTCTGAACAAGTCACCCTTGAAAAGGTACATTTGTGTCCAGTGGCCTTACCCAGTTAAAAAATAAATAAATAGATGTTGTATTAAGGCTTCTAGGATTCATAGAATTCCTGATAGAAAGGGTTCTTAACTGACAGTACCATACGTGCTTTCCTTTTTTCCTAAAATTACAAAAAATTTCTTCTTGGTTTCTTTTCAGGATATGTAACAGTAAGTATCCTTCTTAACTTCAGCTTGTCTGATCAAACTGTTATACTGGAGTTGAGATGTGCAGGTAGAGAAATGTACAAAAGAAAGGTGATGCCTGGGCCTGACACACCACTTTCAAACTGAGGGGAGAGAGACTTCAGCACTCCAGGCAACAGGCTTTGACTCTTACAAAGAAAGGGTAGTGCTTGTACCCCTCCCATGACCATTGATCCAATCCATAAGTATAAAGCAGGAAATAGAAACAGATAGATCTTTTCTTCAACATGGATTTTTTTTTCTAATAGAAATCATTGAAACATTGGAGTTTAGCCTGAGGGAGCCTTATGCTAAAATTACATTTAAGGCTCAGGAGTGACTTGTTTTTTTGGGTAAATAGGCCAAAGGTCAAAATAGGCACTGTATGTGAAGTACTTTTGAAAAAAATCTGATGATCAGAAAACCACTTGCATGAAATACAGTGAGTTGAGGAAGGTGAAACAGAAGATATCAAGCTGAAACCAATAACCAGAATAAGTAAAATAGTTTTCTTAGTGTGAAAAAAAATGCTTTTTGCACTATGACCAGTTAGTAAGCCAAGGTAGGTTCCTGTCATGAGAATAAATGGAAACTTTGCACAAAACTGCCAATTTTGTATTAATATGAAAAAATGCAGGTAGCAGATGTTCAAATAAACATGATTTCTCTCTGTTCTCCACTTTAATGGGAAACTCTGCTCATTCAAGCTTCTTAGCTGAACAGGATTAAAAAGAATATCATGAGAAAGTGGCAGGAAGGACTCCACAGCCCACACATAGGGTTGGGTGCTGCCCCCAACATCTGATTGATGAAACTGTTCATTGGAATGAGCTTATGGAGCCAATTCACATAGCAAATTGAAATGAAGACACATACAGAAACCACTCTAATAATAAGATCTCTGCAACAGCAGGTTTATCAGACATAAAGAAGCCCAAGAAAGGCAGAAGACAATCCTCTAGCCTGATATTTTTCAGCAGTACGAAATCCCTAATAGTTCAAGGATGGAATTTCCTACACGGCCATTAAATGGAGCCCAGATATAAAAGACAGCATGAAGTGAACTTCCTACTCTGTTTTTCATGTCTTCTCTGCCCAGAAAGTGGCAAAACCATTTATATAGCAACAAATTCTGCTGGGAAATGTTAGAGAAGACAAGAAAATGTATCCCAGACTATGCAAACAACACTAAGGTAAATATATCAGTGAAAATACTACTTGAGCACAACAGAACAAGCTAGAAGTACAACTAGCAATTTATTTATTTATTTATTTAGTTATTTTTCATTTGTTCTGGTCCCCATCAGACCATTGACACTGTCCTCAGTTAATAATTACTCACTCCCTGGAACTAAGTGGCTAACAAGGGAAATAAACATATAAACATAGAATCATTTAAAAGGTGACTCAAAACTACAGTATCAGATCAAACCTCATAAAGCCTACAAGTGTTACAGAACTAGTTATGAACTAAAATGAGTAGACTTATAATGTGCAGAATGAGGGGCTTGTTGAGGGAATTAGCCTGCCCTGCAGCAAAGATATCTTAATCTGATAATCTGCTGTTACAAGGAGTACCTTTCACAAATTTACTATGTTAATTTTTAGAACCCTTGTAGTAGGAGAGTCATAAAATAATAGAAGCATACCAAGAAGCCTTCCTTCAACTCCCAGAAATTTGTTGATGGTCTCAAACATATAAATCAACTGCAGTTGTTCCTTTAGATCGGGCATCATGTCTGTGGAAAATATGTGTACAGCTGTCTGAGGAGCAGCTTGCAAAAGTTTTGGACAAACACAGGTTGCAGTTGTGACTGCTGACATGGTGAAATGGATCATACCCTCCCCAGTTCAAGTTTTTGTGCATTTTTACAAAAGAAGATAATAAGTTTAGTCTACCACTGCATAATAAGTTTAGTCTACCACTGCATAATAGGTTTAGTCTACCACTGCATAATAAGTTTAGTCTACCACTGCATAATAAGTTTAGTCTACCACTGCATAATACGTTTAGTCTACCACTGCATAATAAGTTTAGTCTACCACTGCATAATACGTTTAGTCTACCACTGCATAATAAGTTTAGTCTACCACTGCATAATACGTTTAGTCTACCACTGCATAATAAGTTTAGTCTACCACTGCATAATACGTTTAGTCTACCACTGCATAATAAGTTTAGTCTACCACTGCATAATACGTTTAGTCTACCACTGCATAATAAGTTTAGTCTACCACTGCATAATAGGTTTAGTCTACCACTGCATAATAAGTTTAGTCTACCACTGCATAATAAGTTTAGTCTACCACTGCATAATAGGTTTAGTCTACCACTGCAAAATAAGTTTAGTCTACCACTGCATAATAAGTTTAGTCTACCACTGCATAATAAGTTTAGTCTACCACTGCAGTTGCTTGAATTGCCAGGACTCACAGTGCAGCATTCCAGTATGTGTGGACAAAATGACCAAAAATCTGGACATACATATACTAAGTCTTAGACTGTTTTTCTCAGAATATTCTCTTTTCTAAGTGGTATGGCATTCTCAGAGTTGGTATACATAACATTAGAGGATGTGGGGGTGGAATTGCCCCCACATTATGGGGTGCAGAAGTACTTGCCCCCCTGAAAAAAATTAAGTATAGAAGTGAAAAGCAATGTTTGATATTTGCTGTACTCCTGTATTTTCAGTCTTCTTTTTGGATTTTCAAGACTCAGCATTCCCAGTCCCGATATTTCAATAGGGAGCCATCTACAACATGAAAATGATATTCTGGGTGATTGGATAATACTGTTTCAAACTCAGGTCTTATAGAAATAGGAAGCCTAACCGTCTCAGTCTTTTGGCTCTTTTCGGGTAGTACCAAGAGTGCCAAGATACATCCATTATATGTAAATTATTTTATCCCAGTTTTCCAGTTTGGGAAATAAAATAGCTGAATGGATTAAATCAAAGAAATTCCAGAGGTCACTTTAGCCATACATGAGTAATTCGTTCTGAGAAGAACCTTAAGGAAGATAATGCTATTTAATCATTAAAGTCTATAATCTGAGATCAATATGGCTGTGGTGATTGCAACCAAGAGAAGTATTTCCCATGAAAGATATCTGAGGTCTATTGAAACAATGGGTTGAAAGAGAGGTAGAATTAAGCTCCAAGACACAAATTTCAAGTACCAAGCAGGGGGTACATAATGTCTTGGAGATCTGAAATGAAAGATTCAGAGATGTTACAAATGAATATTCGGGTATGGAGGAAGAGAGGAAAACACATGTATTTAATCAGAGAATTTAATAAATCAGGTTAGAACTACATTCTTTTTTTTGTTGTTGTTGTTGCTCTGGTCCCTTTCAGATTGCTAGGCTTTTCTTCAGGTGATTGTACTATTCCTTTCCCCTAATGCAAGAGATAAATATGCTAGGATTCATGCTGTCATCTGCAATGAGAATGAGGGTTTTTGCTTTATAGCTCCACATTTTTTCCATGAATGGAGGAATGGAGAAGTATGCTCAGTGGGCCACTTTGTGGAATGTCATCCATTTCCATAAGTGAAGTAACCCTTAAAGTCACTGCTCCCACATTGTAACTACACTTCTTTGAGTGGGATCAGTCTCTGCTGAATGATGTCACATGCAGCACCATGGACATGTGTATGCTCCTGAGAGACGCCAGTGGACATTGCCTTGTCATTTCTTTCTTTTCCCTTATCAATTGTTCCATTGCCTAGACCCATAATTGAGCTTAGATCTACTGAGTTATAGTTAGAGCTTTATCCCTCTATGCCATAGGGGTGGTGTAATAGGCAAGGTCACTGGCTGTATCCAACACACAGGCACCGCAAGTACGGGAGGTGCAAAGGCCAACAAACCTAATACAAAAGCAAAAATGGCCAGCACCAAATAGTGAAACACAATTATTGTGGCTGCTCCATAATGTGGTGTATAAAAAACACTACAAGAAGACCATCAGACCACTTTTGGCCTTCATCAGTGATCTTAACTAACAAATACGCTAAAACAATATATAAATACATGCACCACTTCCTGTTAATTAATTACAATTGCTCAAGTCATGGTTTAAATAATCCCCCAAGCCTAATGATCCAATTTTTTTCTTTTTTATTCAAAATAGAGTGCCAACTCATTTTGGTCAGTCTATTTCCCTGTACATAATCAATAATGGCAAATTTGTATAAAGTCACTGGTTGTCCCACCAACATATGTGTTCGAAAGATAAATCAAGGCTGTCCTGGTCGGTAAGTGTTTATGAGAATGAGATTTGCATTTTCTCTTTTTAACTTCAGCAGCAGCATTTGGTTTAGAGAAGTTAGAAGAAACAAATATAGTAGACCCTAGGTTCAAATGATTGACAAGACAATGGTCATCAAAGCTTGGCTGTGGGAAAACCTGTAGCAAAATAAAGGAAGTTGATGATATAGAAAAAAGGCAGACTGATCTACTTTTGGATGACTTTCTTTTTCTGGCAGCTTGAAGATGAGTGGGATTATAAATTGTCCACTCATAACAGGTCAACATTTTACCAATCATTCCATTTATTATTGTACTGTCTTATTTGGAATGCAAATGGCTAGGAGAGTTAGTTTCATCTGTAATGCATGGTGAGAGAAGATTAAGGCTGGCTGTAAAGTGATTAGAAATCAGAACCTCCCTGTGACTTGATATGCTGTAATACTATAGTGTGGTCTATTACAGACTGCAATATCTCTAGTCTGAAGTTGTTCTGAACTAGATGAAGAACCATCTTTTCTTTCTTTTCCTACGATGGAGGCAGCCAGTCTTGTATATTGCAGTTCTACAGCTCACCCTTACAAACATAGTTCAGATATTCTGTGGTGAGCTTCTGGTGTGAAATGAAAGGAACAAAAGTTAGTTGGTACTGTCATTTAGTTACACCACTACTGTAACACTTTCACAGGAAGCAGATGTAAGGGTATAGCATGTATCAAGAACTGGATACCACTATTCAGTGGTTGTGTAAGTGTCATTTTACCTTAATTATGTGCACTTGGCATTTGGTATCCATGAGGATAGAGAAAGATATGCTACTTATGGTCTTGAGAAATGTTCTTACTGTGATTTGTGCCATAAGGAACAAAAAAAAAAAAAAAACAGTCAATTGCACCTTGTACTTAGCACTATTATGCAGGATGTAAAGTCTAGTAAAGTGCCTAGAAATTTCTTGTTTTAAGATGGAAGTAAACATAATCTCCATGTAGTGACAATCTTACAGTCTGCCAACTACAAGTTCCACAGAGTGTCAGGCTGAATTAAACAATCATTCACATAATAATATAAGTGAAACTTCATTAGTATGTAACAAACAAATACTGATGCCAAACATCATATGAATACTTAGGCAGAGTAGAAAGACTAAAGGTAAGGAATTAAATTGGTACTGGACATACACCACATAAAACTTAAGAAATTGTCTGGGATCTCTGTGAATGGGTATGTATAGAGTGGTATCTGTCAGACTCAAGATTTTTCAAAAGTGCATTCCATATCAGGTAGGTAGAAAGCCTGCAGTGTGTCAAATGGAACTAAGTAAAACATCATGAACTTTAGGTTTGACAATCTTGTTCGATGTTTTGCATTGTGAATAGCTCCAGTGGTGAATAAGGTTAAGTCCTGACTCTAGTTCAAGAACTAGCATGGCCACATGGTGAATTTGGCAGAGGTGGATAGGCATGCCCATCCTGGAATTGGGCTGAGCAGAACTGGCTATCCACTGCTCAAAGGAGAGAAAACAATGCAATTGCACAGCTGAGGGGGGGGGGGTGAACATTCAGCTCACCATGTCATTTATAGTGGGTGGAAGAGTGAACAAACAGAGGCCCTTCAGTGATGACAGGAACACTTTTTTCACCATAAGGACTGTGTATCCTCCTTGTCCATGCATGTGTGCTCCCTTACATTGTCCCACAGTGGCTACCATCACTGGCTTAGGTGGCAATGTCCATATCTCGCAAGCACCAGCTCCACACATCACAATGGACCTCTACTCTTCTTCCAAGGTCTTGTCTTCAGTTAAGTGATATTAGTCAGGTGGAATTTACTACAGGGCAGGCATGTCTGTCCTCCATGCCTGTGCCTTCAGGCTCCTGATCCATCCATTGAACTCAGGTAACTTGGGCTGTAGTTAGGGCTTCATCTATCTATGCACAAGCATGGGTAATGCCAAGATATATTAATCAGAAAATTCATAGACTATCTGCATATCGGTGGCTACATTTACTTAAACTTTAAGGTATAGTTTTTCTTTTAATTTTTATAGTGGTTAATCCTAAATGTAAAGTATAAATGTTACAGTGTGCACAGAAGCAAAAAATGAAAATGTATAACATTAATAATAGAAAAAAACCTCAATGTCAGATAAAAAAAATGAAATAAATTATGAGGAGATGAGTCAGTGTTCAGTGAAACATCCAGAAAAAATGTATTAATCTGAGTTAACTGTAATTTTTTTATTTAAAAAAATTTCAATAAATCTAGCAGCGTATAAATTTATAGAATGCAAAAATGTGCACTGAAGAAAATATGTAACTGCTTTCAGTGAAAATGCAGCAGAGCTGATAAAAGTGAAACTGGCATATTGGATGTACATATATTTGCAATGACTAAGGCTCAATGTTTTTTTAAAATGTTACTACAGGTCAAATGATACATAACATCATTTGTACTCTAGCTTCCTTCACAGCTTCATAACTGTGAAAACAGGAAATTTACATTTAAAATAAAAAGCCAAACAAGAAATTCAGAACCTATGACTCTTAAGCAGTGGGAACTGTTAGATAAGGAACATCTGCCTTGTTTTTGAACTGTTCATAGTTGATGCAGTTCTTAGAGAGAAGTTCACTGGTAGTGTTTCTTGTCTCTAAAACTGAGCACCTTCCATTTGGGCTTATAGGTCAGAAGTAGATAGAATTCAGTAACATCTATAGCTACTGGTAATGAATGGACCAATGAACTGGCAGATACTGTCATTTTATATACCATCTACTATTAAAATCCATTTCTTATTTTTTGTGCAAGTTTTTGAATGCTTGTAAATTTAATTTTATATGTACATTCCTAATTTTTTCTTATTTCACATAAGGAGTTGTATTAATTTAAGTTCAAAAGCT
The DNA here is from genome assembly GCF_019279795.1 of Protopterus annectens. Taxonomy (NCBI): domain Eukaryota; kingdom Metazoa; phylum Chordata; order Ceratodontiformes; family Protopteridae; genus Protopterus; species Protopterus annectens. Next base: position 161,788,726 of record NC_056744.1, on the reverse strand, counting down.
TGTGTCTAAAGGTTTAATAGTATAATGATATACACGCATAGATCTAGTGTCATCTCAACTGTTCATAGGTAGGTACTAGGCTATTGGCCCAAGGGCCTACGTAAGCCTAGCCAACAAGGTTCCCTGGCTTACGCCACCCAAGAAAGTTATTTTCCTGTGCCACTGTCGAGCAGAGACACAGAAGTGATCCCCGGGGTGTATTTCCTATTTCCCATCCACTCATCAAGATTTTTCTTGAACAGTGCTAATGAAGAACTTTGCTTGACATAGATGGGTAGCCTGTTCCAGAGTATGGGAAGTCTCTGGGATAGGAATCTATCCCTCCAGCATGTCCTGTTTATTGTGGTGACAAGGTTTACGTCCCTAGAGCATTCACATTTTGAAAAGTAATGTCTTAAAGTTATTTCTACCATGAAGATATTTAGTGGTGGCTGACTTTAATGGTAAATATTAATTATCTTGGCTTATTAGGACTGGTAGAGCCTGGTGGCAGTGTGTTACCATGAAGGAAGGGAAAGCCACTTCCTGAGGAAGTGTCTGCCTGTCTTTCTGTGTGAGTGTTTGCGTGTGTGTGTCTGTGTGTGTGTGTTTGTGTGTGTGTGTGTGTGTGTGTGTGTGTGTGTGTGTGTGTGTGTGTGTGTGTGTGCGCATGTGCACGTGTGCGCGTGTGCGCATGTGTGCGTGTGTGTGTGCGTGCATGTGTGTGTGCTCATGCGTGCGTGTGTGTGTCTGCAGGAATGCAAAATAATCTTTGGCAGGTTTCATTTACTACTGGTGAAATAATACTGGAAGGCATTGGGCTATAGTGAGCCTGCAATTGAAAGTCTGGTCTGCAGCTAACCAATGTAAAGCTTATCGGTAAAAGGAAAGGGCTGTCTATAAAGCAAGGCAGTAGTGTATATTTACCTTACGTTCTTAAGGCCAGCTGTCCTTTACATATTACTTGTCAGCAGTGATGCAGATCATAAGAACATAACCCCTTCAGTGACATGTAAATTTGTGGCAACTAGTAGTATTTATGTGGTGTTACATTTTATATTCTTAGTTCTAGAAGGTTACTTCACATTACCTCATCTTTCCTTAGTTGTTCTGCAAAGCCTACTTTCTTTTAAATTGTTGACAGATATCTAATGTGATTTTCATATTTGTGAATTGTAAAAAGAATATTTTGGTGCATCTTCATTCTTGCATTTCTCATCCCTTGTAATTTTATTTATATTATATTTTAACTCTTCTCCCTATGCACCCCTGAAAAGGGATTTTTTCTTTGCCACACTTTCCTGGTAAACAGTGGATAGACAGAAAGAAAGAAAGAAAGAAAGAAAGAAAGAAAGAAAGAAAGAAAGAAATGTGAGTGAAGAAGAGAGTTATTGTAAAAGTGACAAGATCAATAAAGAAGGTTTTTAGCACTTTTATACTCCCTGCTTCATCCTCTGGCCTTACTACCAAGTGCTCTACATCTACTCTGGATCTGCCAGTTTCACCTTATTCTTCACTGGACTTACTCAGAGGTAGCTAGAGGCAGTCTAATAGCATCCAGGGGTCTTAGACATCACCACCATCCTGGGGCTTTTACTCTTTGGACCTACCCCGTTACTCTTCCCTCTGCATTACAGTCCTGAAGTTTCATCTTAAGGGCAGAAGTACAATGGTGCATGTGTTGGATCACCCCACCTCAGCAACAGCTCAGTCATGTCCACCACCCTTTCCTGTCTTTAGACTATAACCCCTCCCATCCCCACTGCAGTGTCCCCAGTTTCCAAAAGGGATCACCACAGGGAATGTCCATGTAACCACCCCCCCTCCACAATGGGTTTGCCCATCCTTTCCCTGCCACTCCATTAGTTGCCTGGCCACTAATCGATACAGGTCAACTGGACCATAATCAAGGCTTCATCTCTCTATGCCACAAGAGCAGCTAGGTCAAGTAATCAAGATAATCTAAGCAGTGCCACAGGGATTACTCTTGGTTAACATTCTATAATGTTTTTTTGTGTCTCACATAGCCAAGACAGAAAATATGATCAACCTTTTGCTAATAATGCAAAGGTAGGTGCAGCAGTGGATGATGGCAGAAAACTTGTATGGAAGGATTTGGAAAAGATGTCCAAGCAGGGAGAAAAGTGTTAGTGATGGGCTGCCGCACAGGTTTATAAAAATGGTTTATTATTCTTTTTTCACCCCTCAGAAGATGCTTATAAACAGAAACATCTCAGAAGGTTAAGTTTAAGCTACAGAGAGAGAGTTGTGTTGTTTGACTGCCCAAAGGTGGTACCTCTTCCAAGTTATCTAACTTCATACCTGTGTTCACATTAAATTTGTCAAAAGTTCCTAAAGTGATAATTTTCACCCAGATCACAGACATGCTCCACCCCATCATGATTACCATTCATCTCAGTACAGATTCTGGAAAGGCTGTGGTGCTGACGCAAACTTCTTCTCACTCAGTCATCAGTAGGAAGGTGGTAGTTAGGAATCACTACAGAAAAGAGAACTTTAGCCACAACAATCCTGGTATAAAGTTTTAGCTGGTAGGCGTGAAGCCAATTTGTAAAAGAGCAGGAAAAGAATCTGTGTGTGTTTGCCACACCTGGACTGGACTACCAGGAGCAGAGTGAGATGGCACATAATGTTGGGTGTATCCTCAGTAGGATGGGCAGTAGAATGGTAAGGCCTTCACTCTCCAGTCGAATCACAAATTGGGAGCAATACTACAATAAAAAGATTAAAATAGGTATTATTTTGCACTTCGATTGAGAATCGTGATTGAATTGATTAGTTTCCTGTAATATTTGCTTTATTTGCTGCACTTTAAATAAAAAAAACCCTGTACTGTTCTACTGCTGCGTTAACTAATTATTAAATTGAATCAGTTACTTTCAGGACTATTGTATCTAGATTTTGCGGTCTTATTACAGTTGTGCTCCAAACCGCATTTTACATTAGATAGGTGTTTTCTGCATTCTTGTGCCAGAAGTCTGCTGATCTAAACCTAACTGAGTTGGTGATTGCTGGTGAAAGCCTTATTGCTTTAATGATTGGTAGTTAGCTTAAAACCTGTTCCTTTTTGCCTGAATACAAGCCTCTTATTTGCACAAAGCTACTTTTTGCATAGCATCATTTAGCAATGCCGTGCATAGATGCAAATGCCTTGAAGATAAAATTTCCCTAGAGTAGCTTTCACTGAAACCATACACAGCCCCCTGTTGCTCTATGAACAGCTAACTTGCACACAGAGCAGCATAACTCTGTTGGTTAACCTTAGACTGCACAAAGTATAGTTTCCACTCATAGTCTCTGTGCTAACAGCACAGTTGAGTCTAATTAACCCATTCCTTCCCTGATAAAATGCACAGTAAGAACCTGATATCATGGATGGGCAGTTTCATACCATGTATGTAGCCAGCATGATGAACATGGGCATCCAGGCACAATGTAGCAATTGTCTCATGTATACTAACAACCACTTAATCCTGAAACAAACAAATACTATATGTGAGAGATGTAGTTATACTATGAAAATCGAGACAAGACTCTCGCATACAGACAAACTGAATGCCAAGTAGGTTGTCAGCACACACACAAATCACTTTGCACATTAAATAAGGATTTCACACATAAACCCATGTATGCAGAGATATTCACTAGTAACTTATCAAAAATACAGACGGCTCCCAAATGCTGCTTTCAAAAACCACCTATACACACAACAAAGCAAACAGCCACAACACATAATAATATACACATCAAACAGACCCATAAGGCAAAATACCACAAAACCTAACATACTCATCATAGGGTACTCCATAGCGAGGTACATGGATGTCCCCCTCACCAGGCTGGATAAGAAGGCTACAGCTAGCTGCCTGTCAGGTGCCAGACTCTGTCAGATCACACAAGCATTCAAGTCACTCACCCACAAGTATCAGTATGACTCTGTCATAGTCCATGTGGGTATGAATGACCTGAGAAATACCCCCTCAGAGCAGATAACGAGAGACATGATTGAGCTTTCAGATGATGTTTCACAGACAGCCTAGCCTTGAGCAGCATTCAACCTTCACCAATGATAATACTACAATATGAATAAAAAATGGTTGACTATAACAATTGTCTCAAATTTTGGTGTCATTCCAAGGGAATCCAGTATTTATCAGCCTGGGAGGACATGATCAACAGGCCACACTGTTTTGTCAGAGATAGTTTGCACCTGTCTCGTCTAGGCATTTGGATAATGGCAAAGGCTTTAGTCACCCTACAGTGCCTTTTTTAGGCAATGGAAAAGTAACCAACCTGCCAACTTAATAAAATCTTCATCACAAAGAGGGAACTTAGAACAGAAGATTACTAAAGTAGAAGTAAAAAATAATAGAAGCTACAGTTATGGAGTACTTACAAAGTGAAGGATTTCATGCAGAAAGTGTAAGACAGGTTATATCACAGCATAAGGAAACAACAAGTCCCCAAACTAAGGGGAAACATGAGGAGCAGGAGACATCTGAAGAAAAAATATGGACATGGGAAAGAGAAAGAGATTTAATATGGTGCAATATTTATGCAAAGGAGAAAAAAAAACTAATCAATACAAAAAGCGCAGCACCAAAGATAATTGAAGAGAAATACAGGCAAAGCCAGCCAGATATGGAAAATTTTACAATACAAAAATTAAGAAAACAAAGACGAAAAGTAGAAAAGGAGTTTAGTAATGGAGAAGTTAAAGAAATAGAAACTGAAGTTATGGATTACCTGCAAATTGAAAGATTTAGTGTAGAAAATCTAACTCAGATAACGTCACAGCTGGGTAGAGCAGTGGATCCCCAAATTAAGGAGAAACCAGTGGAGTGGATAACATCTGATCAGTTGATATATGAAGACACTTTGGTACCTTCCATAAGAAACCAGTACAAACATTCAGTTGAAGTTGCACAGCAAGAGAAGGAACAGGAAACTGTAGCAACTCTGACGCAGTCAATATTGTGGAGTGATAGGCCAATGAGCTCCCATATAAAAGAACAATAGATGACACAGAATGAAACTGAAGAGAATGTGGCACAGGAAGATGTTCTCGAAATTTCTGTAGAATGCCTGCAGGACATGGAGAACAAACAATGTGCTCTCAGTTTAGAAGAAAATGATCTAAAAGAAAAGTTGCTTGATTTTACAGAAATGGACAGATATATTAATATCAATAAAAGAAATAGACTACAGAAAGTCAATACAATCCAAAAAGTTAGACGTTTGATAAAACAAATGAACACAGTAATTAGGACTGTCCATAGAGATTCATGTGATATAACATAAATAAATAGGATATATTACTGTGCAGCTAAATTAATAACAGATAAAGTTTTATCACAAAAACATGGGGTACTAAGGGAAAGGAAGGAAAGAAACTGAATGCTGTCATGGAAGTATCGAACAGAGAAAACTATAAATCAATTAAGATAAGAGGTGTCACTGTTAGAAGAGTCTAGAAGAGGGAACAGATCAATAAAAATACTCAGAAAAATTAACGTGATAAAAGCAATGAGCAGTATCAGAACAGATCAGGATCTATTGCACAATATCATAAATAATAAAGTAAAAATATCAGCACAGGCAGAAAAACTTAGAAGATATGTAGATGAATATGCAGGAAATGTATAAAATAAGCAATTTATTGATGACCCAAAAAAAGTTTCTTAGAGAATTGGGAAACAAGGCAAAAGGAATTGAAACATCACCAAAAAAAAAAAAGAAATAGATACATTTTTGGAAAAATATCCATAAAGATCCTGTGGAAAATAACAAAGATGCTAAATGGATAGAAGAAGTAAGAGAAAGAAGAAGAAGTTCAAATGTATAGGATATGAAATGGGATGAAGTAATGGTCAGAGATACTGAAATAAAGTTACAAAAATCTCCCAATTAGAAAACCCCAAGCCCAGATGCAGTACCTAACTTCTGAGTAAAAGTATTAACCTCTTTACATGAAGACTTAGCCATGAGTAAAAACTATTTATATGCGCACCCCAAACAGACACCAGCGTGGTTAACAACATGAAAAAACATAATCCTACTTAAGAGTGAACCTGCAAGCTATCCTAAAAACTATAGACCAATAACTTGCCTTCCAACGATGTATAAACTCCATTGGAATTTATGTCAACAGAGTATATAGTCATTTACAAAGAAAACTCAATCATGGCAATAGAATAAAAGGGTAATAAATAAAGTAGAACAAAAGGGTATTAAAAGAAAGTCATATGGAACAAAGGGTCATTTGCTATTAAATAAAGTCATAATAGAAAACTGTAAAAAAGAGGAAGAATCTAAGTATGGCATAGGCAGACTACAGAAAAGCATTTGGCAGTATCCCATATTCATGGATAAAAGAGTGCTTAAAAATATATAAGATACATCCTACACTGATCAATTACATTACATCAACCACAAAAGAGTGGCAAACTTCTTTGCAGTTGAGCCATAATAAAGGACAAATTATTATTCCAGGGGTAAAAATTCAAAGGGGAATATTCCAGCGTGACTCTGTGTCACCGTTGTGCTTTTGTCGTGTCCTTAACCCATTAAGCTGTTTACTTATCAGATTAGGTCATGGCTAAAATTTGGCTCCTAGAAAACAACAAAGTGTAAAGACGTCTCATCTTCTTTTTGTAGATGATTTAAAACAGCATGGTTCATCATCTGAGGAAATGAAAGCACAACTGCAAGTGGTCAAAACTTTTTTAGATCATATAATATTGTAATTTGGTCTTGATAAATGTGCAAAAGCAACCTTTAAAGCAGGAAAGCTGCAGCACCAAGAAAACATCAGTTTGAGACAAGAATGTGATATAAAAGAACTTCAGCAAGAAGTATATAAATATTTGTGGAATGATGAAGGATCAACAGAAAAACATTAACAAATGCAAATAAAACTTGGGAATATTTTGAAGACTAAAAGTAATACTGAAAACAGCGTTGACATCAAGGAACAAAGTCCAGGCTATAAACCAATTTGCTCTTCCTGTCCTAACTTACAGTTTTGGAGAGATTGGCTGGCCTCAAAAGGTGTTGGATAGGTTGGACAGGAAAACAAGAAGGATGCTTCATGATCATCAAATGTTTTATAAAAATCAGTGCATACCAAGATTATATATTCCCCATTCTGAAGGAGGTAGGGGCCTCCTTGAAACTGATTGCATGTGTAGACCTGCAATCGTGGGACTGCACACATACCTGCTGACATCACAAGACCTAAACATAGTGAAAGTTTTGAAACATGAGGAGAATAAGTCTAAGATGACTTACCTGCTTAATTTAGCAGAAGCATATTAGCATCAAGCTGGAATGGAAACCAAACCAGAAGTAGATAAAAATCAGGCAGCAACTGAATGTGCCAAAAAAACAAGAGAAAGACTATAAGGTGAAGGATCAGATGAGAAGGCAAGAAATCTGGAAAATGGATAAATATAGTTGCAAGTATAGAAAATTCTTGGAACAACCTCATGTTGATCAGGATCGAATTCAGGAATGGTTAAGGAGAGGTGACTTTAAACCAAAAGTTGAAAGGTTAATATTGCCAGCCCAAGACAGTGGACTATGTACACATTGGTTTACAAAGTCCATTGAACATGTGAAAGAAACAGACCAATATAGGTTTTGTAAAACAGAATGGGAAACAGTTGCATATCTTGCTGCTGGTTGTGATATACTATTGGAAGCAGCACTGTATACTGAAAGGCATAATAATGTGGCAAGACTGTTGCATTAGGAATTGTGTAAACATTATAATACTGAAGTAGCTGAAAAACACTGGAAATATAAGCCACAAAGCATCATAGAAAATGATGAAGTTTATACCACATGGGATTATCCATTACCAACAGTTCAAAAAATAGACAAGTGAAAATCAGATATAATAGTCCATGAAAAGAAGACAAAAGTAGCCTTGATCATTGAAATTGTACCCCCAGTGACTACAGTGTCTTACATACAGAGAGACATAAATTCATAAAGTACCAGGATTTGCATGCAGAAATGAGGGCAATGTGGAAGTAAAATACCCAGACAGTCCCAGTAGTAGTAGGAGCAATGGGTCTTATAAAAAATAATTTACAATCATACTTAGATATGTTACTGATAGCTGCGGTGGTGCAGCAGTAGCGATGTCACCTCACAGCAAGAGGTTCTCCCATTTGATTCTCAGCTGGAGCGCCTTCTGTGTGGAGTCTGCATGCCCTCCCCATGGTCGAGTGGTGTTCAAAAGACATGCGTGAATGGGCGTGCCTTCGTTGAAGGTTGAGCATCGAGCTGGCACCTTAGCACTGTAAAAATCTACTGACAATCATTAGCGGACTGGAGTTCCGCTATAGCGACCCCTAACCGGGAAAAGCCGAAAGAAGAACAACAACTTAGATATGTTACTGATACATGTAACTCCATACAAATTGCAGAAGGAATCATTACGTGGCACATTGCAGATGCTGTGAAGAGCACCTCTGGCTTACATCAAAGATTGAAACAATACTAATTTCATGAACTTTAATCATACATTAACTTAGGAATGGAATCCATTCTTGTCATGGTATTAAAAACCCAAAAGACGTTGAGAAATTAACAAAACAGAGAAACCTTATTAACAAGAACATAGGTCATCTCCAGACTCTGGACCCAACCCAGTTTGGATTTGTTAAGGGTAGATCAGGTCTATTAAATCTGGTTGACTTCTTCAAGATCACCAAGGGCCACGGATAAGGGAAAATTATGCATACTGCCTACCTTGACCTATCTAAGCCATTTGACACAATTCCCCACTCGGGTATTATAAAGAAACATATACTTTAAGAATGAGGTATCAAGTTGGCAAATAGTCCCAGAGAAGTGTAAGCAAGATAAGATTCAGTTCAAGATCTGAAATGCTGTAAACAGTAAACATGTTCAGTCTGTAAACAAAACAAATGAATGAGACATATAAAATCTACCCAAAAATCTGTAAAAAAGGCTAGAAATACATACTACGAAAGACAAAGACAGAAGGGGAAAAAGGCATTGGTACATCCTGCTAGCTATTGATTCAGATTGCCATTAAGGATGCAGTATATTGTGGCTGTAGTAGATACATATATGCATTAAGCTTCCAAGTGAAGTTACAACAAGTTGTGTAGTAGAGGCATTTAGCATTATAGAGAGGGCAACAGATAAGAAGAATTACAGATTTAGTAGCTTTATGCATACTTTGGTGGCCTTTAGAAATTTATATTTTTATGCATGTCTGTGAGTATGCATTGTGCTTCTAAATACAGCAGTAGCCACTTACTAAGATATTCTTCTTCCATTAGATTGCTTACGCAATATTTGTTTCTGGTATCTGTTCATTTTTATTTATTCATTATCTTTGGTAATTTGTAGTGAGTAGGCTTTTTCTTCCTCGCTGATTTTCTATACATCGTCTAATTTACTTGTCAGCATAGATGTGCCCTTTCCTTGCAAAATAATTGTGCTCAGAGCTGCATGTTTTTCTTTTAGTGGCGGCCTTAATGTGAAATAAATAGAATTAATACTGATATGGTTACCAGTGCACAGTTCAATGCCTTCTAGAAATGATTTATAAGTCAATTATTGTGTTATGATAGCTTAGAAAGCAAACCTACAACTAGGATAAAGCAGTGAGATTTTATTTAGTTTTGTGATTCTTCTTAATCCAGTGACTGTCAGCATATTTCTTTATTTGATAGACAGTCCACTGATTTAAAACAAACTCATATTCCCACTTGCAGATCAGTGTTTGGCATGTACCAGCCATATGAATATTCAAGGTATTTACATCCTTGTATCATTTCTGAGAAGGGTATCCCCTGTCTCCTTTATGCATTTATGGTCTGCATACTTGAAGACTCCATGTCCTCTGTTGTTAATTAATCAGTCGATATATTTATTATTTTTTGCTTGAATTTCTAGGACATTTTTTCATTCTATATTGTTGGCTGCACTTTAACCGTTTGCATCTTCTTTTCCTTAGGCACTCATGATCACGTTTCAGATTTTTTGAATTTTAGTTTGATTTCTTTTTTTTTTTACTTTCTTATTGTTTTGATGTCCTTTTTTATTTTTGAATATTTAAGGCAGGTGTTTTTGTGGACTTCCTAATGGCAGAATCAGCAAGCAAAGACAGTCATACAGATAACTCAGAAATGAAGGTGATTATGTATTCTTTGGGAGATATTAAGAAAGAGTTATCACACTACGTTAAGTGAAACACCATGACAAAAGGCTGCATACAGGCAGGGGGTGATTCAAAGGCACATGTAGCACAATTGTGCTAGAATGCAAAATAATGTGATGTGCATCACATGCAAATCATTGCATAATGGCATGTAAATGAGTGTTAACATGCTAATAGGATAGTGAGAGCTACTGCATATAAAAAAGATGAAAGCAAACATGGCAGTCCAATTCAGAAACATAAAATGTGCACAATGAGCCATAGCAGTCAGCTTTCCCGTATATCAGCATTTGCCAGTGACCAGGTTTATACTTTAAGATGATAGCTGTAGCATGCATTGTAGCCAGTCAGCATGTGTTTGCCACTGCGTTGTAAGCCAGTATTCATGATACTGCATGCACCTGCCATCCACATTGCAGAAGGGTCCATTAGCAGCTCATATACCATCTACTTGGACATAGCTGACTGCTGCTGTGTGGGCAGTGATATCATACAGGAGGAGGCTGATTGTTGCCTTCCTCATATGTGATCCATACAATGTCTATCTCAGTGGACTCAAAGGCTTTATAGTATTGACTATTCTTGCTTGAGAGGACATTCAATATCCAACTGGAGACAGGTTAGATGTTATACAGGACTCTGCCTCATGAATTCTACACCCTTTCCGAGATGTGATGCTTGAACATGTGGAAGAGCATATGTAGTTACCACAGACAGCAGAGGAGAGAGTGAGAGCTGTGCAGGCATTCTATTATATAACCAATTTCCTTGAGATCCAGGGGGTCAGTTAGTGCACCAACACTGACATCTAGGCCTTACCTGCCCAACATATCATTTGGTATATCAGCCAGAAGGGTTTTATGTTTGTCAGCTGCCAGGTGTTGTGCAATGCACACTACATTATAAACATGTCTGTATGCCATTCAGGGAGTTCCTGCGATTGCCACATCTGAAACACCTGTGGACTACACTAGCAGGTCATACAGGAGGACTTTCCATAGGGTCATCTAGTTAGTAAGTGCAGTGATTGCCAACTCTAGAGTCTAAGCAGGTCAGGTCACATGACTATAGATAACAGACCACACATATTGAATAGACCACTCATATTGGTGTTTGCAGTTGTTTGGTAAAGGTGATGTTGCATATGCCTTTGTGCCAGAGGCAAAAATGGTGTACAATACTGCACTGACACAGCTATGGAAGATTTCTAAATCTGTTTGGAGTGCTGAAGTCATACTTCCACTCCCTGGATACATCTGGCTGGGAATTGCAGTGCACTCTTGAAATGTGCAGTAAGATATCCGTGACATGCATCACTCTAGACAACATTATGCTAAGTAACAATTACAGAGAGGGGAGACCTTAGCACTGGTGAAATATCTGTGCAAACAGCTGAGGAGCAGCTGGGTGAGGAGTTAAAGGGGGACACAGCTGTAGCTGGAACCCATAAGAGGCAGGGGAGGGTGCAATATGGCATGGCGCTTGCAAAGACAAGGTGTCTGGACAACAATTATAAGTCATGACAAGGTAAACACAGAATAAAAGTGTTGCATACATTTGTACACCCAGACTATGCAGTACAATGCATGGAATGGCCATGCTGTGCATCTGATATAAACAAACTCTACAGCAGAAGAAAGAAACTGATGCGGAATAAAGTGAAGTCCCAAGACTGGAAAAACCCCCTTATCAGTCTCAACAAAAACTTGAGATCCCTCATCAAATCCTCTAAAGCTAGCTATGAAAACATAATTGCAGCAGATAGTAAAGACAACCACAAGGCCTTCTATAGTTATGCAAAGGATCTCCATGGCAATACCCATATTTGCTCTGAACTACTGCATAATGGTATCTCCTATACCAAGGCAACAGATATTGCCAATATACTGGCTGACAGATTCAGTGCCAACTTTACCCCTCTCCCCCCCAAAGGACCAATTACAATACCAGTAGATTGCCAGGCATCCAGTATTACTGCTGCACAGGTTAAAACAGCACTGTCCAAGACCAGGAATACAGCTTCTATAGGACCTGACAATATCCCTGACTGTGTTCTATATGAGCTACAGAGTAAACTGGCACCACACCTGTGTGCCCTGTTCAATCATAGCCTCACCTCAGGCTTTGTACCTACTGAATGGTGCACTGCTACAGTTATCCCTCTCCACAAAGGAGGAGCGACTACAGACCCTGGAAACTACCGCCCATTTAGCCTGATGAGTCTGATATGCTAAGCTATGGAACACATCATCATATACATAATAAACAAGAATATAGGGAATCTCCAAACTCTGGATCCCACAGTTTGGTTTTGTGAAGGGTAGATCATGCCTGCTCAACCTGGTCAACTTCTTTGAGTCAGTCACCAGAGCTGTGGAAGAGGGCAAGGTGGTTCATACAGCCTACCTCAATCTGGCCAAGGCCTTTAATACCATCCCCCACTCACGAATCATAGAAAAACTCACTAAGCTAGGCATCAATCCTTATATCACTAGGTGGGTTGCAAACTGGCTCACAGATAGAACCCACAGTGTGAAAGTAGCTGACTCTAAATTAGACTGCCGACCAGTCACGAGTGAAGATCCACAGGGTTTGGTCCTGGGTCCTCTCCTGTTTGGTATCTACTTCTCTGGAGTCCAGGCCAACACAAAGGGAATCTGGCTGACAAAGTTCACAGATGATTACAAGTTGGGAGCTATTATTAACTCCCCAAGTGATGTTGACATCCTGCAGAAAGACCTCACAGAGACTAATGCCTGGTGTCAGAACCGTGGCCTTAAGCTCAATGCCAAGAAAATGTGGCGTCATCCCCTTTGGGAAAAACTCATGCCCATGAATTACCACATTGATGGTAGTCCACTGAACACAGAAGGCTTTATAAGAGATCTGAGAACACAGGTTGACAGCAACATCTCTTTTGACCACTTCATTGCCACTGTAGTCAGAAAGTCCTTCTATGTGGCACATCTTATTACTAAGGATTTTACATCCAGGAAGAGAGAGGTCATTGTCTCCCTCTACTCTTCCCTCATTAGGCCAGTCATTGAGTACAATGCCCCATTTGGCATGTACCTCAATAGACACCTGCAACAACTGGAGAGGCTGCAAAAGTACCTCACAAAGATGATCCTAGGCCTTAAACAGTTGTCCTATGTGGACAGACTCAAAAAACTCCAACTATTCTCTGTCTCATGTTGCCTAGGCGATCTCTGCTTGACTTAGAAAGCCATGTGTGACCCAGCTCTGTTAGAAATGCTAGATCTGAAGAAATCCCAATCCCTCTGCACCACATGCTCCTGAGACCTCAGCCTCATTGCCACAATCAACAGAACATGCTGGAGGGACAGGTTCATAACTCAGAGACTGCTCATGCTATGGAATAGACTTCGCATACATGTCAAACAGAGCAGCTCACTGGCCCTCTCCAAGAGAAATCTTGACGAGTGGATGAGAAATAGAAAATTCACCCCTGGGATCACTCCAGTCATTCTACTCGACAGAGGCACTGGGAACTAATGCTGGGTGCCATGATGCAAGGGTAATCCTATGGGCTAGGCTTGTAAAGGCTCCAGGGCCATTAGCCTAGTACACATCCATGAACCTATGAACCTATGATAATACCATATCCATATGAGCAACATGGTGAGACTATAGTCATTATCATTTGCACAAATAGGGAGGCTCAGAGGCATGAGACAACAATGCTAGCAGAGGTGGAAATGTCATGGGTGGTGCAAGCCTACACATGGCTTGGGTCTGTGTGGTATCAGAAATCATGTCCTCAGGTGATGGTGTCATGCTTCAGGGAATAGAAAACTGGCTAGGTGCACCAAATACCCTTGGAGAGTCAGGCCTGAAACAATGTGCTATAGGGCAGGCTATAATATGTTAGCCACATATTTAGTAATGTTGCTGTGACCCATGCTGTGTGGTCAAGACAGGCTGTGGCCACTATTATGACTTGACTGGGCAGGGGTATGTGCCACATGGGGGAATATCTAATAAGGAGTGGGCCTCTGAGGAACTCAGTGACCCCTGAATGGAATGTCTGGTGAGGTGTGCCCATAGTGGAGCTGAAGAAAACATTATCCACATCCATGTGATCATCCATAGCCATGGGTGGAGGCCATAGTGGAGCCAGAAAAAAGATGAGTGCATCCACTTGAGTGGCCATAGAGAGGGATGGAGGACATGCTGAATCTCACAGAGCACTCCTGCATAAAATCAGAGTGCAGTTGCTTCCTGTATTGACTATGCTTGCCATTTGCAAAAAAGTCATAGCCACCCATTATTTTTTGCCATTCCCTGCAGTGACTGAAGGTATTTATGGAAGTCATAACATTTTCACATGGGCCATACAGCACACTGAGCACCCCTGACACAATATTATTAGCATTCATCTGTGTCTGGATCACAGGTGTGCATATTCTCAGGGAACCAAAAATCACTGATCCAGCCCTTGATAATGCCAAGTGTGTGTGTGTGTGTGTGTGTGTGTGTGTGTGTGTGTGTGTGTGTGTGTGTGTGTGTGTGTGTGTGTGTGTGTGTGTGTGTTTGTACCTCAGAGGTTGTGCATTCCTCAGACCCTGGTTGTTTTTCTGCTGCTTATGTACCATGTGTGGGATGCATACTGGTGAGATGTCCTTCAAAAAACACAGGTGATGCATGATGACCCTCCTGGGCCTCTGCAATCACCTCACTTTTGGGTGGAAGGGAATGTTCCTTCAACTGTTAGCATTGCTAATAGTATCACTGTTTCCTCTGTCTGTGCCATCTGTACATTGCCATTATTCTCAGGCTCGGTAGTCATGCTGACCTCAAGCATGTGCAAACCTGCACTGCTAGATTTTCTCATTAGGAATCTATAAAGCATACAAATAGCTTAACCATTTATAAGGAACTGCATGTGCATCACCCACCACATACATCAGACAGTTGTGCAGTGAGGCATGTGGTGTATCACCCCGCCTCAGCAACAGCTCAGCCATGCACACCATCCTTTCCCCTCTATGGTGTACACCCCAATGCAATGTCCCCAGACTCTTAAAGGAATCACTGCAGGAAGTGTCCTTGCAACCACCCACTCCAGCTTCAAAGATAGGTCTTCCTATACATAGTCTATGAGCACATACACACCTGCTTGTGTAAGATGTGTTGCAAGCTCAATGCCCATATCCTGGCTAATTGAAAGGTGGTATGGCACTGAAAATCTGATAGTACTTCATCTAGAGTAACACTCTTGAAGATAGTCATGTTGTAGCAAGCAACGTTTATTCTATGAATAGGATAAGCCACGTCTTGAGAATCACAAAAGCAAATTTAAACATGGCAGACTAATGGCTAGCTTATATAAACATACAAAATACATGAGCAATTTCTCAGCATGGGGCTTCTTTTGAAATATTCACCAATACCATTCATACTTCTTAGCTGCCTGTTACATTATCCAACAAACATTTTTTTTTTCTTTCTTCATGCAAATTACAGCTCAATATGTGCCACCCTTCTGAAAATCTCTTCTGTTTCTGAACATATTGCTCACACTCTCATGTCCAGTAAAATGCCTTATGACTGACAACTCTTTACTTATACAGAACATATTATAAAGCAAAGTCATAGCAGTGGTCAATTCATCTGTACCTACAATGTTTCTACCTATATTCCTAGTCATGAAGTGTCTGACAACACCTTTATTCACAGCACCCTGACAAATAAAGCATGGTTATGTTTTCTTATCTCAACTTGTAAGATGGAGTTAGAGCATGATCTCTGAAATAATTTCACAGAACAGTTATATTTTCTATCTGAGCTTATATAGAAACAATGCTGAAATAATTCTACATGAACAAATTCATACCAACGCTACTGCTTAAGCTCTCTTCTTAACATTATGCATGAGTACAATCTCCAGAGGTGCTAGTCAATGTCTGCTTGCAATGGCATATCAAATTACTCATCTGGTGAATCTCCCATGGACATGTTGGCAGTTGTAACCTGTGATACACATGTTCGCAGTTGCAGCTCTGATGTTGTTAGGTGACAGTAGTGCACATGTGTGCAACACCAGCCTGATGTGCTACTAATGCCTACATAGGTTCATATGTTCATAGGTGAGCACTAGGCTAGCTGCACTTGTGGGCCACTTAAAGCCTAGCCAATGTCCATTTCAGAGGTGAGAATCAAACTCTGTACCTTGTGTCTGTGAGATAAACATCTTAACCTCTATGTCAATGCCCACCCCCCTCTTATGCCAACCTCCAACCCCCGCTACTAACCCTCACCTCCAGTTGGCATTTGCAGCTACTCATATGCAGCACCCTCTGGAGAAACTCAGGCACTCCTCATCAGTTCAGCTTCCATATCCAATCCACTACCCATAATTAGAGTCCTGTCAGTTTCTCCACAAAGGGTTATGAGGAACTTCTCAGTTTCAGTAGCTGCCAATATCCTGTGGGAGTTGCCCCAGTGGGTGACTGCAGCTATCTCTTGTGTATTACTCTTTACATGAAATATCATGTCATTCACCTTGTGATTCACCTGCATCACTATCTAGTTTTATCCAACCACAACATTAATGTGTGGCATCATTTGCTGCCATCTTGTCCCCTAAGACCTAGCCCACCTCATCTTTCTCAAGGATTTGCTAAGGGTGTATAGGGCCTGCAGCAGGTGAATGTTTATGTGTGCTATAGTTCTTCTGTCATCAGGACAATTCCAGTACACCTGTGGAAAGACACAGTAGAACAGTGACCAATATGTACATATAAGATTGTCCCAGCTGGACAAGCCCCACCATCTCACTGCCTCCACCACCCCTGTGGTTAATACTCCTTTGTGCAATGTTATGCCATTACTACTGTGACACTGAGCCAAAATGGGTTACATATGGGCATGTGGTCCACATACACAGCTCCTCTGTGTAGTGTCTACAACACAGTGTTTGATCACTGAACTGCAGGTCCAGTATCACTATCCATGAGGGTATACAATGTAGTCTCCCTGTGCCCTCCCCAGATATCCACCCCCACCAGGTATACCACCTGTCATGCCTACTTCCTATGGTTTGTACGGCTGTCCCCAACAAAGACCTAAAACCTTTTGTGCATGGACAGTGAGGCATTGAGAGATGTTCCTTCCACAACAGGACCAGAAGCTGGTCTTCCTGTACCTTATAAGTTTGCAGGTCAGAAGACTCCCTCCAGCATTGCAGCTTTTCCTATCTGTGCCCTGTGTCGTTACTCTGCTTTCCACCCCACCCCAATACAATCTGCCATGTCCCCGAAAGGGCAATTGGAGTGTGAGCATACAGCATTCTGTATAATGTGACAACTGTGTGTGGCAACAATGCACTCTTAAGTTTTCCTTGAAACATGTTGTACATTATAGTTCTGCTTCCAGCAGTCACTTCCCCTATACATTGTTTTTCTCCACTAACTTTTGTTTTCTGTAGTCTATCAGTCTCTGGCAGGGTCTCTTGCAGTATGATGATGGTGTTGTCACAATATAACAGGACTCAAAGCATGGAGATTGTGCTAATGACATGATTTAGTATGATGTTCACCAAATCATGCCCATAACAAATGCACAATCAGCCCTATTCCATCCTATAAGTCTTGGTCTTCTTATACAAGTACATTGTGAACAAATAATGTGTGCATAGCTGTGTAGCCTGGTCATAATACTACATATTTACAGTACAGTTATGGCCATGCTTGGACATGTAGGTCACAGAGGGTGTGAGTGCTTATGGAACCTGGCCACATAGTTGTGACCCTGTCCTATGACACTGACCACATTCATCATGCTACCACAAATGGGAACCTTACACCTGTATCACCCATTGATGTGCATCATACAGTTTCTGTGATGTGTACCACTGTGCCTCAGCTATCACTTTTATTCCTGGACTTGACCTGGCAAGTGGAAATGGCCTCTACAAGATCTCAGTGTAGCAGAGCTCCTGTATGGTGCAAAAGGGACACAAAAAATTGTCTTTACATGTTGCACATGCAATACAGGAAGTGCTTGCTAGAAGATAGCTATGAGTATCTCCTGTATAAAGCTGATGCTTGACACTCAGTTGCTATGAACATCGCCCAATTTGGTGATCAGTGCAGGCACAAATATATTGATCTGAAGAGACACCAGCCAGGCCATCTCTGCCAATGGGAAGAAGAAGTTAGGGAGAGACATTCTCACTATAACAGTAAGAATTAATTTTTGCTGACTCATCCTACAAGAGGCCTTAAAGTATATGTATAAGCTTCTTCTGTAATTGTTATACTGCACTTTTTGTGTTTTGCAGCAGAGGAGGAAATTGGAGAACATAGACTTGCCAGCAAGAGAAGTTAGGCCCAACTCTCCAGCCATCAGGATAACTTACTGAATTTCTGCCAAAACTATATCTATGCTTCACCTGCTTATCAAAGCACTGACTAGGTTTTTATTCCTTTTTAGGAACTAGCAGTTGTGTACTTCCTCAGTGCATGTAGGACTATTGTGTTTTAGAGGCATTTGTAATTTCCATTGGACGGTTCTTCACTTCCCTTGTAAGACTGCCATTTCATGACACATCTGTAACTGTGGTAGTTATCCCAGAAATAATGCACGTATGATAACAGAAATGAAGCTGTGTACCACTGTAGTGTGGCTTATTCTTCCCTTTTGACTATAACAGTATTAATTAGATGTTCATTGTCTATTAGTGTTGCTAGTTTTAGGCATGTTATTTTTGTTACTGTCCTAGGCTGCGCCATCTCTGTATTTAACCCACTGTGTATGACAACTCTACATACCCTTGTTTTACATAGCTCTGACCAGTACATTTCTTCAGTTTGAGAATTTCTTTCTTTCTTCGCAATCACTGCATCTACACACACACTCGTGCACACACACACACACACACACACACACACACACACACACACACACACACACCCATGTTTCCATCCATGCCACGTGCAACAGTGGCATAGCCATTCATATCTCCTGGTGGTATTGCAGGACTGAACATATGTCTTCTCCAACTACCGATATAAATATTGCTCTGCTGACTGTTTCCTTTCCTTCCATGACGGTTCAAATGTATACCACATCATACTGACTACTGCTATTTGTGTCCTGCCTCCTTCCCTGTCATGATCTTCTTTGTGAATGGACGTAGTCAAAGCCGAAAGAAACAATATGATATAAGCTCCTTATAAAACTTTAGTTAGATTCCGTCCACTTAATCACCTCTTCAGTAACTTCATCAGAAAAAATGAATTTGGAAAATACGGTTTAAATTGACATCATCCACCAATCAAATAACTACTTCCTATACATGTCATGCACCCCTCCCCATTTTTTAAAAACTCACTCATCCCATTAAACCAATAAACCATATATATTATAAAACAAGTTACTGTACATAAACCAAACAATTCAACCACCTACATATATTCACTAAACAGGTCTACTTAAAATATATTTAAAAATGTTATATATCCAAAATATTACTTGTAAAATGATCAATTAATTAGGAAAAATAACCTGTAAAAAAGGAAATAGATTGTTAGTTACATTTCATAAATTCAAATTTGTATTTTTCATTTATTATTCTTTTACTTTTTACCTTTTACTTTGATTCCCATATTCCTATTTCCTATCTAGTTGATGCTTTAATCTTCAAAAGACAGTAAATGGAGCAGTAATCATTTAAGCCAGACCACCTAGAGGCATTTAATCTTAGCTGCCGCATAAGCCCTTTTTCTCTAAATAGGGATTCCAAGGGCCACCCTTTAAACCAATCTTAACACTATTAATTACCATGTACTTAAAAGAATGGTTGGGGAATTGAATTACTTGCTTTTCTAAGGCATTGGTCTCCATTTTCTTCCTGATGTCATATGCGTCCTCATATATTCTATCTCTTAGCCTCCGCTCAGTTTTGCCCACATAAAAACATGGGCAATCCTGGCACAGAGCCAAGTACACAACACCTTTAGCATTATAATCAAACTTTTGGAATACCTTATACTCTACTTCACCAACCTTAAATCTCCTTCCTATATTAATCTTACTACAAAAGGGGCACCTTCCACATTTCATCATTTGGGGCATACAATTCCTTTCCTTTGTGTTTGTACTTTCAAAAATTGTTTTGAAATTCAAACCCCTGTAGAACACCACTCTAGGTAAACTTCCTATCCTATGTCTAACCAGTCTATCATCAGCCACAATAGACCATTTTTTATTTAAAATCAACTTTATCATCTTATGGTCACTACTATATTCTGTAATGAAATCCATACAAAAATTAACGTAATTACTTTCAAAATTTTCTACATCCTCAATGTGCATCTGTAGGTCAACCAGTGGTATATTAGTTTGATTCCATAATATAGGGTGGAAATATCTGCAGGACCTCTTATTAGTTACTTCTGTGAAAAGTTTGTGAAGGAGCTCCAACAGGTACCCCCTCCTTACAAACATCTCCACTAACTGTTCATATTCCTGCTTAAAATGCCTGTTCAAGGTAACCATCCTGGCTGCCCTAATGAACTGCCCCTTGTCCACTGATCTTTTTTGATGGTATGGATAGAAACTGGAATAATGAAGGAATGTATTTGAATAAGTGCTTTTCCTAAATATTCTAGACCTTTATCTATTATTGGTCCTGTCCTTTTCCAATAAGATGTCCATACAGGCCACTCTTTCTGTATTTAGCTCATATGTAAATTTAAAAAATTAGTTGTTCCATTAATATATTGGATAAAATTGTTGAAATCTACTTACTTCCTTCCTAGACAATAAATATATCATCCAAGTACCATAAATACATCCTTATATTCTTCCAATATTCAGTATTAAAAATATACCTATGCTCCCAATAGGACATAACTAAGTGAAAACGGCCCCACATGGAGACTCCATTGCCACCCCACTTTTTTGGTAGATAGTAATTACCTTCAAAATATATAAAATTATTGTTTAGTACAATTTCAAAGAGATCCTGATAGAAGTTGATCTGGTCGTGTTGCACTCCCTTATCAGACAAAAGATCCACTACCCATTTGATGCCCAGATTTTGAGGAATAACAGTATATTGGTCTTTTACATCTATAGTAACTAATTTATGTTTAGGGTTATATTCTAACCTATTAATGGATTTCAAAAAACCCCATGAATCCCTACAAATGTGTACATCAGATTCCAAAAAGGTCAAGTTTGGCATGTAAAAATTTAGCACAAGGAGATGTTAAAGAGTGATTTTATAGTAGTTTGTGTTGCTTTTTTGTTCGTTTTCTAAAGAGTGATTTTATCACCATGTTATCATGTCATTTTTTTCTGAATCGGCCTGATTGGTTTAATATAATCATGGTAAACAACTTATAGAAAATTGTTTTCACAAGAATTAATCTCCTCTACTTCTTTACATAGAACCTTTAAGCTGATAGATAAAAAATGCTGAGTACTTTATGAAGCACCGGAATTCTAAAGATGTCTTCTCTTTCAGACTGTAAACATTTTTAGGAAAATTGGGCAAAGGAGGTTTCTAAATCCCACATCTCTTCCACCCCAAATGGCTATCCAGGAAGGTGGCATCATAGCAAATAGAACATGCAAGATAGCTTTCTTGTTATACTAAATTACTTTTTATATGGCATGTGTGTTCAGAATCAAAAAATCTTTGGCCAGCCTTTACTTACTTTTCATGACAAATAGATCCAAAGCCGGCAGAAGAGATTCATCTCACTGTTTCTGGTGTGATTTTTTTTATATCTGCCTAACAACATACTCATATGACAATGAAATTAAGTTATTCTGCAATGTGAATAAAGGTTGCATCAGTATATTTAAGTTGACATGCAGGCTTCAGAAATAGTAATCTTTCAAATTATATAAAAATGCAATATATATTTTTTTCAATGTCTAATATTATGTGAGTGACAAACAAAATATTAAAAAATCAGATTAAAAAGATTCCTGCAGAGCTACCATTATTTAAAAAATGCATATTTTATCCTAGGATGAAGGAAATTAGTTCCAGAGCCTGTTTCTCAGCAATCTTGTCTCTGCTTCTCCTATTCTTGAAGAACAAAATTGATAAATTTGCAAAAGCAAATACTTCTCTAGAGAAAGAGAAATAACAGGGAATCATTACTCTAGCTTCTTACTACTGCCAGGCATTGAAATAAATTGTCCCACTTTTTCTATCACTGGTTTCCTATTACAACAGATAAGCAGGAGTTGGAACTGGTGGAACATAGTACCTCCTTTCTTTTACTGTGCTTGTCTTCAGATATCTACTCACCCACCTTAACATTCAACATATGTATAACTGCTGGAAGTCAAACTACATAATGTGTCAAAATCATAACTGGTGGAGAAGGTATAAGACAAAAATCTTGGTGGTATTTTCTTTCTCAGGAAAGAAAAATTGGGTGTCAGAGACTTCTCTTATTTTTTGAAGCACCAGACAGATTACTTCACTTTCCTAACTTTGAAATTGTGACAGTCCAAATACATTTATCTTTCTCTGTTAAGGGGATAACTCTCACCTGCTGCTGCAAAAGATTCACAGGTTCAAATAGCAGCCTCAACTTGCCACATAAAATACTGATAGCTTTCTTAGTCATCATTGATAAAACTTATGGCCAAATTCCTCTGGAATGGTCAGAGGCTTTAGTCATGGTTGTAGGTCACCATCACAAACTGCCCAGAAAAGTCCTCCTTTAATTTTTTTGACTGGTGTTTACTAGCTTACACCTCACACATTTTGAAGAAGCATCTGCCAAAATCAAGCACCCGTTAGTCATTACAGTAATCAATTAACAAGGAGAAGTCCCTATTCTGGCACGGTCAGACACAAGTTTCAGTGCAAATATTTTCTGTCCTTCAACACAGTCAACATTAAAGAAGCACAAGTGGGTGCCAGACAGGCAGTAACCAGCAACATCCCTTAGACTGCAGCATTCATGTTTTTTTTTTATCTAACTCTTTGATTTTTCAGGTAATCTGGTAAAAGGACTGGACTTGACCAACTTCTTTTTCAACCATGATCAGGGAAAATTGGAAGGCATACTCAGTAGCTCAGTATATCTATAGATAAGAAACAACAGACAGGAGATCTACAGACAAAATTAACTGATGAGTACATATAAAGGCAGCCTTAGAGAAACTGAATAAATTATCTGCATTTATATATTTTGTAAATTAACTCAGTTTCACTACTAATCCTTATGGAATCAGTACATAGAGCCTTTGAAGCATTTATTCATTTATTTGTCATTTGTTAATTTAACTAGGCAAATGAGGATGTCTAAAGGTACCCAAAACATGAAAAGATTATAGAGCAGAGGACAGTGTCAGATGCCAGCTGTTAGATTCAAGATTTTTAATAAAATAAAAAATGGAAAATAAAGTAGGAAAGTAAGCACTTTGATCTCCAGACATCACTATGCAATTAAGACTTCAGTAGACTGCCATAAGAAGACCATTCATTCATTTAAATAGTGCATAGAGTATATGATAGCATCACATGACTGAAAAATCACATGACTTAAAACATCCAGGTGCAAAGATCATCTGATAACAACATGTGTCCGGCAATCACTTGACTTAAAACATCCAGCTTTATCATTTAAAAGCCCTCAGTATTTAAAAAGCATTTAAATTCACTGAGGAATTAAGACTAGAATTGCTATTTGCATTCAAGACTATTTGCCATTTATAGTCTATATATTCCAAATTGTCTTCCCTACTGCACTTTATACTGCTACTTGCAAAATCAATAGCAAAAATAAAAACCGTTTTAGACTAGAACAAACTACACTGTGTTGGAATAAGTGTATTCAAACCATCTTTATTTTAATCGCTCTACGATATCCTACTATGCTATTGCTCAGTCTTCTGATAGCCTTTCCTGCCTCCTTGCTTGGGAAGTTTCTCTTGCTTCATTTTGTGGTTTTGTCAATATGTCTGCTAGAGCTTCCCCAGATACCGATGAACTTGAAGACCCAGTGCTGGATCAAGGTGTGTATTTGGTATGTGATAATAACTCTACACAGAAACCAATCCATCAGCATCAATTGCAGCTATGGATAAAAAAGAAAACCGCTATAGATGAAGATAATATGCTGGAATATCTGACAGGTCATCTGTTCTTGTGACTAAACACAGGCATGATTGTTTCAAGAATTTCCTGCCAACCATTGTTGAACACCAGCGTGAGTGATTTGGGCACTGGTGAAAATGATAAGGATGTCTTTAAAATACTAACAGATTAAACAAGTTTTTAAGGATGTAGAATATTTGCTGTTGATGTACAAAAGAACTCAGTGGGAAATTGCATTTTTTAGTGTGAGCCTGGAAACAAAAAGAGTTCACAGATATTTCTAGGTTGACAAAAGAACGATAGGCTCTGCCTTTTCAACAGACTATTTTTCGCTGAATGGGAACAAATCAATGAATAAGCAGGTCTGCGTTTTTGAACTTCCTTATAAACATGGTGAAACTGAGAACAAACTCAAAATCAGTACAGATAAGTTAATTTTGATAATGTCCAACACTGACATCAAAGACAGAATGAATGGCATCAATCTTATAATCAAGAAAAAAGATTTGGTGTTAAGGCATAGGAAGCAGAAGAAGTTTGTAAGAGACAGTAAAGACAATAAACATCAAGAAACCAACACTTATTCCAATTCACAAACTAATGTATCTTTGAAGAATAAGAGTCACAATGTAGGTCATTCAGCAGAAGATGACATTTTTAGATCCACCCATCAATCCAACCAGTCAGATACCAGAAGGTCGACGAGGATTGCCGAGAAGAATTGAAAAACCACTGATAGCAGTCTGGTGAAGATGGATGCACAATGTGTGGATGTGAGCCACAAAACCAATCCTAATGTCAAGTTGAACGTAAGTGGATGTTTTTTATTGACAGGAGAAGAAACGGGATAGTTAGATGTGGTCACAGGTAGTGCAAAATGACAGGAGAGACACACAACAATGTACAACCAAACCACAAAGATAGAAGTACTACAAGGGACAACAAAATGGGTAAATATGACACTTAATTTTAAGATTTATTTCTTTGTCATAATAAAATTAAGTTTTGATGAAGTCCAGGTTTAATAAAAGGGCTTAACCTGTATTCCTACTAACAAACCAAGCTTGATGGATACCATCCAATATTTGAAGACCTTTGCATGTAAATTAAACTTAATGTTTTGTTTAAATATAAAGATAAGACAAACGATGCAAATATGAGCAGGCTAAGTCTTTTTAATCCCCTTGCATCCCACTACAAAAGTTTTTGAACAGAACTGTGAACAAAAACATTTGACGTGTTATTCCAGCCAACTACTACAAAGATACACAATCTTAGTGCGAGTGAAAGAATGGCTATAAGGAATATATCCAAAGACAATTCTATCAAAGCAAGTGGACAAAAGGAGGACTGATGTTGTTACAGAAACAGAGACTTATAACAACAATATGTTTTCCTTTTTAAAAGATGAACAATTTTATAAAACATTTGGCTTAAATAATATCCACAGAAGTTATTAGTTCATAGATAGCTGCTTATACAAAAACCTTTTGGAAGGAAGGATTTCACATATCTCTAAATGTTTTCTAATAAAGGATCCTATCATAGGTGTCATATCTGGAATCCTGAAGATACACAAAAATGTGGTTGATCACCCTCTTCGACCTGTTGACTTAGCAAGGGGATCCAAGTTAGGGCCCTTTCTCATTTTACAGATGAGTCTTTAAAAGACTCTGTGCTTACTAGAACATCTCTTATAAGACATTATTTTTTACTTTAAAAACAAAATCACTAACATCATTACTGAAAATGATTTATTGTCAATATTAGGTATTAAATCTCAGTATACAATCATACCCCTGGATTTGGGAATTATTGGTAATATTAGGTATTAAATCTCTGTATACAATTATACCTCTGGATTTGGGAATCAATGGGTCAGCAATCTGTTGTTGAGTGGAGACAGCATGATGGTAGTTGAAATCAGATTCATAGGAACTGTCAAGACAGCATTTTAAGATAGAATATTTTTTTTATTTAAAGATTCATATTTCCAACAAATTGGAGGTTTGTGATACCTGTCACCATGGTCCCGAAGTTTGCCAATCTAGTGATGACATATTGGGAAATGATTTTTTATGCAAAGTGATTTCAGTAAGATCAAATATTATGCCAAATGTATTGATGGCATTTTTCTAGTGTGGGCAGGATCCATTGATGCGTTTCAAATTTTCCTTCATGTTCTTAGTCAAGGGGCAGAGTTTTTGGAATTTTTGCATCAGTACAGTTTCACCTCTGTCACTTTTTTGATTTGTTTGTTTATAAGAACTTTGGCAGTTTATCTGCAAGTATTAATAATAAAAATGCAGTTTGTAATTACCTGCTTCATTTAAAGAGCATGCACCTCTTTAAACAAAAAAGGGAATCTTATAACAGAAACAGTATCCCTGAAAATATTACTGGTTATAATAGTAAAGACATGAAACAAACTAACTGAGATTAGAGAACAGCCATGTGTACAACCTATAATAAAGATGGCTTAAATATTAACAATAGTAAAGAAAAACTGGAAAATATTAAAGAGCAACAATGAAGTGTTACATTGGTGTGTAAATCACACATATTTGTTATAAGAGGAGTATAATATCGGAAATATTTTAGAAAACAAAAAATACAGATAGTACTGGTATTTATTTCCTTTCCATCAGAATATGTGGAGTATATGATACTTTCTTCATAGGACTAATGTGGAAATAGAACCTACATGCACCCAACAAGCAACAGTATAATGACTCCCTGTATCCATTCTGCTATATCTTCTGCAATACTGCATTTTCAGCATTTTCACCTTATGACAATGTTTCATGGTAGGGAAGTCCATCAAAAGTTTGAAAATAGAGTAGCAGAACATCTTAGAGCAATTAAAAATAAAGGTGGTTTAAATGCACTGTTTAAACATACTACAGATTGTTATAGTTTTAATTTTTTTTATTTAGTGATGTTCATCATATTGATCACTGCTGCAGTAGCCTTAGCTGTATGTGTTATATCCTGCTAAGTGCCAAGTATATACACAGTCAGCCAGCTTCCAAAGCTTCAGAGCACCTCCATGAACTCAAACTGTCAAGCAGCTTGAGAAGACTTGACTTAAAGGCAAGCTTGTACATGAAGCCCTTCAGAGCTTTACTGCCACTGAAATGAACACTCCTCCAAAGCTTTCTAGGATCAACAGTTTGCTTGTACTCTTCCTTTGTGGGGCAGATAAGTTTTCTTTTTGCTCATTACTGGTAATTTCCTCTTCATAGGTTCATAAGCATGTACTAGGCTAATGGCCCTGGAGCCTTTACAAGCCTAGCCCATAGGATTACCCTGGCATTGTGCCACCCGACCTTAGTTCCCAGTGCCTTTGTCAAGTAGAGCCACTGGAGTGATCTCCAGGGTGAATTTTCTATTTCCCATCCACTCATCAAGATTTCTGTTGAAGAGGGCCAGTGAGGTGCTCTGTTTGAAATGCATGGGAAGTCTATTCCATAGCATGGGCAGTCTCTGAGTTATGAACCTGTCCCTCCAGCTTGTTCTGTCGATTGTGGTAATGAGGTTGAGGTATCTGGAGGGTGTGGTGTGGAGGGATTGGGATTTCTTTAGATATAGCATTTCTAACAGAGCTGGGTCAGACATGGCTTTGTAAGTCAAGCAGAGATCACCTCTAAGTAAGCAATATGAGACAGAGAATAGTTGGAGTTTTTGTGAGTCTGTCCATATAGGACAGGTGTTTAAGGCCTAGGATCCTCTTTGTGAGGTACATTTGCGGCCTCTCCAGTTGTTGCAGGTGTCTAGTGAGGTACCTGCAAAATGGAGCATTGTACTCGATAGTTGGCCTAATGAGAGAAGAGTAGAGGGAGACAATGACCTTTTTCTTCCTGGATGCAAAACCCTTAGTAATGAGATGTGCCACATAGAAGGACTTTCTAACCACAGTGGCAATAGGGTGGTCAAAAGAGAGGTTGCTGTCAACCTGTGTTCCCAGATCTCTTATAATGCCTTCTGTGTTCAGAGGACTACCATCAATGTGGTAATTCATGGGAACTAGGTATTTCCCAAAGGGGATGATGACATATTTTCTGGCATTGAGCTTAAGGCCATGGTTCTGACACCAGTCATCGGTCTCAATGAGGAATTTCTGTAGGATGTCAGCATCACTTGGGGAGTTAATAATAGCTCCCAACTTGCAATCTTCTGCGAACTTTGTCAGCCAGAGTCCTTTCGTGTTGGCCTATACTTCAGAGAAGTAGATACCAAACAGGAGAGGACACAGGACAGAACCCTGTGGGAATCCACTCATGATTGTTCAGCAGTCTGATTTGGAGTCAGCTACTTTCACACTGTGGGTTCTATCTGTGATCCTGTTTGCATCCCACCTAGTGATATAGGGGTTTATGTCTAGCTTAATGTGTTGTTCTATGATTCCTGAATGGGGAATGGTATAAAAGGCATTGGCCAGATCAAGGAAGGCTGTATGAACCACCTTGCCTTCATCCACAGCTCTGGTGACTGACTCAAATAAGTCTACTAGGTTGAGCAGGCATGATCTACCCTTCACAAAACCAAACTGTGTGGGATCCAGAGTTTGGAGATTCCCTATATCCTTGTTTATTAGGTCCATGATGATGTGTTCCATAGCTTTGCATATCAGACTCATCAGGCTAATGAGGTGATAGTTCCCAGGGTCTGGATTTGCTCTTCCTTTCTGGACAGGGACGACTGTAGCAGTGTGCCATTCAGTAGAGACAAAGCCTGAGTTGAGGCTGTGATTAAACAAAGCACACAGGTGAGGTGCCAGTTCACTCTGTAGTTCATGTAGAACACAGCCAGGGATATTGTCAGGTCCCATAGAAGTTGTATTCTTGGCATTGGACAGACCAGTGCAGCAGTAATACTGGGTGCCTGACAATCTACTGGTATTGTGATTGATCATTTGATGGGGGAGAAAGGGGTAAAGTTGGCACTGAATCTGTCGGCCAGTATATTGGCAATATCTGTTGCTTGGTATAGGAAATGTCATTGTGCAGTAGCTCAGAGCAATTCAGGAAAGTTATCTTAAAGCTAGGAATTTGTGTTGTATATACTGTCATGAGACTGTACTGTACTATTAAATAACAGTACTGTTTTTCCTGTCAGTTTAAAAGTTGTTTAAAGTAACTGAAAAAAGCATTTTCTGTGGAGAAATTGTGTTTATTCTACTTTGTGGGGTTGCAAAGTATTTTAACTCACTAACACCTATTGGATATGGAATGTCACACCTCTAGCAGCCTATACACATCTTGTATTCCAGACAATTTTCTGAAAAATAAACTTAAAAAGCATAGGATAAATAAATGTAAATATTTTGTGAACAATGAAAGGTATTAAAACTGTAGCAACATTATCGGTAAGCAGTATTTTTTAGTTATAATAGTCAGTTCATTTGTAATCTTTCCATAAATGCTGTATATATTATAAAGCACACAGACCCCAAATTATATTTTTGTTATGCTTTTACAAACAAATTGACATATCTTGGAAACTGTACAACCTAGATTTATGTTTTTAGAACATCTTAGTTAACCGGGCATAAGCTTTCATATGAAAAAAAAGAAACTTTTGTGAGTTCACATTGAAATATTTACAGAAATATGAAATATATGCTTAATTGTATAATTATAAATGTAAGCAACACTAGAAATCACTCAAGATTTGCAACTTACACTGCAACTTACAAAAAGAGTTTTATTCAACAGCATGTAAAGCTTCACCTGATGTCATGTGACAGTTTGTAAGCGACTTGGTTTTTGAAGTATTAAGTACATATGAAATATTATTCATTTTCATAATTACAAACAGATAGCAATTATTACAGGTATACTGTGTTACAAAAGGACACTGACAATGAATTTTCTTGTGTCTTGCCATGGCATATCACACCACACCCCTCAATATCATGTAGGTTTCTCAGAAATGAAAATATGACCATAAATGTGAAAACATGAATAGTAAGTGACAAGCAGTGATTAATTTCTCTGCTGCATAACATCATAGCTTAACAATCTTGGTGTCATAGTGTTAATAACTCATTGCCCTTTCTAATGCAGCCTATTATTAGATGGTAAGTCACTTTGTTAAAGAAGCCAGACCCAAAAACATCTAGACACCATAAGATGCTACAAGTGTGAACTAGAAATACACAGAAACATGTTATAGGCTTGAATGACTTAAATTGATTTTTACTGTGTTTGCCTATAAAACAGTGACTTTTAATGTTTTTTTTATTATTTTTACTAGCATTTTCTTTCTTGGGGAAAGAGGCACCATTTTCGACTTGACCATGGAATAAAAAGTGACTTTTTTTATTTTTACTAGCATCTGCTTTCTTGGGGAAAGAGGTACCATTTTCAGCTTGACCATGGAACAATCTGTCAGTCCCATAGTCAGTCCATCTTCCAGCCACAAAAAGAAAACATTAAGCAAACATCCTTTCTCATCATACCAGGCTAGGAATTTGCCTCAGCCACAGGTGGATGACTCTGCTTTTGACATTTGTCATACCTCTGAACACTCACCTTCTACCTTGAATCTTTCTAGTGTAGCATTTACATCTACTATGGACCTGGAGCTAACCATATCCTCTGTGGGGGTCTATATTAGCAAATCAAAAAACCCTTTAAGCGAATACCTAAACGTCAACACCTATAACACGAACTGCAAAAATCCCGAATGCACTAAACAGCGAAAAATAAAATAACGAACTGTCATAGTCGGCCAACCCCACAACCCACTACATACTACCTACCCAAACAAAATAAATAAACCACATACATACACTAACCAAACCCTACTTATAACCTAAAGTAAAGCACCAAAACCCTACTTCTAACCCTACACTAAACCCCACATACACAACTAACTATCCTTAACCCCTCCCTAACCCTAAGGTCTGTAACTACCGCACACGTCCCCTACAGACATACACCCAAAAAAATAAATAATACACATGCATACATTTAACAATACCCTACTTCCAACACTACACTACACCCCACATACACAACTTTCTATGCACTATCCTTAACCCCTCCCTAACCCTAAGGTCCGTAACTAACGCACACTTCCCCTACAGACATACACTCAAAACAAATAAATAATACACATACATACAACTAAATAAAATCCTACTTCTAACACTACACTAAATCTTACATACATTACTTATCTATTAACTTACCTTAACCCACATCCTAACCCTAAAGTCCTATCTATCGCACACTTACCTTACAGAGCTATACCGCAGACGGGCCAACCATTGCACTTCGACATTTCAATTTTCGCTGTTTTGGGCATTCGGCATTTCTGTATTTTGTGCAATATGTGTTGCTCTTTTCGTATTTGCGATTACAGTCTTTCGCTCTGCTAATAGGAACCCCCTTTGTGGCTGTTTGGGTCCCCTCAGTGGGCAAGGGAGAGCCCCTGTTATTGTCCTGGGAGAGGGAACAGGAAAGGCTTCCCTGTTTTCTCAGAATGCTTGCCCATCCCTAGGGAAGCTGCTACTACCACTGTTAGCCCCATTTTTCCTGTCAAAAAAGAAAGAGAAAACTAAACATGTATCTACTCTTCCTAAAATTTCCTCAGACAGGAGTAATTTACTGTGTCTGGCTCATGATTTAATTCATGCTACTGATCCTTCTTCTAAAGTAGTTTCTGGTAAAAAAAAGAGGAATACCTCCTTTCCTGAAGAAATTCAAAATTCTGAATCTGGACAGGAGGATGAAGGGACAGATTACAGGGTTTTCTCCTCAGATTTCTGATTCACACTCAGAGGAGAGCTCAGTTTCTGACTTTCACTGTGTGTGGTTCACTTTCTCTGAGATTATTTCTACAATGTGACAGTGTTTTCTAGTTTCTCAGTCCCTAAGAAGTACTAAGCTGTTACAGAAATTTCCAGAGCATGCGCCCATTATTCCAGTTCTGTCAGCTTTAGAGGATGTGTATGCTGCTGCCTCCAATTTTTCTGTCATTCAGCCAGCTGTACCTAAAATGGCAGATAGGTTGTATGAAGTTGCTCAGTATTTTAAGGTTTTATACACTCTTCCCAAAACTGATCCAGAAGATATAGCTTTAGTTGATCCCATGGCTGCTAAGCATTTAGTTAATTCCAATCCTACTATTTCTGATAAGGAAGGCAACATTATTGATAAGAATGGGGAAAAATGCATGCTTCTGCAACTTTAATTTTTAAAATTGTGAATTGTCAGGCTCATATCTTTAGGTTTGTCCTGACTAATTGTGAAAGTATGAGAAACGTTTTGTTTGCAGTTTCTTCCTGAGAGGAAACATCTGCTTTAAACAATGCAATTGCTTCCATTGTTGAAGTTGCAACTCATTGCATACAGAGTGTGTATGACTGTTGATACTTCTTGAAGGCCAGTGGCTACTGCTGCTGTTTTGATGAGGTTTGCATGGCTGCATTCTCAGAGCCTCCCAGACAATGTTAAAAATTAGATTTTAAATTCAACTTTGGAAAGTGATTTAGGTTTTGGCCCCTCTGCTGCAGAAGTAATCAAAAAGTGTGATAAAAATAGTAAGCTGATACGGGGAATCTCTAAGATTTTTTTCAGTCCTCCTTTTCCAAATTTTCCAAAGGATTCTCTAAATCAAAATAAAAACTGGAACAGTCTCCAAACAATGGTATAAAACAACAAAATACATAAAATCACTGTTAAGCCAGAAGACAAGCCTTAATGCAACTCTTTAGCATTAATGTAACTTTATTTCACACTTTCATCAATAGCAATAGACTTCCTCAGAAATGAATTACACAAAAGATACATGAACTTAAATGCTTGAAATAAAATCATGGTAACCAATTTCAATAAAAACACAATTAAAAAACACGTCCAATGTTAATTGCCATTCTATTTAACCCTTTAGGATCTGAACTCCTTTAACTAACCTATGGTCCTTCAGAAAACATTTAATATTTATGGTGTCATTAAACCTGGTGATTTGTCTGCCTCTAATCTTACTTGCCGTTCAGTTTCTTTTTGTTCCACCTGATTTTTGTAATTTCCTTCCCTTAAATCATAAGGAATGTGTTCTACCACTGCAAAGTAAAAATTCTTACAATCACTGCATCTAATAGCATGTTTATATATGACGTTATTTTCATTCTTTGTTTTAATATCATAAAGATGTTCCTTTATCCTGGTGCCCAACTTTCTAGTGCTTATTCCTATATAATAACTTGGACCCCTTAAACACAAAGCTATGTTTACTATCCATTTAGTTTGGCAAGTATATCTACTAGGTATTTCTATAGTGTACTGTTCTAACATAACACAGGAATGGTTAAGAGGAGGTGAATTTAAACCAAGAGATGAAAGGTTAATATCGGTGCCCAAGATAGTGGACTACATACATGTTGGTTTACTAAGTCCATTGGCATGTTGGAGAAACCAATAAATGTAGATTTTGTAAAACAGAATTGGAAACAGTCACACATCGTGTTGCTGGTTGTGATATACTCCTGTCAGAGGGACTGCATACTCAAGTGTATAATAATGTGGCAAGACTGTTGCATTGGGGATTGTGCAAACATTACAATATTGAAGTAGTTGAAAAACACTGGAAACATGAGCCACATAGCATTACAGAAAATGATGGTTTATATCACATGGGATCACCCATTACCAACAGTTCGAAATATAGATGTGAGGAAACCAGATATAATAGTCCATGAAAAGAAGACAAAAGTAGCATTGATCGTTGAAATTGCTACACTGTGACTACAGTGTCTTATGTACAGAGATTCACAGACTTATAAAATGCCAGGATTTGCAGGCAGAAAAAAGGGCAATTTGGAAGAAGGATACCAGACAATTCCAATAGTAGTAGGAACAAAGGGTCTTATAAAAAAAGAATTTACAATCGTACTTAGATATGTTACCAATACATTTAATTCCATATGAATTGCAGAATGAGTCATTATTGGGCACATTGCGGTTGCTGAGAAGAACTATAATCATACTTTGACTTAAGAATGGGGCTCATTCCTGTCATAATATTAGAAACCCAAAAGACTTGGAGAAATTAAAAACAAAAAAAAAAGTTTGGCGTGGTAGTCATGAAAGGGATGGTAGTTTCCAGAGAGAGCTGTGGTAACTGCATTGTGAACAGATGGATAGCATTTGGGATTTAAGGAAACAAAGTGCAAGATTCTGCTCTCTGGAAAGGGAATCTATGACAAATGTGCAGTCTTGATGGGTTACCTTTAAGCAAGATGAGAAAATGATTAGAAGGTGATCATCCATAAGTAAACTAATTCTGTGCAGTGTGGAAAGCAAGTGTTGAATGTTAGTAAACTTCTGGATTACAGAGCACAAGGAGAAGATGTTAGAGATGGAAAAGCCATCTTTCCATTGTACAGGACACTGGTAATGTCAGATGTAGAGTTTTATGTGCAGCTTTTGAGGTCATGCAAATTTTTTAACTGTTAACAGGCTGCTTCCTGTATTCAAGACTACAGGGTTTGTGTGTTTCTTGAGTATGCCACTTGATCAGACAGTGCTCTCATGCCATCTTTAAAACTGGACATATGTCCAGTGGGGCCTCCCATGCCATATTTGAAAATGGACATGTCCAGTTTGATCACTGGGTAAGCAAATGTATTTGAATGTATTAAAAACAGAGACCAAGTAGTTAAGGTAGCAAAAAACAGATAGTTGAGTTACCAGAAATGTATAAAGTATGAGAAGATACTTAAAGACAGAACTATGTACATTATGTAAGAGAAACTAAGGTTTATAAAATGAGATAATAACATCATTTAGGAACATCACATTGCTTGGGGACCTGAATTAAAGATGAAGGGCAGAATATGGAGTTGGATTACAGTTGAAGGAGGCACTTTAAGTTAGACTTGAGAAAATGCTACTTGATGTTGCGTGTGCTAAGGCCCATTTGTAAGTCACAACAATTCAAGGTGAGGATGTGCCAAGGGTTTTGGAGGGGCAGCAATGTGTGTAGGTGGGGTGGGGGATCTAGTTGTACCATGCAGACTGACTGTAGGTCTTCATCTACTTGCACATTCTTGGCCATTTCGAGGCCTTCTACTTCCAGACAAGCCAAACAGCTTTTAATTTTATTTACTGATGGCAAAACAGGAAAAAGCATTACTGAAAAAGTTTTCACATTTTCTTTATCATTTGTCTGTAGTTAAAGGGTATCCTCTTCTGATTTACATAGAACCATACTCTGTTTATGGTGTAATGACTTCTGCTGCTCATTTCTTTAGGTACTGAGAGCAGGGTGGCTTTACAGGATTTAGGGGTCATTAATGAGAGTTGCATTTTAGGGCGGCCACGGTGGTGCAGCGGTTAGCGTTGCCACCTCACAGCAAGAGGTTCTCTGGTTCAATTCTCAGTTAGGGTGCTGTCTGTGCAGAATCTGCATGTCCTCCCTGTGGCCGCATGGGTTTCCTCCGGGTGCTGCAGTTTCCTCCCACATCTCAAAGACATGCAGTAGATGAACTGGACACTCTAAATTGACCCTAGGTGTGAGTGTATGTGTGTGTGTGCCTTCTGTGGAAGGTTGGGCGCCGGGCTGGCAACTCAACACCATAAAACTCCACTGCCAATCATGAGCGGACAGATGATCTGCTGTGGTGACCCCAAACCGGGAAAAGCCAAAAGAAGAAGAAGAAGAAGACTGTTCTAACATCACATAGGGCCCTTCATATATAAACCTACAAGCAGCACAACCATTGCACTTAAAAGTGCCTTTATTTTTGTTGTTGTGTAGAGCCTCAACTTTAGTGTGGTCATGTTGCAACATTTGTTTAATGTTGCTGTTTGTTTTATAAACAAAGAAAGGCTGTTTTCTTAGGATATCAGCCAGGTCTCTATTTCCTTCTATAATATTCCAGTTATTACATATAATATTTCTGATGTCAGTACTATCTGCAGAGATTTGTATGGCCTCCGCTTGAATTGGGCTCTGTCCCAGTCAGACTTTCCTGGTAAACAAATGTTAAATTAATAAATAATAGATGGTGTCTGAGCTGTTACCCTGCTTTTTTGACTTTTGGGGATTTTGGAGTTTTGATTAATTGAAAAGCAAGAAGTTCTCTTGCTTCACTTTTGCAGTCCTAATGTACTGTTTCAGCAAAGATCTGGCCCCCAAACAACTAGCACAGAAAAATACAATCACAATTCAAAATTTGGCACCACCTAAGTCATATAACCGGTAACAATAAACATACATGCAGTAGTGTAATGTTTTTACTAGAAAGGCATATGCATCAAAAATGAGCATAAAAATGGAATCATTGGTAGGGGGATAACAATAAAAATATGCAATCAGGTTAGTTTTATTTTACTGTAAGCCATTCATATTATTGTCTTGCGATGGAGAAATTGCATCTAGCTGTTTGTGGAGAAAGCTTTTTAACAGTTATCTGAATTCTATGGAGTGTACAACAATTCTTAAATAATGAGTGAGTGACTTTCATCCTAAGGGGTGGACATCAAGATATAGATATTTCATTCTCTTCGAAAAAGACTGATACTGAGTATAAGGCATACAGTATTACTAATTATTTAATAATGCAGTCATTTTCAACAGCTTACTGTCAGTTTAGCAAAAAGTGGAAAGAAGGTTAAGGGAAACAGTATATGAGTTAGAATTACCACTAGCAGGAGAAAAGTTATTAAGGAATACTCCAATTATAAACTGAAAAAAACATGTACGCTTTTCATCAAACCTTAATATGACCAGTATTACTGCCTCTCTGTTGTTATAAGGAGCTTACTCTTTCCCTATTCACTGTATGACCATGGAGCTATTGGGCCCACAATGGAGGGAGGGTGGGTTAACTTGCCATCCCTGCAAACATTATTTTCATCATGCTTGGTTTAAATTAATGCTAGAAGAATGTCAATGCACTTTATCAATGTTAGTGTACATGATGGCTGCCCTCAAAGTACTCATACAAATAATGCATGTTTTTGCATTTATTTGCAATGGCTCTACTGTGAATCAAATGCTGTTTAGGTGTCTCTGGAAACGGTGGAATTATTTTTTGTTGAATTATTCTGATTTGTGCAAAATGTATGCTGCTAAAGAACCTTTCGCTGTACATCTAATCTCATTCCAGACAAAACAGCTAAATTGCTCTTTCTTTCAATGTAAAAGTTAAAGTTAGCATTCCTTTACAAAGTTTCATATCAACTCCTTTTCATTGAAGCATCAAAAAATATAATTACACTGTATACTCATTTTAAATCAAAATATATCTCAATTTAATTTAAAAAGTCAAAAATATAACTTGTAACTATGCACATATTTACAGAACATATCCTTCGTTATAAATATTTGTAAATGTTTTTCTTTGTGTACTCATTTTTTTCACTTCCTATGTCTCATCACTCTAGTTTGTACAAAGCATCACTTTGATAGTTTTCTGTTAATGCAGAAAGTTTTTGTCACAGTTTAAAATTCACTATATTGATTTTGCTCTTAGCTTTATGGTATCAGTTTCCTTATTGTTTAATTGTAGTTAAGTTAATAAATTGTGTGCTTACCCATAGTTTCATAATTGCTTTCTTTGCTGTAGGTAATTACTACCAGAGTAGTAGTAATATTATGTATGGTATTCAGAGCTGGAGTTCTGACAAGTTCGCACAGTGGCCTGCACTGTCTTAATTAGTGTCGGGTATAGAAGCTCTGCTCAGTTAACTCTAACTGATGGCTGACATGTCATAGACCTAAAAAGATAACAGCAAGTTCTAGGGTTCTATGCTGTCCTTCATTTTATATAATTACATAGATATCAACAGGCTTCGCTAGCTAAAATGAGAGTACTTATTGGTCAGCTAATGTAACGTTGGGGTCCAAGTCATACTATTCATTGAAAGATTTCTCCTTCACTGAAGATCTTTATCTGCATTATAGAACTACAGCAACCTCAGCAAAATGCCCCCTCAGAGTGCAAAAATGTAGGTAGTGACTATTAGTGAACACTACAGCAAGAGTATAATCTCCACATTGCCTTGCAGGCTGAGACACATTCTTTTTGGAAAAATATGACATATGAATGCAGAAAAAGGTAATGGGGTATTCATGATATGAGGTATGAA
The DNA here is from genome assembly GCF_019279795.1 of Protopterus annectens. Classification (NCBI taxonomy): domain Eukaryota; kingdom Metazoa; phylum Chordata; order Ceratodontiformes; family Protopteridae; genus Protopterus; species Protopterus annectens. The sequence continues at coordinate 161,750,319 of NC_056744.1, read as the reverse complement.
AAATATAAATGAAGAAATTGAAAGGTACAGAATGATTTGTAAGGACTAGACTATATCTCTAGGCAATAGTCATGGGAAAAAAGCTCTGAAGCAATGAAAACTGTACTTTATGGTGGATATGTCCTTTAATACCTGGAAGAAAGCCGTTGTAGAGTTTACAGCAGTAGTTCAAAATAAAAAAATAAATAAATAAATCAGACAAGCTCTTCTGCAGCCTTGACTCATGTAGGAGCCTTTTGCTACTTATCTTGTAGGTTTTACAATAAGCTGGTAAGTACTGTCCTTCAGTGAAATGCAGGCACTCACAATTTTTTTCTGAGGATTAGTAAGAATTTACTAGCTGAACTGGTTTTTCATTTCCATGTAAATAACTCAGTTATCGTTACACTATTTTCTAAAGGCCACTCTTCTCCTTCCGAGGTAACACTGCAGAATCGGAACACCAAAAAAGAGTTTTTATAGTCAGCTCAAAAAAAGAAGAATAACACTGAAGGACAGTACTTACCAGCTTTTCCTAATTTACTGGCAAATATATCAGTTACAGCTTGAATCAGATGCGCATTGGCTTAATGTCTGGCATAGCGCTTATCCCTTTGGCTGCAAAAATGCACGTGAAAAATTAAAAGAGTTTCAAGTCAAATGAGTTTTCAAACAACTGGGTTCTGCCATTTGGGATTAAATGAAATGAACATTCAATGAAATGACATAGACCCATATTTATATATGGTTACAGCTCAAAATATCGAAAGCATATTTAACTGAAAAGCTTTTGGGGAGTGAAAAACATAGAAAGCACAAAACATGGAATGCTCATGTTTATACTGTTTGTAAGTAGGAATGTGCAGGAAAATGAACATCTGACTGAAAAGGTTATAGTGGTTGGTGGGTATGTGCGAGTATTCACAGGTTAAGCTAAGGGTTATCTAAGGGGATGGATTAACTGTTTTGGATGTTTTATTCTGTTTATGTTCTGTGTATTTTGTCGCCTCACAGCAAGAGGTTCTCCGGTTCAATTCTTGGCTGGGGTGCCTTCTGTGTGGAGTCTGCATGTCCTCCCTGTGGTCGCGTGGGTTTCCTCTGGGTGCTTCGGTTTCCCCCCATATCCCAAAGACATGCTGTAGGTGGATTGGACACTCTAAATTGGCCATAGGTGTGCATGTGTGTACCTTCTGTGGAAGGTTGGGCGCCAGGCTGGCAACTCGACACTGTAAAACTCCACTGCCAATCATGAGTGGACAGGTGATCCGCTGTGGTGACCCCTAATCAGGAAAAAGCAGAAAGAAGAAGAAGAAGAATGTTCTGTGTATTTTGTCTTGTGTACTGGTACTGTTAGGAAATTGATTTTTAGTGGCTAGAGTTGTTAGATATTTTGTTATTCAATATGCTGCATTTTCATTGTTTTGTGATTTTTTTTAGATATTTTGATTTTTAAATATTTTATGATATCATCATATATATGTCTGTGTGTGTGCGTGTGTGTGTGTACGTGTGTGTGTGTGTGTGTGTGTGTGTGTGTGTGTGTGTGTGTGTGTGTGTGTGTGTGTGTGTGTGTATATATATATGGGGGTCTACTTCACTTACCCGACATCCCACATAACCGACACTCAAAACACTGAGCCAACAATACCAACAGTTCACAACACCGAAACTGCACATACCCAACACACACAATACCAACACTTCAAAACCCCGACACACCTCCACAAAAATACACACAACACACAAACAACACACAAAAGAAAAAACACAACACTCAACATAAAACTACCTAGTTCCCCTCACTCACACCCTGCCCACCATCTACACTAAACTAAACCCTTACAACACATACACTACAAATAAAAAATCTAAAACAATTACCTTCATATTTCGTGTTCTTGCAGGGGGGCTATGCCCCCCTGCACCTCCCATGGGGGGCCCCATACCCCTGTAACTTAAATATACCAACTCAGAGATCACACTACAACATCCAGAAGAGCGGATTTTCTGTTCCGCTCAAGTTGGACTGTCGACCATTCAGAAGTCGTCATTCTGACGTGTCGGTCAGCTGTCACATCAAGCTTTACAGCTTACTGTTTTGTGTGTCGGTCTACTGAGATTTTGGTAATCTCAAGTAGACCCATATATATATATATATATATATATATATATATATATATATATATATATATATATATATATATGGGTCTACTGCTCTACATCGAAAATACACTTCTTCGAAATAGAGCAGTAGACCCTACACTTCAGCGAAAGTCCACTTAAACAAAAGTGCACTTTTGCTGAAGTCTAGTTCCCTGGGCTACCCAAAACAAAAAAAAAAAACAGTAAAATATGTTTTGCACCCCCCTACTTAAATATACCAACTCCGAGATTGCACTACAGCAGGGAAAGGGGAATATTCCCACTCTGCGCTGTACTGTGACTGCCAAAGTCAATGTTCGAAGTTTCACTACTTCGAACATGTGGACTCGGTAAAGTGGGGTTCGAAGTAGTGAAGCTTCGAACATATTGACAGATCCCATATATATATATATATATATATATATATATATATATATATATATATATGTCTATGTCAGATGAGCAACTTTTTGGAAACCATAAGATTGAGTTACTGAAAATCTGAACATAAAAAAAAAAAAAAAAAAAAAAAAAAAAACCCACAAAAATCTACCTTTTTTACGATTTGCAGGGGGCAAATTATAAATACCAACTCTGAGATTGCATTACTATGATGAAAAGGGTAAATTTCCTGATCCTTGCTGTACCGCTATCTCCATTCAAAAGCATTGTGTTTTCCAAAGCTTGATCATATGGTCTCGACCATATGGAGTCTAAGTTTCTGAAAACTCGATTAACTGATACTGATACACACACACATATATATATATATATATATATATATATATATATATATATATATATATATGTAAATATGTGTGTGTGCATGTATATATGTATATATATATATATATATATATATATATATATATATAATTCAAAACAAGTATGGAACAGCAGTCAAAGATCTGCACAGTAATAGAGTAAACAGCAATGTAGTAAAAAGTACTGTGATCACCACACTGTAGAGCATAAAATCGGACTTTAATTAATTAAAACAATGTTAAAAACAGAACATACTTGTTTTTTCATTGTTTGAATATATTAAAGTCTGATTTTATGCTCTACAGTCTGGTGATTGCACTAGATTTTACTAGGTTGCTATTCATATTGTTAGAAAAATATGTATTAATGTGTGTATGCTTAATGCTAATTAGAAGTTATAAGAGTTAACACATTTTTCATTCTATTTTATATGCACTGTTTTATATATAAATTGAGTTTCATATGAGACTGAAAAGATGCTTTTTGAAACTGCAGTGTGCTTTCTGAAACTTGCAAGATGCCCTCTGACCTAGTAATTGCTAGCACAGCAATATTCATGTTTATGCCTTTTGGAAATGTACTTGAGAAGCAGGTGCTTATCTGCTAGGTCAGGAATGAATGAATGAACAAAGCTATATTCTATAAATGTAATGATTCTAAACAATCAGCTCTGTTCGAAGTATGAGAACATGTACAGCTGCAGCAGCTTAGAGATAATGTAGACAAAGGATTATTAGAGAAATGAACTTCTAGCTTTGTGCTTGAATTAGCCATAGTACCTTGAATGGTAACATAACATGTATCTAACCGGTGGTAACCAAGGCCACGTTGTTTTCCTTAGGAAGTTTCTCACAAAAATTGATAAATCAGCAGAAATTCATGAGACTAATGGTCAACAAGTGATGATGAAAAGACTTGTAATTTGCTACGTCAGCTTGGTAGGCAATGTCTTATTAGAAAGTGTATAAAAATGAAAGTATTTCATGTTTCTAGTTAGACAAACTCTGTAATAGCACGTTTTTGTCTCCTTGCTGCAAGATTAAAGTGCCTTAACCTGAACCTACCATGTTATGATCATTTTTAAAGTATATTTTTCCTTTGACAGTTTGGTCCTTCGGACCAGAAAGTACCTCTCGCTCTAGGCCTAGGTCAGAATTGGGCCCGAACAGCAGTCAAAGATCTGCACAGTAATAGAGTAAACAGCAATGTAGTAAAAAGTATTGTGATCACCACACTGTAGAGCATAAAATCGGACTTTAATTAATTAAAACAATGTTAAAAACAGAACATACTTGTTTTTTCATTGTTTGAATATATTAAAGTCTGATTTTATGCTCTACAGTCTGGTGATTGCACTAGATTTTACTAGGTTGCTATTCATATTGTTAGAAAAATATGTATTAATGTGTGTATGCTTAATGCTAATTAGAAGTTATAAGAGTTAACACGTTTTTCATTCTATTTTATATGCACTGTTTTATATATAAATTGAGTTTCATATGAGACTGAAAAGATGCTTTTTGAAACTGCAGTGTGCTTTCTGAAACTTGCAAGATGCCCTCTGACCTAGTAATTGCTAGCACAGCAATAATCATGTTTATGCCTTTTGGAAATGTACTTGAGAAGCAGGTGCTTATCTGCTAGGTCAGGAAAGAATGAATGAATGAACAATGCTATATTCTGTAAATGTAATGATTCTAAACAATCAGCTCTGTTCGAAGTATGAGAACATGTACAGCTGCAGCAGCTTAGAGATAATGTAGACAAAAGATTATTAGAGAAATGAACTGCTAGCTTTGTGCTTGAATTAGCCATAGTACCTTGAATGGTAACATAACATGTATCTAACCGGTGGTAACCAAGGCCACGTTGTGTTTCTTAGGAAGTTTCTCACAAAAATTGATAAATCAGCAGAAATTCATGAGACTAATGGTCAACAAGTGATGATGAAAAGACTTGTAATTTGCTACGTCAGCTTGGTAGGCAATGTCTTATTAGAAAGTGTATAAAAATGAAAGTATTTCCTGTTTCTAGTTACAGAAACTCTGTAATAGCACGTTTTTGTCTCCTTGCTGCAAGATTAAAGTGCCTTAACCTGAACCTACCATGTTTTGATCATTTTTAAAGTATATTTTTCCTTTGACACATATATTTATATATATATATATATATATATATATATATACGTATATATGTATATATATATATATATATATATATATATATATATATATATATATATACATATATGTATACACACATATATATATATATCTATATATATATATATATATATATATATATATATATATATGGATCTACTTTACATACTCAAATAACCAAAACATTGAACTTTATAACACTGAGATGAATTCATTGCAAGCAGATATAAGCGAAACTGCATAATACCAAAAGGTGTAAAGATGAAACAACTTTTGTGCATGCCAGAAAGGGGTCTATATCACATAGTTGAAGTTTTAAAACTTCAAACACAAAATGTACGAACCATTCTGTTCGAAATTACAAAACTTCGACTATGAATAAAAAAAAAAAAAAAAGGAAAAACAAAATAAACTGCTGTAATCAGGAGGACAAGCCCCCTGCACCCCCCACATGGGGGGCTATGCCCCCACCCCCGCTAATTAAATATACCAACTCCATCATCGCACCTCATTCAACAGAATGGAAACCTCTCCTTATGGAGATTTCCGTTGAAACACTCAAACTTGTACAAGTTCGAACTTATGGTCTCGACCATATAAGGTTTGAACTTGTACAAGTTCAACTATATGATAGGAACCCTCAGAAAGCACTCTTATGAATACAGATCACAGTTCAGTTAATTAAATCATTGCTTCACTATATGTTATTTGACCTTGAATCCCTGCAAATTTGGATTGCCAGATGTATTTTTAATAGATGTGGATTTCAAAAGAAAAGAAGTTTGGTGTTGCTCACAGGGGTGGCCCATGCTATTGGACTGCCGAACTGCAGCCCCCTCAACTTCAAACTAACAAAATAAAAAAAAGAAAAAGAAAAAAATAAGAAAAAAATATTTTAAAATTTAGTGGACTTGGCATGCACTAGTCAGACTGCTGCTGAGACAGTCTGGAGCATGGAGCATCATGAATTGTCTCAGCAGCAGTCCTGATTGAGACACGTGAACAGGAGCACTCCCACAAGTCTATGCAGTTTTAAACTGCATAGACTGCCTGGGAACACGCTGGGGAAATGCGTCGGGGTCAGACTGCAAGATCGGCAGTCAGGAGAAGGATCTCGGGTCTGGATTGGAGCTTGCTGCAGGGGAAGATCTTGTGACGGGCAAGGTCAGATTTACGCGGGTTTTCAGTTGCACTCGTCGGGGGGTTTGTGGACAAGGACCTGGATTTATGGAGTTTTTGCGGACAGAGATTTACTACAGGACCAGGTAAGTGTACAGGGATTGTGTGTGTGTGTGTGTGTGTGTGTGTGTGTGTGTGTGTGTGTGTGTGTGTGTGTGTGTGTGTGTGTGTGTGAAAATGCCCCTGGTGCAATATACTGATGGCAGTGGCGGCTGGTGACTTCAAATCAAAGGGGGGCTGCAGGAGACAGCTGAATGGGTGGGGTCAAGGGGAAGGGGTGTGGCAAACTAGAAAGGGGAAGAGCTATGCTCAAAACCACAAAAACTCACTTTAATTAAATACGCTGCCCTGGGTGGCAAACCATCATTATGAGGGTCCAATCAAGACAAAAATAAGTGTAGAAGAATACAAATATTTCAATGCATTGGCTGCATGACAGCTTACTTAATATCTAGATGGAAACAAAAGGTTGTGAGGCATGAAAAAATAAATTACTTTTTAAATACATTACTGGAATGCCAGTCAAAATCAAGTACAAGAAAAACCAGAAGCACTCAACTCAAACCACTTCTCCTTGCACTGCAGTTCTAATTATAATTTATATTCAGCATTATTAAAGTACCAAGTAACATGCTGAAAGTAGAAATCTCTGTGATGCCCCCACTTGTAAAAATGTTTCTTATCCAAAAAAGACCTGCTGCCTGACAACTATCTACTTGTTTCATGGGGAAAACATGTAAGTAAAAAATGAAAAGCAAACAAGAAACAAGCTCAAGATACATTGCTTAAAGGATTACTGTACAGGTTATGGACCACACATGATTGGCATTCTGTTTAGTTTACGGGTAAAGTCTGTAGAGATGACTGGAAGTCTCCAACAAGTGTAATGAGCTTTTTAAAATAATGGAATGCTGTCCTTTAATACCCAAGGCTTATACATTATCCAGTCAAGTATTCTCTGCATGGCAACAACAGAAAGGCTTTCAATGTTGGCAATTCTTTAACAGTATGCTTATTAAAGCTTACTTGCATCTTACGATCTCAGACAAGCTTACCTTATGGTCATTAAAGCATTGCTACTTAAACACAGAGCAACAGGCACTTTGAGTAATAAGCATAAATCAACAGTACAAAAATATGACAGAAACCAGACCTTTCTGCAAAATCAAGGACAGATGAAAAGCCACTGTAGTACTTGTGTCTACCTTGGATGGGGGGGACACACTGCACATTTACACTGCATAACTACTCCTTGCCTTGCTTGGACACATCCAGAGTCACTACATGGTGGAGTGGGGTGCAACAAGTATGTCACAATTTGAAATGTCTCTGGCTGACTGTGATGGCCCTGACACATTTGTCATACCTCTCAACCTCAGAGCAAGAAATCTGGACAAAGCCATACACAGAAGTGGGACAAATGCCCAAAAATAAGGACAATTTTTAAATATTGCTCTAATAAACTTAGAAAGATAATAGAATAGGTCTTGCATTAGTATGACTTTTCTGAAGGGTATAAAATCTGAAACTCAAATGTCTGTCATTATTTTCTAACTTCAGTCTTTAGTGATTTGTTACTAATTTGCCAAAAACACAATTTTATGAAAAATGGACCAAATGTGATGCAAAAATATAAAATAGCCACACAATACAGCTGGGAACCTGTCAAAGAAGGGACACTTTAATATTAGTACTGCTAACTTGAGCAGCTGACAAAATAAAAGAATCTACATGCATTTCAAGTAATCTATAACTTTGATTATTACAGTTATTTCTTAATTGTAAACCCTCCATGTTTTCTTCCAAAATTGCTATTTTGCGGAGGGATTATTAGGGGGAAGAGCAACATTTTGAGCCAAAATCGGGGACAGTTGAGAGGTTGGCTATGCCTAATTCTATAAAGCAATTTATTTGCATGTACCTCTCAAACTGTTAATGCAGTAAATCTGAACAAGGCCAAATATATTGGGGGAACATATAAACAGTACTAAAAATTGCTCTTGTATAAATTGAGACAGTTGATAGAATAACAGTTCTTACTTTAGCATGCATTTTTCTGAAGGTTATGAAGTTTGAAACTCAGTGTATCATTATTTTGTGACTTAATTTCTAAATGATTTGCCAGAAAACTACAAATTTTATGAAGAACAAACCAAAAATAAGAAGCAAAAATCTATTCATTCTTTGAAAATCTGGACACTTGGGAGGTATAGTTCAGCTGGGCCTGTCTGAGTTTGCTGCCCTTCCACCCTGACAAAATCATGGTTGAATGGAGCCTCTGCAGCCATTCCAATGAACCATTACTTGGCTATTTCATTCCATTTACCATAAACACTAATGTGCATACTGCTTTACTTCTATGATGAGTTGGACTTCATTTGAAAGTTTTATTTTGTATTTTACAGCACAAACACTAAGTTATCTACTAAACAAAGCAATGCAGTCTCACAATGAAAACTTAGCATTAAAACTTCTCTGCCCTTGAAACTCACATTCATTGAAACAGCATTGAAACCCACATTCAAAGAAAATACATTTTGCCAGTGGCAGATAAAGATTAATTTGGGGCTATTTTCAAACCATAGGCCCCTTGCATATGAAACATACATGTGCTCTTTGATACACCTTCCTCATTGTACTAAATTATATTCCTTGTACAATATATTACAGTTGTTAGAGGGCGTTTTAAATTTGTTTTGAACATTTTTCCAGTAAGCAATGAAACAAAATGCATGCACCCATAATGACAAAACTGCCCAGTTCAGAACATTTATCATAAAAGTCTACTCAGACTTCCACAGTCCACCATTATCAGTAAATATGCACAATTCTACAGTCCACCATTATCAGTAAATATGCACAATTCTACAGTCCACCATTATCAGTAAATATGCACAATTCTACAGTCCACCATTATCAGTAAATATGCACAATTCTACAGTCCACTATTATCAGTAAATATGCACAATTCTACAGTCCATTATCAGTAAATATGCACTATCTCTTAAGAAGTAAAAGTCATCTAAATAATTCCACATTAAAGAAATCTGTAACTAATGAAGATTTTGCTGCTAGCAAACACCTTTATATTTCATGGTTTCATCGAAAAATAAAGTGTCTGTTGCCCCTCAGGAATAAATTGCCTATATTACATTAAAAAATGATAAGCTAGTAATATTGCAACAGGAAATGGATGGCAAACTGATAACGGACTCATAGTTAGTGTCTTCACCAAGGAGAACATTCTCAGTACGGCAGCACCCACCCCTTGTGGGAATAGAACCCACAGCCTTCTGCTTCAAAGGCAAGTACACAACCTGTTGTGCTATTAACAAGGCAAACCAACTTTACTTAAGCAACACTAAACTTCTGTTCCCCTGCAGCTCTCAGCTCCTTGTAAAATCTACTCAATACTCAACTTCGCAGCACAAGAAAACTGGAAAAAGCCAAAATGTATTGGGGGGGTCAAAAGCCCCAAAACCAGGGACACAAACATTGTTTGTATAATCTTGGAAAGTTGCTAGAACCATACATTTTACTGCCAAGCTCCTTGTGCAAAACAGTCAGAGCAACATACCACTACGCCAAATCAGCTGCTTTGTAAAAGAGGAAGACTGAAACTTAAATGGCTATCATTTAGTGAATTCAGTTCTCACCATAGCTGTCAACCTCTTAGTACAAAACACCTGGACAAACTCAGTAATGAGGGAATACAGCCCTCAAACATTCAGTGAATTCAGCTCTTGTCATAGCTGTCAACCTTAGCACAGAAAACCTGGACGAAGCCAATAATGGGGGAATACAGTCCCAAAAATAGGGACAAATTTCAAATATTCATCTTATAAACTTAGAAAATTGCTAGAATAAAAGGTTGTGTTACGGTTGTGTTACTATGTATTTTCTGAAGAACATGAAGTCTGAAATTCAAATGCCTGTCAATTTTACTGCTGATAGAATAAAAACAATTTTCAGCAGAGACCCAGGGAGAAATACTGCAGACACGTCTTTTTAAAATGTCAGGGCACCAGAGCAAATCCACACAAACACAGGGAGGAGATGCAGACTCCACACAGCAGGCACCCCAGCCAAGAATTAAACCAGAAAACCTATAGCTGTGTTACAACAATACTACCACTGCACCAAATATGCAAGGACTTAAACATTCAGAAACCTGAAGTCTGAAATTCAAATGCCTGTCAATTTTATTTAACATTTGTTAATCAGGACAGTCTGACTTGTAACAAAAAAAAAATTTCAGCATAGGCCCAGGAAGAAATAATGCAGACATGTCTTTGTAACATGGGAGAACACAAAAGCAAACCCACACAAACACAGGGAGAAAATAAAGACCCCACAAAGAAGGCACCCCAGCCAAGAAGCAAACCTGAGAACCTGTAGCTGTGAGGCAACAATGCTACCACTGCACCATCAAATATCAAGTATTGCGATACTTGCAAACCACAGATATTATGAGGAACAGATCAGATCAAATATGAGGCAAAAATCTGCAGTTTTTTTTTTACAAATGGTGGTGGGTAGGGAATTCAGGTCTTTAACACCTGCATACAAGATACAGGGTTCAAGCCTGAGGTATTCCCTACCACACACACCTGTAGTAACAAACCACAAAAACTAAATATACTGCACTGGGTGCCAAACAGTCGTAGTGAGAGTCCAATCAAGACAAAATGAAGTGTAGAATAATAAAAATATTTCAGTGCATTGGCTGCATGACAGCTTAATATCTAGATGGAAACAAAAAAGGTTGTGAGGCATGAGAAAATAAATTATTATTTTTTAAATACATAAATGGAATGCCAGTCAAAATCAAGTATAAGAAAAACAAGCAGCACTCAACTCAAACCACTTCTTGCACTGCAGTTCTAATTATAATTTATATTCAGCTTTATTAAAGTAACAAGTAACATGCTGAAAGTAGAAATCTCTGATGCCCCCACTTGTAAAAATGTTCCTTATCCAAAAAAAGACCTGCTGCCTGACATCTACTTGTTTCATGGGGAAAACATGATCAAAGTAAAAAATGAAAAGCAAACAAGAAATAAGCTCAAGATACATTGCTTAAAAGGATTACTGTACAGGTTATGGACCACGCGATTGGCATTCGGTTTACGGGTAAAGCCTGAGGAGATGACTGGAAGTCTCCAAATGAAATGAGACTCTTAAAATAATGTAATTCTGTCCTTTATTACAAATACTGGCATATGCATTTCAATACCCAAGGCTTATACATTATCTAGTTAAGTATTCTCTACATGGCAACAGAAAGGCTTTCAATGTTGGCAATTCTTTAACAGTATGCTTATTAAAGCTTACTTGCATCTTGCAATCTCAGCCAAGCTTACCTGATGGTCATTAAAGTATTGCCCCTTAAACACAGAGCAACAGGCACTTTGAGTTATAAGCATAAATCAACAGTACAAAAAATATGACAGAAACCAGACCATTCTGTAAAAATCAAGGACAGATGAAAAGCCACTCTAGTACTTGTGTCTACCTTGGATGGGTGGGATTCTCTGCACATTTACACTGCATAACTACTCCTTGCCTTACTTCAACACATCCAGAGTCACTACATGGGGGAGTGGGGTGTAACAAGTATGTCACAGTTTGAAATGTCTCTGGCTGACTTGTGATGGCCCTGACACATTTGTCATACCTCTCAACCTCAGAGCAAGAAATCTGGACAAAGCCATACAAAGAAATAGGACAAAGGCCCAAAAATAAGGACAATTTTTAAAATATTGCTCTTATAAACTTACAAAGCTAATAGAGGTCTTGCATTAGTATGAATTTTTTGAATGGTATGAAATCTGAAATTCAAATGTCTGTCATTATTTTCTAACTTCAGTCTTTAATTATTTGTCACTAATTTGCCAAAAAACACAATTTTATGAAAAATGCACCAAAAATGGGATGTAAAAGTATAAAATAGCAACACAATACAGCTGGGAACCTGTCAAAGAAGGGACACTTTAATATTAGTACTGCTAACTTGAGCAGCTGACAAAATAAAATAATCTACATGCATTTCTGAAATAAAAGTAATCTGATTATTACAGTTATTTCTTAATTATAAACCCTCCATGTTTTCTTCCAAAATTGCTATTTTGCAGAGTAACTTTAGGGGAAGAGCAACATTTTGAGTCAAAATCAGGGACAGTTCAGAGGTTTGGCTATGCCTAATTCTATAAAACAATTTATTTGCATGTACCTCTCAACCTGTTAATGCAATAAATCTGGACAAGGCCAAATATATTGGGGGAACATATAAACAGTACTAAAAATTGCTCTTGTATAAACTGGGACATAAATCTGGACAAGGCCAAATATATTGGGGGGAACATATAAACAGTACTAAAAATTGCTCTTCTATAAACTGGGATAGTTGATAGAACAGGTCTTACTTTAGCATGCATTTTTCTGAAGGTTATGAAGTCTGAAACTAGTGTGTCATTATTTAGTGACTTAATTCCTAAATGATTTGCCAGAAAACCACAAATTTTATGAGGAACAAACCAAAAATAAGAAGCAAAAAATCTATTCATTCTTTGAAAATCTGGACAGTTGGGAAGTATAGTTCAGCTGGGGCTGTCTAAGTTTGCCGCCCTTCCCCCTCACAAAACCATGGTCGAATGGAGCCTCCCTGCAGCCATTCCAATGATCCATTACTTTGCTATTTCACTCCATTTACCATAAACACTAATGTGCATACTGATTTACTTCTATGATGATTTGAACTTCATTTGAAAGTTTTATTTTGCATTTTACAGCACAAACACTAAGACATCTGCTAAACAAACTTGGCATTAAACCTTCTCTGCCCTTGAAACTCACATTCATTGAAACAACATTAAAACCCACATTCAAAGAAAATACATTTTACCCGTGGCAGATAAAAATTAATTCTGGACTGTTTTCAAATCATAGGCCCCTTGCATATGAAACATACATGTGCTCTTTGATACACCTTCCTATTGCTTTGAACATTTTTCCAGTAAACAATGAAACAAAACTGCCCAATTCAGAACATTTCCATCATAAAAGTCTACTCAAACCTCTACAGTCCACTATTATCAGTAAATATGCACAATTCTACAGTCCACCATTATCAGTAAATATGCACAATCTCTGAAGTAGTAAAAAAGTCATCTAAATAATTCCACGTTAAATAAATCTGTAATGAAGAGGTTGGTGCTAGCAATCACCTTTATATTTCATGGTTTCATTGAAAAATAAAGTGTCTGATGCCCCTGAGGAATAAATTGCCTAAATTACATTAAAAATAAGCTAGTAATATTGCAATAGGAAATGGATGGCAAACTGATAACAGGCTCATAGTTAGTATCTTAATTTTCAGTACGGCAGCATTCACCCCTTATGGGAGTAGAACCAACGACCTTCTGCATCAAAAGCAAGTAGACAACCTTTTGTGCTATTAGCAATGTGAGCTGATTTAGCACAATCAGCACTAAACTTCTCTTCCCCTGCAGCTCTCAGCTCCTTATAAAATCTACTCAATACTCAACTGCATCTCAACTTCGCAGCACAAGAAGTCTGGAAAAAGCCAAATTTATTGGGGTGGGTCAAAAGGGAAAAAACCAGGGACACATTAAACATTGCTTGTATAATCTTGGAAAGCTGCTAAAATAAAATGCTGTGTTACCACCATACATTTTACTGCCAAGGTCCCTGTGCAAAAGAGTCAGAACAACATACCACTATGCCAAATCACCTGCTTTGTGAAAGAAAAATGCTGTGTTACCACCGTACATTTTACTGCCAAGGTCCCTGTGTAAAACAGTCAAGAGCAACATACCACTATGCCAAATCAGCTGCTTTGTGAAAGAGAGGAAGACTGAAACTTAAATGGCTATCATTTAATGAATTCAGTTCTCACCATAGCTGTCAACCTCTTAGCACAAAACACCTGGACAAACCCAATAATGAGGGAATACAGCCCTCAAACATATTCAGTGAATTCAATTCTTGCCATAGCTGTCAACCTTAACACAAAAAACCTGGACAAAGCCACTAACAGGGTATTACTGTCCCAAAAATAAGGACAAATTTCAAATAGCCATCTTATAAACTTAAAAAATTGCTATAATAAAAGGTTGTGTTACTATATATTTATTGCTAGAATAAAACGTTGTTTTACTATGTATTTTCTGAAGAATATGAAGTCTGAAATTCAAATGCCTGTCAATTTCACTTCTGACGGAACAAAAACAATTTTCAGCAGTGGCCCAGGGAGAAATACTGTAGACACATGTCTTTGTAAAATGGCAGGACACCAGAGCAAATCCACTTAAATAAAATTGACAGGCATTTGAATTTCAGACTTCAGGTTTCTGAATGTTTAGTTCTTTACATATTTGATGGTGCAGTGGCAGTATTGTTGCCTCCCAGTTATAGGTTTTCTGGTTTGATTCTTGGCTGGGGTGCCTTCTGTCTGAAGTCTGCATCTTATCCTTGTGTTTGTGTGACATGTCTGCATTGTTAATCAGGACAGTCGGACTTGGAACAAAAAAAGACAATTCTCAGCAGAGGCCCAGGAAGAAATAATGCAGACATGTCTTTGTAACATGGGAGGACACAAAAGCAAACCCACACAAACACAGGGAGAAGATACAGAACCCCCGCCACACACAAACAAGGCACCCCAGCCAAGAAGCAAACCTGAGAACCTGCAGCTATGAGGCAACAATGCTACCATTGCAACATTTATAAACCACAGATATTATGAGGAACAGATCAGATCAAATATGAGGCAAAAATCTGCAATTTTTTTACAAATGGTGGTGGGTAGGGAATTCAGGTCTTTAACACCTGCATAGAAGGTACAGGGTTCAAGCCTGAGGTATTCCCTACCACACCACCATGAGCCTAACCACCAGTCAGGGGCGGCCCGTGCTATTGGACTGCAGCCCCCTCAACTTCAAAATAAAAAGAAAAAAATATTTTAAAATTTTGCAGACTTCGCGCATGCACACTAGTCCAGACTGCTGCTGAGACAGTCTGGAGCATGGAGCATGCACAGATTGTCTCAGCAGCAGTCCTGATTGAGACACGTGTACAGGAGCGCTCCGGTTTTGCAGACAGGGATTTACTACAGGACCAGGTAAGTGTACAGGGATTGTGTGTGTGTGTGAAAATGCCCCTGGTGCAATATATTGGTGGTTAGGCAACACCTCAGGCTTGAACCCTGTACCTCGTATGCAGGTGTTAAAGACCTGAATTCCCTACCCACCACCATTTGTAAAAAAATTGCAGATTTTTTCCTCATATTTGATCTGATCTGTTCCTCATAATATCTGTGGTTTATAAATGTTGCAATGCTTGATATTTGATGGTGCAGTGGTAGCATTGTTGCCTCACAGCTGCAGGTTTTCGGGTTTGCTTCTTGGCTGGGGTGCCTTCTTTGTGGGGGGGGTCTGTATCTTCTGTTTGTGTGGGTTGGCTTTTGTGTCCTCCCATGTTACAAAGACATGTCTGCATTATTTCTTCCTGTGCCTCTGCTGAGAATTGTTTTTTTTTTGTTCCAAGTCAGACTGTCCTGATTAACAAATGTTAAATAAAATTGACAGGCATTTGAATTTCAGACTTCAGGTTTCTGAATGTTTACCTCCTTACATATTTGATGGTGCAGTGGCAGTATTGTTAACTCCCAGCTATAGGGTTTCTGGTTTGATTCTTGGCTGGGATGCCTTATGTGTGGAGTCTGCATCTTATCCCTGTGTTTGTGTGGATTTGCTCTGGTGTCTTGCCATTTTACAAAGACATGTGCCTACAATATTTCTCCCTGGGCCTCTGCTGAAAATTGTTTTTGTTCCGTCAGAAGTAAAATTGACAGGCATTTGAATTTCAGACTTCATATTCTTCAGAAAATACATAGTAAAACAATGTTTTATTCTAGCAATAAATAAATAGTAACACAACCTTTTATTATAGCAATTTTTTAAGTTTATAAGATGGCTATTTGAAATTTGTCCTTATTTTTGGGACTGTAATACCCCGTTAGTGGCTTTGTCCAGGTTTTTTGTGCTAAGGTTGACAGCTATGGCAAGAACTGAATTCATTGAATATGTTTGAGGGCTGTATTCCCTCATTACTGGGTTTGTCCAGGTGTTTTGTGCTAAGAGGTTGACAGCTATGGTGAGAACTGAATTCATTAAATGATAGCCATTTAAGTTTCAGTCTTCCTCTCTTTCACAAAGCAGCTGATTTGGCGTAGGGGTATGTTGCTCTTGACTGTTTTGCACAGGGACCTTGGCAGTAAAATGTACGGTGGTAACACAGCATTTTTCTTTCACAAAGCAGGTGATTTGGCATAGTGGTATGTTGTTCTGATTCTTTTGCACAGGGACCTTGGCAGTAAAATGTATGGTGGTAACACAGCATTTTATTCTAACAGCTTTCCAAGATTATACAAGCAATGTTTAATGTGTCCCTGGTTTTTGCCCTTTTGACCCACCCCAATAAATTTGGCTTTTTCCAGACTTCTTGTGCTGCGAAGTTGAGATGCAGTTGAGTATTGAGTAGATTTTACAAGGAGCTGAGAGCTGCAGGGGAAGAGAAGTTTAGTGCTGATTATGCGAAGTCAGCTCACATTGCTAATAGCACAAAAGGTTGTATACTTGCTTTTGATGCAGAAGGTTGTTGGTTCTACTCCCATAAGGGGTGAATGCTGCCGTACTGAAAATTAAGATACTAGCTATGAGCCTGTTATCAGTTTGCCATCCATTTCCTATTGCAATATTACTAGCTTATTTTTAATTTAATTTAGGCAATTTATTCCTCAGGGGCATCAGACACTTTATTTTTCGATGAAACCGTGAAATATAAAGGTGATTGCTAGCACCAACCTCTTCATTACAGATTTATTTAACGTGGAATTATTTAGATGACTTTTTTACTACTTCAGAGATTGTGCATGTTTACTGATAATGGTGGACTGTAGAATTGTGCATATTTACTGATAATAGTGGACTGTGGAAATTTGAGTAGACTTTTATGATGGAAATGTTCTGAATTGGACAGTTTTGTTTCATTGTTTACTGGAAAAATGTTCAAAGCAATAGGAAGGTGTATCAAAGAGCACATGTATGTTTCATATGCAAGGGGCCTATGATTTGAAAACAGCCCAGAATTAATTTTTATCTGCCACGGGTAAAATGTATTTTCTTTGAATGTGGGTTTTAATGTTGTTTCAATGAATGTGAGTTTCAAGGGCAGAGAAGGTTTAATGCCAAGTTTGTTTAGCAGATGTCTTAGTGTTTGTGCTGTAAAATGCAAAATAAAACTTTAAAATGAAGTTCAAATCATCATAGAAGTAAATCAGTATGCACATTAGTGTTTATGGTAAATGGAGTGAAATAGCAAAGTAATGGATCATTGGAATGGCTGCAGGGAGGCTCCATTCGACCATGGTTTTGTGAGGGGGAAGGGCGGCAAACTTAGACAGCCCCAGCTGAACTATACATCCCAACTGTCCAGATTTTCAAAGAATGAATAGATTTTTTGCTTCTTATTTTTGGTTTGTTCCTCATAAAATTTGTGGTTTTCTGGCAAATCATTTAGGAATTAAGTCACCAAATAATGACACACTAGTTTCAGACTTCATAACCTTCAGAAAAATGCATGCTAAAGTAAGACCTGTTCTATCAACTGTCCGAGTTTATAGAAGAGCAATTTTTAGTACTGTTTATATGTTCCCCCCAATATATTTGGCCTTGTCCAGATTTATGTCCCAGTTTATACAATAGCAATTTTAGTACTGTTTATATGTTCCCCCCAATATATTTGGCCTTGTCCATATTTATGTCCCAGTTTATACAAGAGCAATTTTTAGTACTGTTTATATGTTCCCCCAATATATTTGGCCTTGTCCAGATTTATTGCATTAACAGGTTGAGAGGTACATGCAAATAAATTGCTTTATAGAATTAGGCATAACCAAACCTCTGAACTGTCCCTGATTTTGACTCAAAATGTTGCTCTTCCCCTAATGATCCCTCCGCAAAATAGCAATTTTGGAATTTTTACATCACATTTTTGGTCCATTTTTCATAAAGTTGTGTTTTTTTGGCAATTTAGTGACAAATAATTAAAGACTGAAGTTAGAAAATAATGACAGACATTTGAGTTTCAGATTTCATAACATTCAGAAAATTCATACTAATGCAAGACCTCTATTAGCTTTCTAAGTTTATAAGAGCAATATTTTAAAAATTGTCCTTATTTTTGGGCCTTTGTCCCATTTCTTTGTATGGCTTTGTCCAGATTTCTTGCTCTGAGGTTGAGAGGTATGACAAATGTGTCAGGGCCATCACAAGTCAGCCAGAGACATTTCAAACTGTGACATACTTGTTACACCCCACTCCCCCATGTAGTGACTCTGGATGTGTCGAAGTAAGGCAAGGAGTAGTTATGCAGTGTAAATGGGCAGAGAATCCCACCCATCCAAGGTAGACACAAGTACTAGAGTGGCTTTTCATCTGTCCTTGATTTTTACAGAATGGTCTGGTTTCTGTCATATTTTTTGTACTGTTGATTTATGCTTATTACTCAAAGTGCCTGTTGCTCTGTGTTTAAGTAGCAATACTTTAATGACCATCAGGTAAGCTTGGCTGAGATTGCAAGATGCAAGTAAGCTTTAATAAGCATACTGTTAAAGAATTGCCAACATTGAAAGCCTTTCTGTTGCCATGTAGAGAATACTTAACTAGATAATGTATAAGCCTTAGGTATTGAAATGCATATGCCAGTATTTGTAATAAAGGACAGAATTACATTATTTTAAGAGTCTCATTACACTTGGAGACTTCCAGTCATCTCCTCAGGCTTTAGCTGTAAACCGAATGCCAATCATGTGGTCCATATCCTGTACAGTAATCCTTTTAAGCAATGTATCTTGAGCTTATTTCTTGTTTGCTTTTCATTTTTTACTTTGATCATGTTTTCCCCATGAAACAAGTAGATGTCAGGCAGCAGGTCTTTTTTTGGATAAGGAACATTTTTACAAGTGGGGGCATCAGAGATTTCTACTTTAAGCATGTCACTTGTTACTTTAATAAAGCTGAATATAAATTATAATTAGAACTGCAGTGCAAGAAGTGGTTTGAGTTGAGTGCTGCTTGTTTTTCTTATACTTGATTTTGACTGGCATTCCATTAATGTAGTTAAATAAAAGTAATTTATTTTTTCATGCCTCACAACCTTTTTTGTTTCCATCTAGATATTAAGCTGTCATGCAGCCAATGCATTGAAATATTTTTATTCTTCTACACTTCATTTTGTCTTGATTGGACTCTCATGACGACTGTTTGGCACCCAGTGCAGTATATTTAGTTTTTGTGGTTTGCTACTACAGGTGTGTGTGTGTGTGTGTGTGTGTGTGTGTGTGTGTGTGTGTGTGTGTGTGTGTGTGGTAGGGAATACCTCAGGCTTGAACCCTGTACTTTGTATGCAGGTATTAAAGACCTGAATTCCCTACCCACCACCATTTGTAAAAAAAAAAACTGCAGATTTTTGCCTCATATTTGATCTGATCTGTTCCTCATAATATCTGTGGTTTGTAAGTGCAGCACTGCTTGATATTTGATGGTGCAGTGGTAGTATTGTTGCTTCACAACTGCAGGTTTTCAGGTTTGCTTCTTGGCTGGGGTGCCTTCTGTGTGGAGTCTGCATCTCCTCCCTGTGTTTGTGTGGATTTGCTCTGGTGCCCTGTCATTTTACAAAGACGTGTCTGCAGTATTTCTCCCTGGGTCTCTGATGAAAATTGTTTTTATTCTGTCAGCAGTAAAATTGGCAGGCATTTGAATTTCAGACTTCATGTTCTTCAGAAAATACATAGTAACACAACCGTAACACAACCTTTTATTCTAGCAATTTTCTAAGTTTATAAGATGAATATTTGAAATGTGTCCCTATTTTTGGGACTGTATTCCCCCATTATTGGCTTCGTCCAGGTTTTTGTGCTAAGGTTGACAGCTATGGCAAGAACTGAATTCACTGAATGTTTGAGGGCTGTATTCCCTCATTACTGGGTTTGTCCAGGTGTTTTGTACTAAGAGGTTGACAGCTATGGTGAGAACTGAATTCACTAAATGATAGCCATTTAAGTTTCAGTCTTCCTCTTTTACAAAGCAGCTGATTTGGCGTAGTGGTATGTTGCTCTGACTGTTTTGCACAGGGAGCTTGGCAGTAAAATGTATGGTTCTAGCAACTTTCCAAGATTATACAAGCAATGTTTGTGTCCCTAGTTTTTGGGCTTTTGACCCCCCCCCAATACATTTTGGCTTTTTCCAGTTTTCTTGTGCTGTGAAGTTGAGTATTGAGTAGATTTTACAAGGAGCTGAGAGCTGCAGGGGAACAGAAGTTTAGTGTTGCTTAAGTGAAGTTGATTTGCCTTGTTAATAGCACAACAGGTTGTGTACTTGCCTTTAATGCAGAAGGCTGTGGGTTCTACTCCCACAAGGGGTGGATGCTGCCGTGCTGAGAATGTTCTCCTTGGTGAAGATACTAACTATGAGTCCGTTATCAGTTTGCCATCCATTTCCTGTTGCAATATTACTAGCTTATCATTTTTTTAATGTAATATAGGCAATTTATTCCTGAGGGGCAACAGACACTTTATTTTTCGATGAAACCATGAAATATAAAGGTGTTTGCTAGCAGCAACCTCTTCATTAGTTACAGATTTCTTTAATGTGGAATTATTTAGATGAATTTTACTTCTTCAGAGATAGTGCATATTTACTGATAATGGACTGTAGAATTGTGCATATTTACTGATAATGGTGGACTGTAGAATTGTGCATATTTACTGATAATGGTGGACTGTAGAATTGTGCATATTTACTGATAATGGTGGACTGTAGAATTGTGCATATTTACTGATAATGTTGGACTGTGGAAGTCTGAGTAGACTTTTATGATAAATGTTCTGAACTGGGCAGTTTTGTCATTATGGGTGCATGCATTTTGTTTCATTGCTTACTGGAAAAATGTTCAAAACAAATTTAAAATGCCCTCTAACAACTGTAATATATTGTACAAGGAATATAATTTAGTACGAGGAAGGTGTATCAAAGAGCACATGTATGTTTCATATGCAAGGGGCCTATGATTTGAAAACAGCCCAAAATTAATCTTTATCTGCCACTGGCAAAATGTATTTTCTTTGAATGTGGGTTTCAATGCTGTTTCAAGGGCAGAGAAGTTTTAATGCTAAGTTTTCATTGTGAGACTGCATTGCTTTGTTTAGTAGATGACTTAGTGTTTGTGCTGTAAAATACAAAATAAAACTTTCAAATGAAGTCCAACTCATCACTGAAGTAAAGCAGTATGCACATTAGTGTTTATGGTAAATGGAGTGAAATAGCCAAGTAATGGTTCATTGGAATGGCTGCAGAGGCTCCATTCAACCATGATTTTGTCAGGGGGGAAGGGCAGCAAACTCAGACAGGCCCAGCTGAACTATACCTCCCAACTGTCCAGATTTTCAAAGAATGACTAGATTTTTGCTTCTTATTTTTGGTCTGTTCTTCATAAAATTTGTAGTTTTCTGGCAAATCATTTAGAAACTAAGTCACTACATAATGATACACTGAGTTTCAGACTTCATAACCTTCAGAAAAATGCAGGCTAAAGTAAGAACTGTTATTCTATCAACTGTCTCAATTTATACAAGAGCAATTTTTAGTACTGTTTATATGTTCCCCCGATATATTTGGCCTTGTTCAGATTTACTGCATTAACAATGCCTCCCCACCAAAAGGGTGCCCTCCCCACCAAAAGGGCAAATATCTATCCCAGCAGAGTGCTGCCCCCCCGACTTCTCAGATGCTCAGGTGAGAGCTGCCTCTCCAAAGCAAAAAACACAGCATCAATGGGACCAGACGGTGTCCCAGGCTGCGTCCTACATGAACTCCAAGAAGAGCTAAACCCAAACATAAAACTACTATTCAATCTCAGCCTTACTACAGGATATGTACCCAAAGAGTGGCGTACAGCAACAGTGGTCCCTCTCCACAAAGGTGGTGCCTCAACGGACCCTGGAAACTATCGCCCCATAAGCCTGACTAGCTTGGTCTGCAAAGCTATGGAAAGGATCATCATGGACCTCATAAATAAAGATATTGGGGACCTACAGACACTGGATCCTACCCAGTTTGGCTTTGTTAAGGGCAGATCCTGCCTCTTAAACCTGGTTGACTTCTTTGAAACAGTCACCAAGGCCATTGACGAAGGGAAGGTGGTCCACACAGCCTATCTGGACCTCGCAAAAGCCTTCGATACAATACCCCACTCAGGCATTATAGATAAGCTCACCAGCTTAAATATAAAACCCTATGTCACTAGATGGGTTGCAAACTGGCTCAAGGACAGAACCCACATGGTTAGAATTGCTGGAGCCATGTCAGACTCCAAACCAGTTACAAGTGGCGTCCCAGAAGGCTCAGTCCTGGGACCTCTCTTGTTTGGTATATATTTTTCGGAGGTACCGGCCAACACGGAAGGACTGTGGCTGACCAAGTTCGCAGATGACTGCAAACTGGGCACCATAATTGACTCTCCAGCCGACACAAGCATCCTCCAAAAGGGCCTCATAGAAACAGACAACTGGTGCCAGAGCCATGGCCTCAAGCTAAACGCCAAAAAGTGTATAGTCATCCCCTTTGGCAAAAACAAAGTGCCCACAAATTACCACATAGGTGGTAATCCATTAAGTACAGAAGAAGTCATTAGGGACCTGGGGACCCAAGTTGATAGCAATCTCTCATTTGACAACCACGTGGCCAAAGTGGTTAGAAAAACATTTTATATAGCCCACCTAATCATGAAGGGATTCACATCTAGATTAGGAGAGGTCATCGTGCCTCTTTACTCATCCCTCATCAGGCCCATAATCGAGTACAATGCCCCTTTTGGGATGTACCTTACCAAACACCTGCAGCAACTGGAAAGACCCCAAAATATCTCACCAAGAGGATCAAAGGGCTCAAACAGATGCCATATGCTGCCCGGTTAAAGAAACTCCAGCTCTACTCAGTGGCATACCGCCTGCTCAGAGGTGACCTGTGCCTGGCGTATAAGGCCATGTCCAACCCGGAATTAAGGGACATGCTGCACCTCAAAAATCCAAATCCCATCGCGCTACCCGCTCGAGACTTGAACCTCAGCACTGAAATAAATAGGACATGCTGGAGGGACAGATTCATAACCCAGAGGCTCCCTTCACTATGGAATAAAATCCCAGTCCAGGTTAGGCAGAGTCCCTCATTGACTCTCTTCAAGAGGAATCTTGATGAGTGGATGGGAGATCATAGGTTTACCCCGGGTATCACTTCTGTGTCACTGTTAGACAGAGGCACAGTATACTAACCTCGAAAAAGGGCATAGCAAAATTAATTTAAAATGGGTGGCGAAAGTCAAACATACTCTGTCTAGGCTTATAAATGCCCTAGGGCAGATAGCCTAGTATGAACCTATGAACCTATGAACCTATGAACAAGTTGAGAGGTACATGCAAATAAATTGCTTTATAGAATTAGGCATAGCCAACCTCTCAACTGTCCCCAATTTTGGCTCAAAATGTTGCTCTTCCCCCTAATAATCCCTCCGCAAAATAGCAATTTTGGAAGAAAACATGGAGGGCTTACAATTAAGAAATAACTGTAATAATCAAAGTTATAGATTACTTGAAATGCATGTAGATTCTTTTATTTTGTCAGCTGCTCAAGTTAGCAGTACTAATATTAAAGTGTCCCTTCTTTGACAGGTTCCCAGCTGTATTGTGTGGCTATTTTATATTTTTGCATCACATTTGGTCCATTTTTCATAAAATTGTGTTTTTGGCAAATTAGTGACAAATCACTAAAGACTGAAGTTAGAAAATAATGACAGACATTTGAGTTTCAGATTTTATACCCTTCAGAAAAGTCATACTAATGCAAGACCTATTCTATTATCTTTCTAAGTTTATTAGAGCAATATTTAAAAATTGTCCTTATTTTTGGGCATTTGTCCCACTTCTGTGTATGGCTTTGTCCAGATTTCTTGCTCTGAGGTTGAAAGGTATGACAAATGTGTCAGGGCCATCACAGTCAGCCAGAGACATTTCAAATTGTGACATACTTGTTGCACCCCACTCCACCATGTAGTGACTCTGGATGTGTCCAAGCAAGGCAAGGAGTAGTTATGCAGTGTAAATGTGCAGTGCCCCCCCCCCCCATCCAAGGTAGACACAAGTACTACAGTGGCTTTTCATCTGTCCTTGATTTTGCAGAAAGGTCTGGTTTCTGTCATATTTTTGTACTGTTGATTTATGCTTATTACTCAAAGTGCCTGTTGCTCTGTGTTTAAGTAGCAATGCTTTAATGACCATAAGGTAAGCTTGTCTGAGATTGTAAGATGCACGTAAGCTTTAATAAGCATACTGTTAAAGAATTGCCAACATTGAAAGCCTTTCTGTTGTTGCCATGCAGAGAATACTTGACTAGATAATGTATAAGTCTTGGGTATTAAAGGACAGCATTCCATTATTTTAAAAAGCTCATTACACTTGTTGGAGACTTCCAGTCATCTCTACAGACTTTACCCGTAAACTAAACAGAATGCCAATCATGTGTGGTCCATAACCTGTACAGTAATCCTTTAAGCAATGTATCTTGAGTTTGTTTCTTGTTTGCTTTTCATTTTTTACTTACATGTTTTCCCCATGAAACAAGTAGATAGTTGTCAGACAGCAGGACTTTTTTGGATAAGAAACATTTTTACAAGTGGGGGCATCACAGAGATTTCTACTTTCAGCATGTTACTTGGTACTTTAATAAAGCTGAATATAAATTATAATTAGAACTGCAGTGCAAGGAGAAGTGGTTTGAGTTGAGTGCTTCTGGTTTTTCTTGTACTTGATTTTGACTGGCATTCCAGTAATGTATTTAAAAAGTAATTTATTTTTTCATGCCTCACAACCTTTTGTTTCCATCTAGATATTACGTAAGCTGTCATGCAGCCAATGCATTGAAATATTTTTATTCTTCTACACTTATTTCTTGATTGGACTCTCATAATGATGGTTTGCCACCCAGGGCAGCGTATTTAATTAAAGTTAGTTTTTGTGGTTTTGAGCATAGCCCCTCCCCTTTCTAGTTGGCCACACCCCTTCCCCTTGACCCCACCCATTCAGCTGTCTCCTGCAGCCCCCCCTTTGATTTGAAGTCACCAGCCGCCACTGGTTGCTCATGCTGTCTGTTTTCAATGTGAGCGCATTTTGTTTTGTTCATTAAATGGCTGTCAATGTTTTGGATGTAAAAATTTTAGCAAAATCACTGTGATGATTGCATAAGTAAAGAAGAAGATACAATGCACACTGACAAGCTTAAATTGTGTTTAATCATGAATGAGGAGCGACAGCATGTACTAGGATATTGGTATGGCTGCAGGGGATCTGGTCCTTTACTCTGCCTAATACCCATTTGACCATGACTTGGCTGTCCTCCTATTGTTTGGATAACACACGAGTCTTTAGTCTCATATGCATGCCCTATCTTTTTGTTGTTCTATATTTTAAATTAGGTAAACAGGCAACGCAAAAGCACTGGCTGGTTAAGCAGCTTAATCAAAGGCACAAAGTAGGAAAACGAAGGTAGAAAGAATCAAACCCTGTTCTCTGACTAGATGAAGCAACTCACCAAGAGTTTAAAGCCTTAATCCTGTACAGTAACTCCCAGACTTTTATATGTGTCTTTATTTTTGGATAAATCACTGAGGGTTAAAAATCATTAAAGTTTATAGTCTGTTATTGATGCTAATTATTACAGCTCCATAGCTTTTGTTGTTCAAATTTTCAGAAAATGTATATTGCTGCAAAAACTTCTGTTAATTTTTTAAGTGAATTAGAGCAGTTTGCCTTTTATCTGTCTCCTATTTTGCAGAACACCACTGATTTGTCCTCATACTTATGTTGTGCCCCTCATTAACACAAATAGTGTCAGTGGTGCAATAGGTAGCCCCCTAACTTTTGGTGCAGAATGCTGTGGTTTCTATTCCCACACCAGGTAGAGGGATTGCTGATGCTACAGTGCAACATGGGGGGGGTGATACACTCAAGATTGGGGGGGGGGTGATACACTCAAGATTGTGCTGTCCTTTGGATGAGATGTTGAATAGAGATCCTGTCTGCTTCAGTTGGTGGTAGCTCCGGTGGATGTAAAAGATCTTACAATACCCATCGAAAGAGTAGAGGAAGTTCCCCTGATGCCCTGGCCAAATTTTCCTAGGGGTATAAAATACCACCTTGGGTCTCCCATGAAAAGTAGCTACAAGCCTAGTAGGGCTAACCTGGTCAATAAAGGATAAAAATAAAATAAAACAGCTTTATTTTGGTAAATTACTGAGGATTACTGCCAGTCAGTAATTACATTTTCATAGTTTGTATTGTTCAGAGAATGCACATTGATGCAAAACTTATAGTTCAGTTAACCTTTTAAGTGATTTGGAGTTGTCTGACACTTATGTTAATGAGCAAAAGGTACAGAGTTTGAATCATTTCACCTTAATTTGTCTACTTTGTGACTGAGCAAGTCACTTAACTAGAAAGTGTCACAGGGTCACTGATAAGAGACACTTTGCTAATTGTGTTTACTTGGTTAACAAATACATAAAATCATATTTAAAATATGTCCCCTATTTCTTTTAGGGGGTCAGGTGCCTAGGCAGTGAGACATTTCCCTGTGGTGCATTTGGTTGGGGACACATGGTTGAAGTGAATTCAACTGCAGAGAAATATGGCTGTTACAAATTCCCTGTATGTAAACAGAGGCACACACTGCCATGCCCACAGCTTTAATAGGAAAGTGAAATGGGGGCAGAAGAAGAAGAGTGTTGTGTTAAGTGTACAGTACATGCTTATGTAAGTACAACATGTACAACTCTGCTACAGCATGGAGGAAATCTGCAGGCTACTGCAGTCACATTTCTACTCCAGTATGCTTTTAAGACAATGTTCGCTAGACACTATGAAGGGAGTATTGGTCCACACATACTAATTATAAAGGCACTGCTCATTGTACACTGCATTTTTACTGCCACAGACATACTCTTTAGCCAGCCTGCTGCTAATGCCTGCCATACTGCCTGCTGTCTCATGTTGCCTTGGGGGCCATAGACATTATTATCCCCCCTGTGCATTTGGTTATGAAAGCTGTGGGCATGGTACCACATTCTTCTCTTTGCACACAGGGACTTTGCAACAGCCATACTTCTTAGCAGCTAAATGTCACTTCAGCCATGTATCCCCAGCCAAATAAACCACAGGGAAATGTCTCACTGCATAGTTGCCTGAACCCGGGGGGGGGGGGGGGGGCTTTGTCAAGAATTCTTAAGCAAAGAACTTGAGAGGTGTATTGGTCTGTTCCTTGTAAAATTTGTGGCTTCTAGCAAATTTTGGATTACAGTCACTAAATGTCAGTGTTGTTGGTGTGGTATGTATAATGTTGCAAGCCTGCTGTATTGCTCGATGTTGACTGGAGCTGCTTCTGTCTTTATATTTTATTTTATTTTTTGTGGGGGCAGGAGTTGCTTAGGTCTTAGACTTTTGCAACTTAACTTGTTGCTTCCAAGGGTCTCTAGTGGCTGAAGAAATGGGAATGTGGTAAAACAAAAGTACCATTTTAACAGTGTTGTGAACTCCCTCCCTAGTTGTTAGCCAATGTTCCACATTTTGTCCATTTGTTCCACTTTATGAGAGCTAGTACAGTGTTACATATTTTGAAGATGAAAAGTTGACTATGGCTTCAGTTTCTTTATTATTTTGTTTGCATTATGGATGTTATGGTAATATCAAACCATACTTAACTGTCTGAAAATGAAAAAGCTTCAGTTTAAGAATTGAAGAATATGTAGTTTTAATTATCTCAGTCATTACCACATTTTTTTTCTTTCTGTCAACATATTCATAGATATAATAACATTCAGAATATTCTAACTGCATCATGCAAAATCCTGTACATCCATAAATGTTTTCAAATCCTGGGTTGGATTCTTGTGACCTGGCATTTCCTTTTGAGTGCTGCTCATACCTCTCAATAGTCCTGTATTTGCAGAATGTCCCAGGTTTTGCTTCAAATGTTTGTCCTGTCCCTCAAAACATTGTTGATGTTCTGATAAATCAGTAAAGCTGGTATCAGAGGGTCTGCAGCCAACTGACACAAAGTGGCAAGGCTAGTGTATGATAGAAGAATGCCAAAGAAATTAAAAAGTAAGGAGTACTAAACAGTAGTGTGGCCACCACTACGGTACGGCACCGAATCCTTGGGAGTGAAGGTGGAGCAGTTGAGGAAGGGAAATGTGATGGAGACGAAGTGAATGAAATGGGTGACAGGATACACACTGTGGTACAGATGACGAAAGGACAGCATTAGAGCAGAGGCCAAAGTAGCTCCAATTGCAGAGAAGGTCACAGTAAATATATTAAAGTGGTTCAGGCAGATGTGCAGAAAAGCAGCTAAGAATTTGGTGAAGAGGATTTGGAAGAGATTGGACGAAGGCGAGAGGAAACGAGGACATCCAGACAAGAGAAGGGTGAACTGCATGACAGAAGACCTATTGCAATCAGGCATGACTGTCGAAGAAGGTAGGACTGTGTCCCTGAATCAAGAGAGGTGGTGACAGTTGAAGTGACATCCCAACCCCTTGTAGATAAAATGGGAAAAAGTGTGTGTGTGTGTGTGGGGGGTGGGGGGGTTAAAGAAGATGATCTCTCTCTCTCTCTCTCACACACACGCACGCACACACACACACACGCACGCACACACATTCATGCATACACAAGCACTTGTATCTTCTTGCCCACATTTCACCTTTCTCTCACTCTGAAACCAGTTGCTATGGAACCACTTAACTCTCATGTCTGTCTCTTTCTTATTACTTTTTACTCACACATCAGGACTGTCCCTGCTGTCATGCCTTGAATTCAAATTTGCATTCTCCCGTTCTGCAAGAAACTGATTTTTTCCTCGTTTCCAGACTGTGTCCAACCCATTCTTAATCTGTCTTGTATTTATGTCTCGACAGTTTTGGTCGTACTAAATTAGTTCACCCATATTCCAAACGTTTAGCCTTTGTTTTTAATCACCCAGCAGGAACCCCTTGTAATGTACTGCAGACAGTCTATGTATACTGAATTACATGTTGCATTTTATAGGAAAATATGTTTCATATTGCATCACAGCACCTTGAACTAATTTGTATTTTTTCAGCACAGCAGCCTTTATTATTTTTTAGTACAACAGCCTTTTTTTTAGAACGCTTGATGCGCAGACTATTTTCTATATTTCAGTAATTCCCTGCACCGTGATAAACGTATTGTTCCTTTATTTGTCACTTAATGTGTTACCATGTCCCTAAAATCATTACATGCTAGTGCAAAAGAGTACAAAAAGTCATCAGAAACAGGAAAAAGATCCGAATTTATATTAAATGCAACTGATGAAATACATTAACAGGTGGCGCTCATAATTTACACTCTTAAAAAAGGTGGAGAGTCCTTTGCACTTGCAGTTAGAACGATCCGATCCGAACTAGCTACCCACCCCCAACTCTGAAATAAACGACTCATTTCCTTCACTGTTGTGTCATTTCAGAAACAGATGATCATTAAGAAAAACTTCGCTTTCAGAGACTTACTATGCTTATCGTAATAAACGAGAGTTAACAAAGAAATAAATGAAGATCTGATCTGCTGCTTTCATACATAATTTGAATATGGTATTAAATAATAAGGCCTTGCAATTCCAACGCAATGTCCATAACTAGCAGCGTCAGAGGTCACTATGTGGTGCAAAATATAAATGCATTGTCATGTTTATTCTAGGTCAAATTATTCTGAGGGTATTATGCTGGGCATGGCCAAAAACCTTGTTATACACTACCGTTAGGAATGTGTCACTGCATGCTCTAGTTTGAGCTGTTAACATCTTAACTTTTATATATATGCCAACTAGACTAATGAATTTCTTTTCTATGTATAATAACCACATTCAGCCATTCACGCACAATTTTCATTTATCTTCGTAGAAATTAATAGTATGTGTCTTTCTTTGGTTTATAACCGTTGACTTCTCATTGTTCTTATTAATTTATTTTTACTAATTAATTTGTTACAGGTGTAGCTTTTCTCCCGGGCCTTCGCTGAAAACTGTCAATTCCAATTCAGACAATTCTGGGAAACAAATGCAATAAATAAACATTTTCTTTTGTTTGGCATCCGTTTATAGTGTTTACAAGAAACGCAGTGTAGAAAAAAAAGTAATTGACATGCGTGGTCATTTTTTTTTTGTCTACGTGCGAAGGAGCTAGGGACTCTGTATGCCAACAAGTCTAGGAGCTGCTTTGCATCTCCTCATCACACAACGTGGAGCTGCACTTGTTGCAAGCCCTTTCCGCTCTGCAGTGGCCACCTGGTAGCGCTCTGCCCCTCTTTTCTCTGCCCGCCTTCTAGCGCTCGCTCGTGCTGTTGGGTTCCCTTCGCTGCACAACGGTATCACCCCGGCTTCGGCTGCGCATCTCCCGCACGCTTCGCTGTCTCCGTTAGCATAGCAACGCGGCCGTACCAGTGAGAAAACAGATGTGGCCACGACGACGGGACAGCTGTGGGTAGCCTAAGACACTCCGGGAGAGGCAAAGGACGGACACAGTACACGCACACAAACGCACTCTGCCTGCTCTTACTTTCCGAGTCTGAACCGTGTCCGTATGGAGAGGTGCAGGAGTGTTTATCATCCCTGAATAACGGGAAACCGAACATGAGTTTAACGGAAAAAAAGAGTGAAATAACGGTACTGTGACAAAAGCAAAATACAGGCTTGTAGGTGACAAGTGAAAAGTTTTTTTTTTACTGAATTTCTTCTGGAAAAGTATATTTCTGCGTTAGCAGCTGAAGGTTTTATTTAATGGTAGAGGAGCTACCGCCGAGGACAGGAAGAAAGTTGCAACGTGTAAGAGGATTACGGTGGTCGGCAGCTGCTAGTGGCGGGGTCAGTGCCCAGCCGTGGGTCTGCAGGGGCTCTATACGGGTTACTGATCTGCTGCCGTTTCCCATGTACAAAGGAATATGGGATTGTTTTCACAATAAAGCCACGTTGTGTTTTATGGATCCCATAGTAGTATCACTGCCGTAGGGCGCAAATTTTAGCTTTCTGAAGAAGCAAGAGACTGTGTGACCAGAAGAATAAACTAGAACCTAGCCGTGGCTAGAACAAATGCCCGTTTAAGAAAAGAGGGTTCGAAACTAGGCTGGGGATAATTAGCGCTTTGAATTGGGATCTTCTACTGAACTTAAAGTAAAAGTGCTGATGTTTGAGGAGGACTTAAACTGCAGCTCCTCTGTATCCAGCAGTTTATTTGGTGTGAAGGGGCGCCGCGCAGGATTGGCATTTCTGCACTTCTCATGAAGTCCGAAGAGTTGCACCCATAGTGTGTGGGGGGATCTCCTGGAGTGGACCGGAGGCAGAAGGCAGTTGTTGGCGGGTGAAGGTGGAAGGCTGTTCACAATCTAAACATAAAAACGGGAAAACAGCAGCTTGAACCTTACTTCTCACCATTCCCATAGGATTTATCTAAAGTTGGAAACATGTCTGGAAATTGCCGATTGAATAATCTCGGATGGATTTTCTTACAGTTTCTGTTACTATCTCCTATCAAGACACAAGGTAGGAAGTAACACTTAGCTATGGCATCAGACCGCTAGAATATGAATATAACGGTAATGTAAGCAGTAATTCACTGAATGAAGCTTTCAGGGCTCAAATATCATTTAGTTCAGCTAAAGCTTTGCAGACGTGTTCAGTTTCCATTTACAATCACGTTTGCTCAGAACACATTTGTAACACATTCCCTCTAGAGGCGAGGTTCTGCCTTTGAAATTGTGGTTATTACTCATTTTCATAAAAGTGTCACTGTTTCCATCTCCTTCATTCCCCACACCTGTCTGATGTTTAGAAACGAAGTAGTTAACCTCTAAAACTAGCCTGTTCATGAAACACATCAGCAAGTCTGCGTATGTGTAGGGTTGGGGGTCGTTTACAACCATACCACTCAAACAGATACTACCTTTGCATGGCCCCTGCTACCACAAATCTTAGGAGAAAGTATAAGGATATGTCTGAAATTTGTTTTCATGCTGTACTGGCTTTGGAGGAAGGTGCAAAAAGGTTAAGGTAGGAAGTATAAGGAACAAAAAACGGATAAAAAGTAGAAAATATGTTTTCAATTCAGAGGTGTACCCTAAACAGGAATAGTTGACAGCTATGTATAACATTGGGAGAGAGGTTCCTCCCCTCAGCACGCGCATACACATACACACACACACACACACACATGCATACATACATACATACACACACACACACACACACACACACACACATGATTTTCACTCCACACACAGGTGATTTTCACTCCTTTACAACCAAAAGTGTATAATGCAAATGGCAATAAAATCCTGATACAGGTTTGGTATTCTTTTTATTTAACAGCACCCTTGAGTTTGTATTTTAAGAATTGGGCTTATGCTGCAAGTCACTGCATGTGACCAAACCAATTAAGATTCTAGGAAAGCAAAATGTGAGAGACAAAGGTTTCCCTCCCCATCAAATCTATTGCACTGCATCTTACCATACTTTTTTATTTTCTACCTGAGAAAAGCAATGGCAAAACAGTTTTATTGTGCTAGTCTATAAACACGGCACACGTTGGTCCTAAAGAGTTGGGTTCAGGCTGGTCCTAAAGAGTTGGGTTCAGGCTGGTGAAACATGGCACACGTTGGTCCTAAAGGGCTGAGTTCAGGCTGATGACATTCACATTTTGCTTTATCAGTTTTAGTATGTAAAAATGTTAATCCTCCTGTAAAAAAGCTACTGACTAATATTACTCCATACTTTTTTTTTGCCAGAATAGAACTTATGAGTTTCATGTCTTCCCCATTCATGATGAATTTCAAAAATATAACATTTCAGAACTGTTAATAATTCCTTCCCAAATACTGAAATTATGGGAATGCTGCATTCAGTACATGTTGTTACCTCACACAACTAATTTTAATAGAAGGTATGGACTGTGCTACACTGCAGTCTCTATTTCTGAAGACACAAATGATTATTTAGGTATTTATCTACTTGTTTGTTATCAGATAGCAGTGATTCAGAAAACCAGCATCCCAGGCTGAGATCAAGAGCCGTACATTGTAATATGAGACTAGATAAGTATCCTAAAAAGGTTTATTCCACATTGCCATGTTTTATTTTAAACACAAAGTCAAGAAGGGGTAATGAAGTATTTATTTACAAGTAACAGACCTTTTGGGTCTAATGTAGAGTCAGACAGAATAGAGAAATTTATGTTTGTAAAGAACAGACATAAAACTTTCAAGATTGTGTTTTTTTTTTGGGGGGGGGGTGGAGAGGTCTGGGTTGTCAGGTGATTAACCAAGAAGTACTGTTACCTGACTGACTGAAAACCTGTATACTGGGTAATAAAAATTGTGATCATCCGTCATCATGTTTGATGTACTTTTAGTCTACATTATGAGGTATAGGCATAGATAAATGAATATATCTCAAGTGACCTGAGAAGAAGAGAGAAAGTTCTCTTTTTTTGAAACGTGTACCTTCAAAGGTTCCACTGTACTGACAGCTCACGTAATACCTTCTCAAGTAGTTTATGAAGTTCTGAGATGTTATTTGTACAAGGACATAGGATGGAACTAGTTCACAGAATGCTAACAAAACTGGTACCAAATCTAAATAAAAAGCTATATTAGGGACACCCTAACACCTTAATGTGTATTGCTTTGAGGAAATTTGTAGGGAGCAATACATTTTTTATTTTATCTCAAGTGAGTTAGCAGAGGTCAAAATAATATAAGCTCGAAAATGTGATACCTGAGAACTGGTGGACAGTCTAAGATGAGCTCACAGACAGTGTGAGGAAACAATTTTTCATAGAGGGTGGTGAATGAATGAGAAAAATGCTCCAGAGGAAACTACAGAATCAAAATGTTGAGATAAATTGATTATGTTATTGAACAGTGAGAAGTCATTTATTCAGTGAAGATAAGGCAACTAGGCTGCTGGCTAACTAAACTATGTTGCCATTCAGTTAAGACTGAAGTAGGCAGACCACCATGTGGACCAAGACTGAAGTAGGCAGACCATGTGGACCAAGACTGAAGTAGGCAGACCATGTGGACCAAGTGTTTTCTATCTGCCATCAGCATTTTGGTTTTCTTTGTAAACTGATCTGCACTTGCATACTTGTCTGATACCCGTGATAAGGTTGTGCTTGACGATTTATGTGGTTCTTCCCTGTTCAACTTGTTTAAGTATTAATCTGTTAACGTTGAATACTGTTTATGTATTTCAGATGGTTATCTTGCTCGAAAGTTATTAGTCTGTAAGATCAAACCTGTTTCAATGGTAACCATCTGCATTAGTGTCAGAGGATGATTAATGATCTCATAGGTGGAATAAACAATGATAACATCTTGTGCCAAAATGCAGTTATCCTGCAGTGATGATAATACCCTGTGCAAAAAAAAATGAGAGTTCTGATTACATGTTGGTTGAAATGTAATGTAGCCCTCTTGGTATACTTAGAAATTCATGATGAAGGCTTGTTGTGTAATTCTAATGTCATGATTTCATACACTGGAGATCACCCTGCTGTAAAAAAATATTTTCTATATGGTCTTATACCTCAGTTGAAATATACTATTTTAAATGGAGTTTAAATGTTCTGTCAAGGACAAATCAAGCTGTCCTATCCGTGCTAACTGTATCATCAATTCAAAGTAGATGAGCAAGTATATAACTGCTAAATAGTTTTTAAATATTATGGTACTTCAACTCCCCCCTCTGCAAACCCACACACATGCACACCCACTGAGTTCCTGTTTTTTTTAATAGAAACATGCAGTATGTAACTTCATTTCTCACATGCACTCAGAATAGCACTATGTTCTGTGATATGGCTAGAACTCCATTATTTCATTTTTTTGAGCTCTAATGGAGACCCTGAGATTTCCTTTCATTTCCTAAGATGCCATCTACAATGTTTCATGTTATGATTTATGAGAATTGTCTTGAGTAGAATTAAGTAAAATAAGTTAATATGGCTTCATCCTACACACATATATGTGTAGCACAACACACAATTTTTAGTGTGAGGGACATTTTTGGTATTGACTTCTTTTGTCGCTTGGGTTCTCATAAATATATGCTTGATTTAACAGTATAAGTTTTGATTTTGTGCGCAGCGACTGCTTTTGTGAAGTTGTGTTCTGCAACAAACCTATAATACATGTACTCTTTTAAATTCTTACTCTGTGTCAACCCCTCCCTGCTTTGTTCAGTCTTACCTTGGACTTTTGTTATGCATTATTTCATACATAGTGCCTACTGTGTGGAATCTTGTTTATGCCGTTAGTTTTATCTTACCTATTTAAAAATAAGTCTCTGGCCCAAGTAGGCGTACCTAATCTTCAAAATGCAGACAAATACAAGTTATATATGTCAAAACTATTTGGGTTTCTAGTTTTAATAAATGTGATGCAGACAAGTGCACAATGGACATTTACTTATCTACTGATAAAAAGCTACTCGGAGCATAACTATTTGTGGCCTTTTTTCAAATAATATCCATTAATCTGTGGGACTCGGAGAAGCTTCTTTGATATTAACATGCTGCATTTGTAAAATTAATTTTAAAAGCACATGTTACCTAGCTACTGTACAATTGATATACTCTAGTAAAGCATGAGTATTATTTTTTGAGCAGAGTACTAAAAAAATATTAAGAAGAAGGGCCTCAGTACAAAGATGCACAGTTGTTTAGGACAAGTCTGTTGCACAGAAGTTACTTCTTCTCATGTGAAGTGAAGATTGCCTAGTAGAAATAGACTTATGAGCAAAAACATCTGAACTACCTAATGGCCATTTCATGCAATCTAGATATATTCCCAGAGACTGCTTGTTATGAGATTCAGTGCCGTAACATAAGACATCCAAGGCTTTAGATTAGTTTTACCGCATATGACTCCCCATGCTTGCCTTTCAGCAACAAATTAAACTGTTTTGATTCTGTAAAGTGTTGCTTAATCATGTAACAAGTGGTGACCACATCCACAGAGGATAATATCACATGTAAGGAGTGGTAGTGTTTACATCACTAAGAAAACAGACTGTCAGAACCATACCCAAGTTTTTTTTTTTCCATCAAATGTTATACATATAGTGATGTTTATATGATGGTGCACCAGGAGTCCAAACATGTGCAACTAATTAGCACTGCATTAGGGTATGCAGGCCTCTATATTAGCCTGCATGGTTGTCCTGTTTGCGAGAGACTGATGTAATGCTGTGACAGATTTGTACAAAAGCTAGTGTAAAATCATAGAACAACTTTTATATAATTAAGATGTTTATTTTTTTACAAAATGAATACATTTCATCATGCCTGTGTCTATCTGCATTTTTAGGTTTTTGTTGCACTGCCTCCTGGTTTCTATACTGCACAGTTTTTCTCTTGGCCACTTATCTGTTTAACTTTATTTTTATATCTCAAACTTATTGTTAACTGTTTTATGGCTTTTCCCTGACT
The DNA here is from genome assembly GCF_019279795.1 of Protopterus annectens. NCBI lineage: Eukaryota > Metazoa > Chordata > Ceratodontiformes > Protopteridae > Protopterus > Protopterus annectens. The sequence continues at coordinate 161,713,408 of NC_056744.1, read as the reverse complement.
CATATTTTGTTGTACGGCTGTTATTATTTGGTAATTTGCTCATGCAACCATCAGTGATAACACCATTAGGTGATTTAGAGTAGGGGCAAATGGTAATAATGGAAGATGATGATGAGGGTTGTTAGAAGAGAAGGTTATGCTGATTTTGGGGGAGGTAGTGAAGGATGAATTATGAGAGTCAGAACAAACTGAAAGAGTAAACAAGCTGTAGGTATCGGTCAGGAAATGGAGTTTTGAAAGCTATGTATAATGGGAGGCGAAAGAGAAAGAAAGTCAAAAAGAGGAAAAAGTCAATGCGGCTGTATTTGAATGAAGTATAGAAATAGAACAAAAGAAAGAACTTACAAGAATTGGAAAGGGGGGACATAATAGAAAGAGGCCAACAGAAGGCCAGCAAAGTTGGCATAGATAGGAAAGCCAAACACTGATAGGGAGGTAGAAGCACGAATCAGAAAGGGAAATGTGGGTCTGTTAGGTGCATATCAGAAAAGAGAAATAGATGAAAACTACTCAGGCTTTACAAAGATGGGAGAAGCGCAAATGGGGAAAAATCAGGGTATTGAGTGAACAAGTGAGGGTGTCATGTAGGAAAGGAGGCTGGTCAGAATGAGAAAAACAATGGACAGATGCCAGGACAGAAATGGAGAGGAGGAGAGGGAACAGGCTGCTCTTAAAGAAGGATGGCCTAGCTCCCAGAAACCTCAGATATCTGGCCAGAGTGCTGACAGACCCCCTGATGAAAATCTTCAGCAGATCACTAGTTAGTGAAGAAATGCCTGAGAAGAGGAAGGCATCAAGTTTGGTTCTCTTGTGCAATGCATGAGGAGGAACTATTCAAGACAGTGTAAGTCGTTTAAGTTAGCAGTAATGACAAGGAAGGTCACGGAGAGAAACTCAAAGGGAAGTTATTGCTTCTAAAGGAAACAGTCTTGAAGGCCCAAACAACATTAGTTCTTAGCAAGAAGGAGCTAATAGTCAAACCAGATCCAGTTTTATTATTGGGTTATATGTAAACTTAACAGGGGAGTACTATGGCCTTTTAGCAATACTTTTGACTCAGCCCCTCACAGTGGATTGATAAGAAAAACTGGGGGAGATGGCAGTAGAACCAATACCATGAAACTGAAAAGTTAATAGTGGAATGGTCAAATGGCAGGATACAAGGGATTGTGGGGAGAGGGACAGTGTCAGTAAATGGGAAGATGAGTACTGGAATACCACAAGGGTTGGTCCTGGGTGCAGTATTATTCATTGTTTCTCTGCTGAATGCATTTGAAGGAACATGATCAGTCTCTTCACTAATAACACAAAGATGGATGTAGCAATGAAGAATGGGAAGAAAGAGACAAAGGAAGGAGTTTGAAAAAAAAATGACAACTGGCATTAAGATAGCAGCTGAGGTTCAGTGCAAACAAAGGTGAAGTACTGCACTTAATTCTCAGTAACTCTGGTATGGAGTATCATCTGTCAGCAGTAGTACTGTTGGCAACAGAGCAGTGAAAGGGTCAGTAAGTGTTGATCATACTGGGACTGCAGCAAGAGAAGCAGAGAGAAAACAGTTGAAGTGGTAAACAGAATGCTGGGGGTACCTCTCCAAGGAGATACAGTCCAGAGGCAAATAATTAATGCTTCCACTTTGCAGTGTCCTGGATGACTATATTTTTACTACTATTTAGAATTCTTGAGAGTCCATACAAGGGAAAGTCACAATAGAAGCTACTAGAAAGATCAGTGTAATGGAGGGAAGGAATATAACCAAGGATCAGAGGAGCTGAAACCCTTCTCACACGAGACCAGAAGGGAAGAAGAGGGAGAACACTTTATTGGTACAATATCAAGTGAAGATCAAATGAAGATCTAAGAAGCCATACGGATAGGAAGGACGGAGGGTGCATGAAGGGGCACAGGCAAGAGAGTTATAGGAACTGAATACTCCCTGGATCCAAAAAGTATGTCACAGAGAAACAGAGAGGGTTGTTACTCATGGAATGAGCAGCCATATTAGGTGTTGGGAAGGGAATCCACAAATGCATTTAAGATGACATAGAAGAGGTGGAAAAAGGATAAAAGTGATGGTAGAGAGGTAAAATGCTAAATTCATTTAATAGGCAGACTGGACATGCTTACCTTCTCTTTCTGCTGTTAAGGAAATTTAATGTAAACTGCCTTCTAGCCTGCATCTTCAAAGTGAAGCACAGTCAGTTTGTATCCACGATATCCACAATATATTTATCCGGCCTTAACAGCCATTTTGTTGTCTGTATGAGGTGCACTCTAATCAATACGTACTCATAAGGATTATATAAGTACATGGTGGTTTTTGATGAAATGCATACATGTCTAATGATTGTATACTGCAAAAGCTTTGCAAGAAAATCTTGTAAAAGGCATACATCTACATGTAAAAAGTGGTAAGGTAATATATTGAAATGTACATACACTGTACCCTTTTATGGTGCATTATCGATTGCAGGATTTTTTTGTTTTTTTTTACAAAATGGTATAAAACAAAGCAAAACAAACAAAACATTTAACTCATTACCAAGTGATAGCTATAGAGCTACTATAGACTTTGTTTCATGCATGGTGTTTTGGATTTCTGATATTTATATAACACAATAACCAGTACAGTGGGGTAAAGCAACAAGGCATTGACATCAAATAACAGAAGAAGTATAATTTGTTCTTGCAGTAGGGAGACCCTTAACATGAGGGTTAAAGTGATTGTCAGTAATGGCAAAGCTTGTAGTCATTTACCTTTAGTCTACAAACACACCTTTTGCAATGTTGTTGTGTCCTTCATTCCACATTACCCAACAGTGTTAACTGTAACTGCATGCTTTCTCATGCTAAGCAATTAGTTTTTTACTTTGTAATATTTCTTTTGTACAAAGCAACCACAAAGGGAGGAAGAACATGTCTGTCAGCAGGCATCACATAGAAGCACAAGTCAAGGACCATCTGGCATCTACAGTACTAGAGGCCTGTTTTATGTAATTGCTAAGGTAACAAGAAGGTAAAGCATCTCAGTTATGCCATGAGAAGTGATGGAGAAATGTCTACAAGCTGAATTTCTTATACACATCTTTTTGAGTACCTCATTAAAATCATTGAAGCTTTATCCTTGGAGACCAGGTGTTAACCAGGATCTCATTTGCATTTCACAGACACATTAATCATACCATGTCATATCTAACTTTATTTTTTTTAAGTGAATGACATAATTTGCAGTTGTACTTTTAAATGGAATATTATTCGCTGCAAACTTGCTGTCCCCCCAGTATATGTAATCCTAGATCCATGCATTTCCAGTTCATGACTATTCATCACTGGAAGTATGTTGTTGTCTTTTGGCTTTTCCCGGTTAGGGGTCGCTACAGCGGAACTCCGGTCCGATAATGATTGGCAGTAGATTTTCACGAACGCTGAGGTGCCAGCTCGACGTTCAACCTTCAATGAATGCATGCCCATTTACGCATGTCTTTCGAATGCCCACCCAGCCGCAGGGAGGTCATGCAGACTCCACACAGAAGGCACTCCCCGCACTCCAGCCGAGAATCGAACGGGACAACCTCTTGCTGTGAGGCAACAATGCTACCGCTGCACCATTCATCACTGGAAGTATAATGTGTACAAAATATTAGTGACAGATAATGATGTTCAATTCATTCTGTTTACTAACTTTATACACGACCTCTAATAACTGAAAGCTCTTTCCCAGTGAAACAAAATGTGCACCACAGATGAGTTCACTAGGTTGCATTTTAAAGCTTCTATCTCACCTCATTTTTGCTTGCCAGACTTGATTTTGGCTTTTGCATGTATTATTGAACTAACCTAATGTACTTTTGTCAGTATCACCTTTTATGTAACAACACACTTGTTATTCTAGTCCTTACAGCTAATATGCCATGGCCAGATGTTCCTTATTATCACATGTTCTGAAATAGACAACTTTTCTGCACATTGTCACTTTGTTGACATTCAAACTGTCATGCCTTCCTCTGCACTCTATTCTGCAAAATGATGCATACTAATGTCCTTGGTCTTTTGTCATATAACTTTTGACTTAGTCTCTAAAATAGCTGTTATGTCCTTCTTTGAACTGCCTCTTCTCAGCATGAATCCTTATGGAGGTTCACCCTCTATAGGGCTGGACTCTGCTCCTTATTAGTTCTTATCTGCAGCCTACACAATGGCAGCATTATTACCTCCTCTCTTCAACTTCTGTAGATCACAACAACCTATCAAGTTACGTCATACATTGGGTTATTGATTTATAGTCATCAGATAGAATCCCTCATGTTTTCTTCCTGCAATGTAATGTTTTTTCTCCAAATTAGCAATCTTTCCTTTGCATTTTGTATCACAGATTTGGCATGTCTCAACTTTATTTCTGATACTTCACTCTAGGTACTTCCAAATGATTTACCAAGTTGTCCTTTGTCTCTTTTTTCACATCTCTACAAATGTCTCTTAGCTCTTAATTTCTACAAGAGAGAGAGAGAGACAGGCAGGCAGACAGGTGGATACTAATTTACAGTCCCACAACAGTGTCATTAACAAAGCTATTAAAATGGACAGACCCAGTCCTTCTGGTACACACTGGATAGCCTCCCTACCTCAGATAACACACCACTGGCTTCTAATCCTGGTTGCTTTGTCACAGCCTTTTTCTGTTTTACTCAACATGTTTTTGTTTGCTCTGAGGAACATAATGAACATGTTTGGTAGAATTTTGCCATGTCACATTTACTGTAATGTGGGCTCAGCATTTGATGCTCTGTTAATCCACTCAAAATTGTTGTAATCGATATAATGTTTGTGTCTTTCGGCTTTTCCCAGTTAGGGGTCGCCACAGCGGAACTCCGGTCCGCTAATGATTGGCAGTAGATTTTTACGTGCTGGCTTGCCAGGCCTAACGCACAACCTTCAACAAAGGAACGCCCATTCGCCACGCAGAAGACGCTCTAACTGAGAATCGAACAAGCAACGTCTAACTGTGAGGTGACAACGCTACCGCAGCACCACCACTGCAATCAATATAGTGTATAGGGAAAATTATTAAGCTGTATGCTGTTGCACTATGATATATATATATATATATATATATATATATATATATATATATATATATATAAAACACTTTAAGCACTTCACTTCACTGAAGCAGCATTTCAGAAGTACAAGTGACTGAAAAGTCTTTTGCTGAAAATCATAGTTAAAAAAAATCACAAGTGTATTTTTCTGCGGGCATGAAGCTGTCATCACATACTTAATGTAGAGTATCATACTCACACACCTGTGCTAATGCATCTAAGCATCTCCTGGATCACTGCATTGCAAAAAAAGGAAAGAAATGATTATCATCAAATAAATGTAAATAAGCCTGACCTTTAGGGAAACAAAAAAGGATTATCATCAAATAAATGTAAATAAACATGGTCTTTATGTTAGAGCCTCAGAGTCAGGTATGCATGCATGAATTTATATTTAAGCAGATAGTTTCAACAGATGCATCATTCATGAAAGTATTCTATGTGTGTATGTGTCTCTCTGAGAACTCATGAAAAATTAAAGAGAAATGTTGTAACTGTGATATGTTTTTTCTGTTGTTCACACCAGCACTTTCAGATGCTGTCACACAGGATATAATGCCACTGATATCTGCAGAATCCACAGCGTTAGCTTGCATTGGTGGGGAATTTGTCATTGTCCATACTTGCTTCTAGGGGAAAGTCATTTCTTGATGGTTTATATGGAAAAAACATTAGAGGTGGATTTGATTACATTAAACACATCTTGCTAATGGGAGTCCTTAGTTCTATAAACTGCTTTTTTTTGTGTGCATTTATGATAGACATGCTGTTTGTAAAATTTAGGAAGATAACATTTTTTTGTCAAGGAAAATTTCAGCAATTTTCTAAAAAAATGGGAGCATTGTGGTCCATTTTATACTATAACTTTCTTTTTTACATACTGATTTAACAAAGTAAAGATGAAACCAGTGGTCATCTTTCAAACAGTACGGGAAATGTGCATCCCAGTGGCTTTTGTTTGGTGCACCCTGTCATTCAGGCTTGTACTTGAGCTTACTGGTCAAGCATCACCTATGACCTATCAGAGGCATTAGGTAATAAGTTAGTTAAGCAACTGTAACTTGTTCTATAGTATATTAAGGTACAGGGAGAAAACAAAGCTAAAAGGAGTATGTCGTATATGTTCATCATGCACCTAAAAAAATTATATCCCTCAAAATGGCTCTATAAAAATGCAATTTTTAAGTGTAAGAACACATACAGGTTTTGAGCACATGACCGGTATTACAGCACACTCAGGAAGTAATCCATTTCAGCCATGGTCTGTGTCATGGTCTGTGTCAACAGCATGGACATGCTCAGATGTACATGGTAATGCAACAGTTTATATACCATTACAAATGATTGTTATAAACAGAGACTGTACATAATTTATAGCCTATTGGTGCACATTCTCACATGCATTAGAAAACTGTCTAAACTCTGGCATATTTGTTACCATTTTCGAAGTGTAGTACAGGGTGTAGTAATTGTATTATAGCTTTGGCAAAAAAATAAGAAAAACAACTATTCAGTTTTTAACAGAGGTTAAACGACTAAACTAGGACATACTGATCTGCTAATGAAGTAAGCCAATACAAAAAAAAATCATAACTTTAATCACAGCTTTAGTTATAGAAGGAACCAAGCCAATCTTTTGTTAATGACATTTAAGTACGAGTATAGATCCAAACAGAGGGGATTTTCCCAAAAAATCTTGCCAAAAGTGGGAAATTATAAAACCTTCCCCCCAAGGTTGGATGCATTGCTTGTTAAAGTAGATCAATTCAAGACCAGTGAGTGCATGTGGCTCTTAGAGTTACCACCAAGCAAAGGAAAGGTAAAGAGTGATTCTGAGAACTGTCCATGAGACAGGGTTCCTGTCCAAGGCCCTTGTACCAGTTATTGCTTAACTGATGCAAGAGTTTGATTCTGTATAAGGGAAGCTGGTTTATGTTCCTTAGTCCAGTGATTGGCCCTCACAGGCATATTATGTCTGTATGAGTATATAGGTGCTATACATGTATAGAGTGTCATACTCACACACCTGTGCTAACACAACAAAACATCTCCTGGATCACTGCTTTGCAAAACAAAGGAAATAAATGATTATCATCAAATAAATGTAAATAAGCCTGGCCTTTAGGGAAACAAAAAAGGATTATTATCAAATAAATTTAAATAAACCTGGTCTTTATGTTAAAGTCTCATAATGCGGTTTGTGTGTGTGTGTGTGTATATGTAAATGTATGTGTGTATGTAAATGTAAACATATATATATATATATATATATATATATATACAAATAATCAGGCAGAGCGGTAACCAGGGCATAAAATCAATGCAGTTCGTTCTCAGAATGGAATATCCAAGGTACAAGTAAGAAAATGTAAAAAACGGATTTTAATGTGCGTGTATACATTATATGTTATACACACACACACACACACACATATAGTAGGTTATGTCAAACAGGAAAAATATCAGCTTTTCCAGAGAAACAAATGTCAACCATATGCTATGCTGACCTCAAATTATCTCTAAAATTATATTCCAAAAATGGACGTCCAAAAGGCTGAAGTTGAGTAAAAACAGTTTTAAAAACAGTAATAAATGTGAGTGCTTTCATGGCTTACCCACTTCTTCAGATCATAAAAAATAATACACTTAAAACCTCATATACAGATAACCAGCCATACAATTAAGGGATATCAAGTCACATGGTACAATTAATGATGCAATCCTCTCCTCTTCAGAGCAGGTTTTAAAGACACATCATTATTCAGACCCAGGTTAGCCTCAGGTCAAGAATCCATCTTAACTCAATATATTCTGTTTCGTTTGCTATATCACCTCCTCTTATATTAATACCAACTTTATGCAGAAGCAGAAACTTAAATTGATGGGTATCATCAGTTTCCATCACATGTTTGGCTATCGCATTACTTTATTTCCTATTGCATATATTATTATTATGCTCAAGTACTCTTTCTTTCAACGTTCAATTGGTTTTCCCAGTATAGAACCCTTCACATACAATGCACTGTGCCCAATAAACTATGTTCTTTTCTGTGCAGTCAGCATAAAAACTAATCTCGATCTTTCTCATAGTTCTAGGATGTGTAACAGAAGTAACCGTCCACACATGCCTGCAAGCACTACACGATCTACATGCATACATCTCCTTTCAGAATACACCCTGTCTATATCATAGACGTTGCAACAGGGTTTCATTGGTTTTAAAAGAGAATCATGGATGTGGTCCAACCACATTACCTACACTTGGGTCCATCATAAGTATTGGCCAGTTCTTTTTCACCACATCACAAATTATGTTAATATTACTTGAATATGTTAAAGTTGCCCTACTTGCATTGCCTTCAGGTAGATGTTTCTCTGCTGGTTGCTCCAGGGGGTCAGAGCAACAGGATCTAATCTCATTCCCAGTGGCAGATCTAACCTCATCAATAGCCCTTTCAATGACCCCTATTTTCTAACCACACTCTAACAATTCTATATGCAATGTATCCATAGCTTTTTCTATCTTAGTTTCATTTGTGTGCAGTCTCATTACTCTGAGCACTTGGTTTTTAACCACATTCCTTGGAATGTGTGCATGCTAGTGTTGTGTAAGATGTTGTTCTTCCTACAGGGTTTCCTATACATACTAGTGCAAATGGTGCCTAGCTCATCCTTCTTAACTACAATGTCAAGAAAGTCTATATCCTCAGCAGAGTAATGCATAGTAAATAAAAGAAAGGTAGTTGTATTTTGTAGATAATCTTCAAACTACGATAGTAGATTAGCTGGTCCTTGCCAAACAAAAATGACACCATCAACAAATCATTTATAAAATTTCACATGTAAACTAAATCTAACATCTGTAAAAACTGACTGCTTTTCCCAATATGCAAGACAATATTGGCTTAAGACTTGGCACATGCCATGCCCATTGCAACCCCCAGTTTTTGCAGAAAATATTCTGATTCAAAGATGAAAACATTATTGTCCATTATTAGATCCAGTAGTGCACACAATAGCTCTACCTTAGAGTTAGAAAAAACTTGTCAGATGTCAAAAAAAGCCTTACACTGTCTTTTCCTACATCATTTGGAATGACTGTAAAAAGTGAATTAACATCTAATGTTACAAACAAAATGCGTCTTTAAAACCTGCTCTGAAGAGAGGATTGCATCATTAATTGCACACCATGTGACTTGATATCTCCTAATTGTATGGCTGGTTATCTGTGTATAAGGTTTTAACTGTTTTATTATTCTTTATGATCTGAAGAAGCGGGTAAGCCGCAAAAGCACTTACCAGTTTGTTTTGTGTACATTTATTACTTTTATTAAAACTGTTTTTACTCAGCTTCAGCCTTTTAGACATCCGTTATTGGAATACTGTTGTATTTGAATTTAGTCTGGGTTCCTACTGAGCTTTTGTTATAACCTTATCTCTAAAATGAACTGGTCAGCTGTTTTATTTATTGGTGTAGTAGTTGTGTTTAGTTTTTTTAGGAGGGATCTGTGCCTGTTCAAGTGTCTGTGAATGGGTGTGTTTAGCTTATTATGTCATTTTGTTGATTGTTTTATGGAGAATGCTGCTGGCGCAGTGTTTGACTGTGTGCTAGTACCTGTGTAGAACATTTCTTCTTTTTCATATCTGTGTGATTGTGGAGTGTGAATATATAAATTAGTATGTAGGGGGATTTCTCCCCTGAAAAAAAATATTTGCTTTGCTTTATTTATATCTGAATTTTGAAGGTCAATGTTTGTACACTTGGATTTGTGGGTATTCTATACTCATGTCCTGGTGGTTCTTTTTTCTGTTTTATTGGTTTAGGTGTTTTGCTTGAGGTTTTGTTATACAGTCATGAATACACAGACACATACATAGCATTTATTCAGTTTTGGCTTGTCCTGCTTAAAAATCTGTCTTTTGCAATGCATAATTTAGAAAGACCATGAGAAATGTATCAGTGTTAAGTGTTTATTGTTGCTGCAAATATCTTCATGTCTATAAATAAGTAGAAAGATACATATTATGTGTGTTTTCTGCTGTGGTTACATTCTTTCCACTTCACAAACAATATACAAGTCCCTTCATACTGTTGATACAATCAGCTTTTGACGTTATGAACTAAAGTAGCTTACAGTTTATGCAGAGTGGTATTTTTACTGTTAAGAGGAGAATATTACCAAACTGTAGTACTGTAGCATAGAGTGTGGTATAACTTGAACTCTAATGAAAGGAAAGGTATCAAATTGTCTGGGTCATTTTATTTATTGTCCAGTCACCTGCTTAACCTAACTTATGGTTAGAGAGACCCCGGAGCCTGTCTCAGCACTCAGTAAGTGCAAATCATTGAAAGTAATCCAGAAGAAGGCACCTGCTCATTAGAGTATACACACACACACACACACACACACACACACACACACACACACACACACACACACACACACACACACACACTCTCAGTCACTTCAGACAAGGCATGCACACCACACCTACTGGCACTATGGAAGATTACCAGTATACCCCTGGCACATCTTGTACATCTGAAAGGAAATCAGAGCAACTGATGGAAACAGACAATGAGAGGATTTCAGACTTTACACAAAAAATATACTATCCAAGAATTAAACTGGGGAACAAAGAACTATAACAACAAAATACAAGTTCTCTTTCCTTCCCTTTTGATTTTTTACAGACATGTACCAAATGTAGTCACTGATCTTTCAAGAAAATGAGATGTTTATTTTTTCTAAACATATGAAATGCCCTTTTAAGGCTAAATAACATTTGAGCAGTCATATACATTATAGTGTTGTCTATATTTGATGTTTTATATGCTTTAGAAATTAAATCAGAGTTGGAAATATAGAATGTTTATTTTGTCTGTTAGTGTTTATTTACTTAATCCACTTATTATCTGTTGTAAACTCAAGTTTAGTTAGTATAAGGCCAAGCAGCTTCACCATGAGTTCACTGAACAGAAAAGCAGTCACTGAATTAATTGCTAACAAAAAAGTAAAAAATCTAATGATTTGTTGAGATCAAATCCACCATAAACCTCCCATGCATGAAGATGTACCCTTTTTACCGTTTACTGTACCATACATTTATTTTAAAGGCTTCTTATTGTTCTGCAATTGTGGCAAGTATTGTTAACAGCACAGAGTAAAAGTTAGGGAAATATTTGATGAGCTTGGTACATTCAGCACAATTAGTGCTGACTCCCACATTTCTGTTTGCATACCTCCTGAAACCACATGCAATGTTCTCTGTGCTCCTGCTATACAGCTGGGCGTGGCATTTTTCACAGTGCTGCGTTAAGGCTTTTCTATACTTGTGTATCAGTCGGTCAGGCAGCACGGGCAGAGTCTTTCAGCTTTGAATTCTTGTCGGTGCATTCTGTTAACTGTAGAACAGATTCCTCAAGGCATACAGCTAATAAGTATATCTTATTAGGGTGCATTATTATATAGAGTTAAGTATATAGATAAGTATTTTTTTTGCTGTAGTATCAGAAGTCTGAATGACAGCTGTCAGGCATAGTCTGTTTACTGTATACATGTAGCCAAAACAGAAAACTGTAAATTCTGGAGATATTATTATTATTGTTGTTTAAATCTCTCCGACATAGTCACTCTGGCTAAATCTTTATGGGTTTTATATGCTTCAGTTCATATCTTGTTTGAGTCCACCATTTCTAATTAATACATTCCAGGACTCTTTAGAATTTCTTGATGTCTAAACCTCTTATCTCAGAGTATTAGTGGATAAACATTAGATCCCGGCTGCACAGTGTTCTTTAAAAAATGTCCAGAGAACTGAGTATTCTAGAGTTGATGTACTAAGGACAGTACACAACATAGTCTAAACCCAACAATAATGAATTGCACAAATGCCTCATCAGTAGTGATCATAAAAAAAAAAAACAATTAGAATGAGACATGTAGAGATCCATTTTCTAAGTTACAGTTTAATAACATCACCACCTAGTTGGGTCTAAGTACATAATTTTGCTATTTTTATCTCATTAATTGCAAGCAGTCAGTTAATGAGATATCACATTCCTCACTGCTGGCAGGCTGGGCAGCAATTGTCTGGAGCTCAGAGAAAAATATGCAAGACAAATCTTCTTTTGAACTACATAATCATAGTCCCAGTTACCACATAATCTGTACTGAGTAAGACTCAGAAGTAATAGCATGGTGGGTAATCTACCTTTCTTTCAAGTTCTGTAGGAGTGGATACAGCCCAAACAGCTAGTGCTGGAGGAGTGAAGCAATAAATAGTACTATCAGCACTGTGGTTGTGAATGAGTCAAATATTTAGAAAGATTTGCCCATGTCCAAGTTCGCCACATAATGAAGTTATCATCTTTTTACCGTTGATTGCTTTATCTTTATTGTTTTGGAGTTTTCAGAACACCCATAGTTGGTTTCTGTTTTTACTTTGCATGTGTGCACCACAAGCAAAGTAAGAAAAACTTGGCAATGATATTTGTAGTACTTCTTTGAACAATAAATCCATGTTGAACCTTTTTTCATAGCCTTAATTCTTGCAGATTACCCACTTGGCCATCTGCTAATCTGTCTAATTAATCCTGGGGAAAGGTAACGATTTTAAGACAGAGAGTCAACAATTTCTATTCCCAGTGAGGTGAACTCACTAGAGGAATCCTGATGTAACACCTGAGCTGAGAGTCTTTGACCAATGCTACTGTAATTTTCATTGAATACTGTCTGGTTGACATTACATAGTGACCTCTTCGTGAAACTGGGATGATGGATTTTAGAAGCATCTTTCAATATTTTTATGCTGTATAGATTCTTAATAGAGGTTCTGTGCTTGGTGTGGACAGCTGTTGAAAATACCTTTGTATATGAAATTCTTATTTAACTTGTATGACTTGCAGAGTTTAAATGGGGCAATTTTCATTGCAGATTGGATATTAATAACTGTAAGATGAAAAGTCAATTTGCATCACAAAGGCTACCAAGTTTTTGAGGAATAAGCTCTCATTAAAAGAAGAAAACAATTCAGACTGCAATCCTGTAAGTTTTATTTCATTTACTGTTGCAGTACCAAAGGTGAAAAGAACTGTTCTGGCTGCTCATTTCCATCCCTCAATTTAAGCGGCTTTCACTGGTAGCAGGGTGTTTATTGCTATTTTATGCATTACACCCTTATTTTTTCTTTTTATCATACAGCGCCACTTCTATATGAGATTTCTCTAATATGTCTGTTAATAGCACTGTTGCACTGTGACATTAGAAGCTGAGAACACATTATATATTAATTCCCAGATTTAAAAAAAATGTATAAATCTTACCTGGGACTGCACTAGTAGAGTGTTATCTTATTTATAACATTTCCTTTTATTTGAAACAATGAGTGCTAATGAGTATAACAGAGCATACGATGATCCCTTTAAAGAAAATCTTTCAGATACTGATTTTATGTAATTTGCATCACTCAGAAGGTTGCATAAATGCTGTAAGAATGTTAGAATTCCTGTTTGACAAGATGTTTACATACTATACCTCTAAACTGTACAGATTTGTGCCTCATAATTTTAGTCTGTCCCTCTTAAAATGTGTAGTTTTCTAACAAATCATTGAGAATTGAAGTCCATAAATACTGACATACATTTGAGTTTCAGATTTCATATCCTTCAGAAAAATTCATGTTAATGCAAATCCTGTTATTCTAGCAACTTTCCTAATTTATAAGAGCAATATTTAAAATTTGTCTATTTTTGGGCCTTTGTACCCACATTATTTTAGGCATTGTCCAGATTTCTTGTGCTAAGAGGTTGCAAGGCATGTTACAAATGCCTATTTTGGTTATACCAATCATTGGTGGAGCAATATTCTCTCAATATTTACAGTATGCTTTTTTTTTTACCTCATTCCTCCCAAGACCATCAGAACCATATTATGTTGGCTCATTCTTTCTTCACAATCCATGGTATTCCAGGGCACTGGAGAACAAAATATGAGCAGCTGGCATTTAACGGAGGTTAGGAGACTGAATGGTTGATTGATTGATTGCATGCTTTTAAATCTCTTCTTTGTATGGAGACTGCAATGCTACTTGTATATTGTAATGTTTGCACAATGCCCAGTGTATTAGTTTTGTTATATTCTTCTGCTTCATTGTTATAATTTTGTACAGACCCTCTGCCATAACTATATCACAACCACCAACCAGATGGGCAACTGTTTTTAGCTCTTTGCTGCAGAACATAGGTTTCTTTGCATTTCCCACTTTTTCTGTACATTGTATGAACCACAATGCATGCAGTCCATTGTCTTGAACTACTATTATTAACCTTTCATCCATTGATTTAAATTCACTCATTTGCCATTCAAGTATCATATCTTGATCAATATGTGGTTGTTCCTTGAATTCTCTGCAACTTTTCATTATAATTATGGGCCTTTCAATTCTGTCTTATTTATTTTTTAGCACTTTTTGTTGCTAGACATTTTATCCCAATTTGTGGGTTTCCCTCCACTTACTACTTACTAAAATGCTTCTGCAAATCTGAGCAAGGATATTTATTATCTTAGACTTGTTTTCAATATAATTTAGATATTTTACTGTATTTGGATGTGATGACTTCAACAAATATGCATGCAATTCACTATTACAAATATATACATAGAGTCAGTTTTAAGGAGGTAGCTGTCTCCCTTAGTTTGTGAGATATGCATTTGTGTCTTAACTGTTATTTATATGTGATTTGGCCCTAATGATTATTTAAATGCATGGTCTGAACTGACACAAGCCTGGCAATGGGAAAATTGCACTCCTTATTAAAGGTGAACCTGCAAGCATTCTTACGAACTAACCAATAACTTTACCTATCAAGATTATATAACCTGTATACCACAACAGATTTAGATATAATGTATAGTCTTTAGACAGAAATTCGGTTATGGCTCTAGAAAAGAAAGATACAAGACTGTGTTGAACCAAGGGCTATCTTTTATGAAACAAAGCCATGGCAGAGACTAAAGGCTGTAAAAAATGGGGGGTGGGGGGGGAGAACCCAAACACAGAAGGGATAGAGGACAAAAAATTGTTTGACAGTATTCTACATTGATAGATTATAGCATACTCACTGATCTATGGATGGGAATCAGAAAATGTATCCCAGGACTGAACCCCGTACTACTAATGGACAGATGCAGCTCCTAAATGCTTTATCTCCTTACATGGATCCCCTCAAATGATCAAGTTTATAACCCCAGTTATTCTCATTGGGGTAATATATAATTATAGACCATGGGATGGATAAGGCCAATCTGTAAACAAATGGGATAGATTATTTCAAGCACAAAAAAGGAATCTAGCCAGGATTAAAATGTCTCACAATGGCAGCTAGCTTAGTACTTACCTACGAATCTATAAAAAACAAACACCATGCCGTTATAAATTGCATATAAACTACTGTAAAACAGTGGCAAACCACTTTACAGTTGAGTCACAAAAGATGTCGTATTACTAGCCCAAGTATAAATCTCCAGTCAGGAATATTTCAAGATGTTTCTTTGCTACCATTGCTGCCTTGCTCATTTAAGCTGCATATTTAGCATACACTTGCTGTATATACAGCCTTGATGGATTACATCTATCTGCCTTTTGTGGATGATTTAAACTGGTATAGCACACCTGATAAGCAGCTGGTTTACTTTCAGTGACTTACAGATATAGCATCACTCTGACAGATACATTTTTATTTGGGATTCTACTTTTCAGTTTAAATACTTTTCTTCTTTGCCACTTCATGTAAATACTTTGAAAGCAGACATGCCATGGGACAGGACAGCAAAGGTTCATTGCTTCTTCGCAGCTGAATTCATACCTCTGTACTTGCAGACATTGAAAATAGGACCAAAGGGTCTTTAAAAGTAGATACATCCAGCTTGAAAAATCTGGACATCTAATTAGCATAAAATTTGCATGTCATCTAACTCTTCCCGCTTCCGGTGGGAATAAGCATACTATTCATTTTCACACATTTAAAAAATATAGACTTACAAAATTAATAGAAATTATAAGCATATTATCAAAAATGTGTAAGCTGTAGATTTTAGTGAACTGCATAGCAAAATTATACGACACAAGGTCCTTTATTTATGATTTAGAAAAAGGGAGATGCAAGATGTGTGCCATCTTTCAGTCATTTGTTGCCACCAATATGTTCACCATGCAGCTTGTTTTTTGCATGCCTGATAGCTTTAAAAAACAATTGTGATGAGGGGGATTCAGAAAATTATGTGAAGGGTAAATCAAGCCCAAAAATAGGGACATACTTCTATAAATAGGGACAGATCCTGTGAAGGGGTAAATCAGGCCTGAAAATAGGAATGTTCCTCCAAAATAGAGGCAATTGAGAGGTCTTGCTCAATAGTTTTCATAGCAGTACCTACGGTAACTGTTACTAATGAGTGAGCAGTGACATGTTTTTTTCACACTGGGGAGGAACATAAACCTGTTCAGAAACTGGTTGTCACTATGCTCCATGCCTGTGCTCATCATCGCTCTCATTACAGGTGCAGGTGGCTGTACATGTGTCATGGCATAGAAAGCAGGGAGACAGTTCTTCTGCATTCTAGCTAAAAAGGTATATTCACTGGTGCATTTTGCAAGCATCCTTGCTGTTCTGCATTGGAACAACTAGTCCGTCAGTCCCACTTATCTTCCTATTGACACTAGCTAGAATATTTTTGTCCAAGTATAGTGCCCTCTGAAATTGTCACATGGTGTCTATTCTCCATCATCTGGTTTATGGTTTTGGAGACTTAGCCAGTTAACACTCTCCCTTTGTAGAGTTTAGCTAAAACTATTCTACCATCAGAAGCATTCCATGTTGCCATTTGGCACCAGATTGATAAAAGGTGGAAATGTTTAAATCTAGGCTCCATGGTTCAGGATTTAGTTGTGTCTAGTAATTCAGTCCCTCGTGTAGTTGTGACATATTCCACCTTTTACACTTCCTTATACTATGTATGTAGTGCAAATGCTATAAAATCCTGTGATTGCTGCTTCTGCATTCAATGTGGATGTAACAGTCGCTGAAGTTTATGGTACACTGAGATCTTGAGAATGCTATGAACTGTGCCTTAACATGTTTGCTTGCTTAGTTTAGTTCCACCACAGCTCAGCAGCTAGCAGCTGTGAATGCTTGACTTTCATAGTTATACCTGTTTTATCACACATTATGAGGTATGGCGCTCATTTTAACTCTCAGATGTCTTTTGCACTGCAGCTACAAGGTAATTCAGTGCACTGACAATTGGTGTTGCACAGTCATAAACTGAGGCACAGTTGATTCTGTTCTGATTTACAGAACAACTCTGCTCTTTGATCATGTGTCACACATTTTACCTACTTGCTATCACACACATTTTCTGGAAGAAAGTTTGACAGGTTTGTAACCCACACAGTACATTAGCTTGGTACACCAGTAGTGCCATACCAAGTAAAAATGCTGCTATTTGTGGTAAGAATGCACAACAACTCTCACTGAGAAAGGAGTTTATTGGCTCTGTTGAGCAAGCAAAATATAATGAAGTTGTGGGAGTTGATACATTTTTCAGTTTGTTCATGCAAAGTTTCAGTCAGAAAGTATTCTGTAGAAAGTGAATGTAACGCTGTTCAGTTGTGATTCACTGACAGTTGCTTGCTTCCCCCACCACTTTCTTATATGTATGTGCGCATCCGCACACAGAGACACATACCCACATGAGATAATATACAGACACACACACACACACACACACACACACACACACACACACACACACACACACACACACACACACAAATGCATGGAGATTGCCAGATGCAATATCACCACCATGCACCTATCTGGCGGTCTTGCCAAGTGCTTACTGCCCCTTTCCCTGTTAAAGAAATTCTGATGAAGGGTACTGCCGTTTCTCTGATTTGAGGAATTTACCCAGAAGTCTCACATTTGTTTTCATATGCAGTGCAGTGTTTTAGCACTATCTCCACACCTGTTAAAAATATTTAAACATTACCAAATCGCATATCTGACCATCTGTAAAAATAATGAAGAGTCTGCATTCCCTTTATTAAATGACTTTATTTGTCTGAAAGAAGTCATATATTCAAATCACCGCCTTGAAGCAGCTCATGACAATATGATAAATGGTAACATGACAGAAGGAGCACATATAGTCAGTGTGTCTTCCTGGACCTTACAGCAATATATGCATTAATAATGAACTGGTGTTGTAGGTGCTGAGTAAGTTTCATGTGCAACAGAGTGGCTATTTCCTGTTATTAATAAACCAACCCTTATCAGTGGAGGCAAGGAAGTATGAACCTATGAACCTGCAAGTTATAATGGTAGAAAAGTGTAAGTCTGGATTTGGTTAGGTATGCCTGTGTAGTGAATCAATCATTTGAAAAACGTTGTTTAGCTATGACCCAAGCTACATGTGAAGGATAAATGTATTACATATGCACAATTTATAAAGAGGAACCATTCATTGTTTCCTGGGAGGATAACCCATGCAGATTCAAGAAGAGCATGCAAACACCATACACAAAGTATGCAGAGGTCAGGACAGAACTGCAGAACATGGAACTGTGCTGCAGAAATGTTAATCAGTGAGGTATTGGGCTGCCAATATAAAGCAGCTCGCCCTGCCCTGTATGATGCCCCACCACTGGCCCAGTAATCAAGGAGTCTCAATCCTCACCACTAGCACCAGTGGGGGATGTACACTGGGATGATGACAGGTACATTCACAGTATTTCCAGATGTAGCTGTCTGCATCAAGTGCAATTTCCCTTAAGAGCACACAGAGACCACAGTCAATCTGGGGCTGATTTCTCCCTCTTTCTCCAGATCCCAATAAGACTCCCCACTGGCACAGCTATAGAGTTGCGATCTCAGCTGAGTGGCCAAGCCAAGACCTATAGCACTCTCTCTATCCAACCAGTGCTTCGTGTCTCTGCCCAAGTAGCTGGCACACTCTTGGGGATTCCTTTTACACACACAAACACCTGGGAAAGGCTGGCACAGGTTTACTAGCTATGTCCCCTTCTGCCCACACTATAAGGTAGTTCTCACTGCCACCAGCCAGCCCTTTATCAGCTACTTTAAGGTCCTTAACAAAGGGTGTCAAATCCTACTGTGTAATTTTACTATCAATACAAATGGTAGTTTGACCAAGAGCAAGGCTATCAGGAGTGGCCTACACAGTGTCACCAAATAAATATCCAAGTACTCTCAGAACTTATATATGTCTCACAAATATCAGCCAAAATTATAGGTTTAAATATATTTAATAATAAGTAATAAAAGAACAAGAAAATACTCGGTATATAATCACAGTAACATCAGAGTTCAAAATCACAGGAAATGTTTAAAACAACATTGCAGGATAGTGTCAAAGAAAGAAAACATTTAAATTAAGTTTTGCTGTATTCATGACTATATCTAGGGAATTACTATATCTTAAGACCAACCAGGAACCAAAAAACCAATAATTCCAAAAAGAGACGTAGTCCAAAGCCAAAAAAAGAGATTTATTAGACCACAAACAAAAACTGAATTGACCTAGGTTTTGTCTTCACAATAAGACTTCTTCAGAATACTAAACCAAATCAAAGCCACACTTTATATATAATTACAAAAACACGCCCCCTGAACCAATTCAATTAATCAATCGTTTAAAACATTCCTTTTCCTATTTTTTTATATATATAAAAAACATATATGCACAAAAGAATTTATTACATATTATATATATAAATGAATTTATATATATATAAAAAATATATAAATGTGCAAAAACATATATGCCTATATATTAAAAATGCAAAAAATTGAAAAACAAGAATAATAAGAATAAAAAACAAGAATAAAAATAATAAACTGGTGTTAGAAATGTATTTATAAATACAATTAAGTCTGATCAGGACTTCCCCATAATATGTTTAAGCCTAAGTATAGGCTTTATAGAACAATAATCATTAAGACCAGGATAATTTTGTGCATCTAATTTAATTTGCCACCTCAGTTCACATAGATCCAAATGGACATCTAAAGTTTTCCCTTGTAGATCATATTTAATTTGTTGTAACACACAAAACCTAAACTCATGTGTGGAATTGCTAGCAACATCCCTAGCTAAAGCATTCATGGATTTTAGATGCTTAATGTCCAAAAGGTGTTCTCTAACTCTCTCCCTAAAAGATCTACAAGTTTTCCCTATGTACAATGCCAAATATTGTTGGCATTTTGCCATATAAACCACATTCTTGGAAAAACAATCAAAATGACCTAAAATATAAATATAATTATTAAAAATAAACT
Organism: Protopterus annectens; assembly: GCF_019279795.1. Lineage (NCBI taxonomy): Eukaryota > Metazoa > Chordata > Ceratodontiformes > Protopteridae > Protopterus > Protopterus annectens. Next base: position 161,692,951 of record NC_056744.1, on the reverse strand, counting down.
TATAACCCATAGGCAATATAAAAGAACAAACCGAACATCTCCCACACTTAAAATTACCTAAAGCTCTGTTACTGGCCGAAGCCTTAGAAAGAGAGCACCTTTCAAAAATATCCTTTAACGCACAATCTTTCCTAAAAACAAAAGCGGGACATGAATCCCACTTGATTCCAATATTTTTGTCAAGTATTAAATACCCCAATTCTTCCTAATCATATTAATTAACCACTCCGAATCCCCATTATATGTAGAAATAAACATAAATGGGGACCCGACCAATCGATCCTCACCAGATATACTTGTATGCTGGACTATATTATTGAAATTAAGAATAGGTTGATAAATACCTGTATCCCTTTTATATTTAATTTCATTAAATAATTCCATACATAAATCTTTAGAATACCCTCTATTTAAAAACTATTTTATCATATAATTTAATTCATCCACAAATTCTTGATAGTCACTAACCATCCGGGCTGCTCTGATCATTTGGCCTTTGACAATGCCTCGTTTTTGATGGTTAGGATGCCAACTATTGTATTGCAAGTATGAATTAGAGAAAGTAGCTTTCCTATAAATGTTAGATCTAATACTCATAGAAGCCCTATCAATAGTCAATCTGACATCCAAATAAGTTATGGAGTCAGCGTCATACTCATGTGTGAATTTTAAAAACTCTACAGTACTGTTGATATAGTTAATAAATTCCTTTAAAACATCACTTTCACCTTCCCAGACGATAAAAATATCATCCAGGTAACGTGTGTAAGCCTTGATATTTCCGTAATAAATACTGGTAAAAAGAAAATGTTGCTCCCAATAAGCCATGATGTAATTGGCATAAATGGGGGCACATGCGGACCCCATAGCCACTCCAGTGCACTGCTTGAAATAATGTCCCTCAAAGAACAAGAAATTGTTAACTAGTACTGCTTCCATTAATCTTACAAAAACAGTAATTTGATCTTGTTCATATATACCAGTTGAAAATAACTGATGTTCTAACCATATGAGGACCTATATCATGTGGAATTACGGAAAACAAATTACATACATCAATAGTCAAAAAAAAATAGTATTGTTATTAACTTTGATAGTTTTAACCTTCTCCAAAAAATCCCATGAATCCTTAGATATATAGGGAAAGCATTTTAATCCTAGTTTCATATGATAATCTAAAAACTGACTAATAAATTAAGTTTTGCTCCTCTTGCCATTGACAATGGGTCTAAATTTTACGTTGTCCCGCCCTTTATGAATTTTAGGTATACCAAAGATACCACTGACTACTGGATATAAGTTAGTCATAAATTCAAAATCTTTTTCTGTTATTTCCCCTTGATAAAGCATATCTTCCAACATGAAATCCAACTTTTTAAAGGCAACGTTAATTTCATTCATACTAACTTCAGTATATGCATCATCATTCAGCATAGACATCATAATATTCATGTAGTCAATATTATCCACTATGACCACCCCGTCTTCATAATACGAATATTGTCAATTCTTGATAATTCATTAATCAATTTAGCCTCATCGTCAGTTAAATGTAAATGGTATACACCTTGACGATTGTTTAAAATGCTCCCTAATCTCTGTTTCACATATTTTATCAAAAATAGCAACAATAGGATTCATGGGTGGATTAAATTGGCTCAATTTTGATAGAACTTCCTGCTTATCAAACCACCCACATCACCAAAATATGCTTTTTAAATTCATCTTGCGTACAAATAATTTTAAATCTAATATGGTTTCCACCAAATTTCCTTTTCTACAAGGGACAAAGGTAAAACCCTTAGAAAACAAATTAACATAATCCATATTAAAAACATGGTGAGAATAATTAAACAGTTTAAAATCGTGTGCCTGATTTTCCAAAATATCAGGATGGCTCAAAAGGCCGCTTTGTAACCCATTACCTTCAAACAATGACATACCTAAAACATCAGAACTATTATTACTATCAGGTGAAACCTGATCAAGTGTTATTTGCCCACCCAACTGTGACTCTTGATAAACAATTGACCCAGGGGATAAAATTCCCCCATGTATACTACTGTTATCAAGATCATGTGAATTAATAAAATTATCAATGATAGATATTTCCATATCCTGAGCCGGCATTGAAATAACACTGCTGTTACCCTCAACAGAACCAATGACATTCACATTGCAATTAAAAGCAAAAGCAGAATAAGAATTAACCCCAAAATTGGAAAACTCATCTACAGCTGTATCCAAATTAGGCTTTGTATTTGTAAGTTCCCCCTGAACAGAATATACACTTAAGTCCAGTAACGTGTCCACATGCTCCCCGGCGTTCTCAAACTGCTGAAAATTCAAATCGCTATCCATTAAATTGTTCGAAGAATCTATAATTGCATAGTCGCAAAAACCAGGACGCCTACTAACTGAACATTCATTCATAGTCATGCCATCGTTGGGACAACCATAAGTCTCCAAATCAGGCACAACAGGTAAGTTAGAACTGCTGGAGAAATCACACTTGACAACAGGCATATTAAATGTACAAATATCCGAGGCAGCACAAAAACCCACCGCCTCGTCATTGCCAGTTACCTCAGTTTCCTTGCAGTTTCCTGGGGGTTCGTTGAGGTATACCAGACCTTGGGACGTGCCCCTGTCTGACCATAATCTCTTTCCTCGTGTGGTGGCTCCCTGTTGCAAATCCTCTCCGAATGCCTTGGGCCTTCCGCTAAAGGGCTCCCCACTCTATTGGTGGAACTTTTATGACTCACTTGCTTCCCCGACGTCATGATGTTATCACTATCCACATCTTGATTCGCCGATACATCTTGGTGGCCACGCCTCCATTGATTACCATTGGATTGGGGGTAAACTGTATCCAAATTGTATGCCTTAATGTCCCGATCTAGCTTCTGAGTTTCTTGTTGAAAATAAAGTTGCGACTTTTGTCCACTTCATTTAAAATATTGGTATAATTTGTATAATAATGATCAAACAACAAATCTTTAACAATACTGTCATTGATTCGTTCAAGATCAACAAGTTATGCATGAATTTTAAGCTGGTTAAATTTCATCATAATGCCCATAATATCCAAACCAGCTTTGTTGAAAAGAGCATGTAGCTCATTAATCATCTCTATATTACCATCTGTTCCATTCGGATATCTCCATACTCGTAAGCCTTTCGGCACCAGTCCCAACTCAATATTTCTAAGCAAATAACTATTTTCCAGTTGAGTTCTCTTTAATTTAAACAGCTTACTCTCAAATAACTTAAGCTGTTCAGCAAAAGTCTGATTGTTATGGGCTTCACATCTTTTTTTACAATTACCGGTGTGAAAACTAAATACATTGTTTTTCCAACATTCACTATTAAGGACTGCAGTGTTTCCCCCACCTAAAACTTGTGGGGTCTGATTATTATCCTTGTCTACAGTACTTACAGCATGGTTACCATTAGAATTGTCCATAGAAACAATAATAGGTGTGGCTTGTGTAAGCGGAAAACCCAAACTGCCCGTATCACAGATTATCAAATCCGATTTACGTCCTTCTGTCAAAGATTTAATTTGTGCAGTATGCTCTTTCAATTGTTCATTAATTTGATGCAGTAAATCCTTGATTTCAGCCGAGGAAACTACGTTCTCCATGCCGTGACACAATAAGATCAACCAGGAACCAAAAAAACAATAATTCCTACTATATTCCTACTATATATATTACTATATCTTAGTTAACTAACTTACAGAACAAGCAAGACAGATGTGGCGAGTGGATCTTCTTGTCAGGTCAAAGACAAAATACAGAATACTCAGTCTCTCTATCAGAGAGTTCATAAATGAATATTTCAAATATTACTGGTGTGATTGCTTGCAGAATGACATAGTTTCTTGTCATCTGACTCTATCCCAGGTAAAACCCCCACTGATGTAGGTGGTAGCATTTAGCATCTACCTGTGAAAATACATAGAGAAGGCTTTTCTTAGATCTAAGGCAGATCCTGGAAGTCATAAAACAATAAAACACTTCAAAATCTCAAGCCTAGTAATTATTTTTCTTTCAAGACAACACAGAAAGCTCCCTGGTATAGACATCCTGTATCTTGCTGTCATAAAGTAATTAAATTTCAGCTATTTTTCTGAAGTTAACCTCTGGTGTTCCAGTTTCCATTGTTAAAATAAATACATCTAAACAGTTACGATTGTGCAGGTACATTTCAGTTCTAATTCAGTAGTGTACATGTGTTTACATTTTTAAGCTCAGTACTTTACAAACCCTTTTCAAGACACATTTCTGCACCAGCACTTTGATATACACATAACATACAGTTCTAATTCATTTGTAACACAAGCATATGAATCATGTTGACATTCACAAATGACATGTAATTATTTACAAAATTCCAGCTAGCTGGGCTGGCAGCATCTTTTTCGTGACATTTCTAGCCCCCTCGAAGACTCAAGGTAGTTTTTCAACTGACCCTTGAGACATTGCTTGAGAGGGATGAGCCTATCTGGGAATACCTTACCCCATTCCCTGCCTTGAGATACCAGCTGCCTTGGCATTGCTGACACCAGTACAGTGTTGCACAGTTCTATCATATGTCTGCAACCCTAGGCTCTGCTACAGTAATCTGGGATTTTTCTGGCTGGCTCCCTGTAGCCATAGATACCCCTTAGACTCCAACTGCTTCTTACTGCAAATACTTAGCACTGGGGCCTCCCGATCATGGTAAGGTTTCATCATGTTAACATGCTACAATTTGTGCCCCTGCCTCCAGCCTAGCAGTTCTAGCAGGTAGTTAACATCATTGGCCTTTCTTACCACTTTGAGGGGTCCCTCCCAAGCTGCCTGCAGCTTGTTGTATCTGACAGGAATGAGAACCATAACCTGTTGCCCCACAGCATACTCTCTAGCTCACGCATTCTTGTCTTACCAGCCTTTTTTCTGCTGTTGGGCTTCTGCTAGGTTCTCTTGGGCCAAGCCCATTAGTTCCCTAAGCCTTTTCCTGAGGTTTAGGACATGTACCACAACAGACTCCTTGTGGGATTCACACTCCCACTCTCACTCATCTGAATCAAATCTAGAGGTCCGCTCATCCTATGCCCATACAGCAAATCAAAGGGTGAAAAGCCTGCAGATTTCTGAGGTGCCTACCTGTAAACAAACAACAGATGGAGCAAATATCTGTCCTACTCCCTCTTAAACTGGTCTGCAAATGCCTGTAGCATGGTCTTTATTGTAGAGTTTAACCTCTCAACCAGACCATTAGTCTGGGGATGGCAGGGGATGGTCTTTAGCTGCTTCACCCGACAGTGCTTCCACAGACAAGCCCGCAAGTCTGAGATGAAATTAGCACATCTGTCAGTCAGTATTTCTTTTGGGAAACCTACCCTGCTAAAAATTTCTAACAAAGCATTTTCCACCTTTTCTGCCTTGATGGGGGACAGAGCCACTGCCTCAAGGTATCTGGTAGCATAATCTACTACCACTAGGATATACTTCTTCCCTGTGGAAGTTGGGGTACTCAGAGGCCCAACAATATCCATAGCTACCCTCTGAAATGGCTCCTCAGTCACAGCAAAGGCATCAAAGGAGCTCCTGCCTTGCCTACCTTTTGGCACTGCTCACAGCCCTGCAGTACCCTATTACATCTCTGGAAATCCCAAGCCAATAAAAGTTCTGCAAAATACATCTCTTGGTATGCTTTATTCCCATATGACCTGAAAAAAGAATATCATGGGCTATGGCTAGAAGTGCCAAACGGTAGGCTCTAGGCACTACCAACTGCTGTATTCTGTCACCCTCTAGCCTTCCCTCAGGGGTTTACTCTGTATACAGTACCCTCTGTCCCAGTATATAGATTCCTCTTCCCTTGAGAATCAGGTGCCTCACTGGCTACCTACTTCAGGCCTTGTAATGTAAGATCTGAGAACTGAGCCTGTCTCAACTCTCTCTCTTTGTAACCCTTCCTAGCTCCCCTTCTACAGGAAGACTGATATTCTTTGACAGCAGTGCCTCACTGTCACCCTGGGTACTGTTGTTCACCTCTGTCCTTGCAGTCACTCTGTCCAAGGGAACATCAGTACCCGCAAGCAGCTGTGGCTCACCTTCAGTCTCACTGCTGCAGGGTATCTCCCTTCCTGAGGTAACCATCACACCAATTCTGGCTTCAAGTGTGTGGTCTGTCTGGGTCCCCCCAGGCTAACAGACCCACATGCTTGTCTCCAAGCCTGACTGCATGTCACTGCATGCGCACAAGGTACTGCATTATCAAAATCATTCCCTAGCAGGACATCTCCAGGGATATCCTCACACACCTACTTGCTTGCTTCCTTTTCCACCCTCCCAGTCAAAGTGAACCCTAGCCAAAGGTATTTGGAATGGAGTCCCTCCTAAAGCTCTGACTGGTGTAGACTGCCCAAACAAGTAGTGCTCCTCTTTAATCATTGTAGGCTTCACAATGGTAAGGTCAGAGGCTGAGTCTCTCTTAGCAATGACCTGTTTTCCATCTAGTAAGATAGGATATAACCTCTTGTGGTAGTTTGGTACCCTTGTTGTCTCCAGACAACTTACTGCTGGCATTCTGTCATTCCCACTTCCCGACTCTCCCACCATCCCCCCCCCCACCTTGCCTCCATGGACATCTATTTGCTACATGGCCCCACTGGTTGCATTTAAAACATTTATGTGTTGCTCCTGGCCATGTACCTGAACTAGCAGCTTCCCTGCTGCTGGCGGACTGTATTAGGGCAGTTTAGGCTGCCCACCATGGGTTCCCTTAGGCCCATGAGCAGCACTGGGTATCCGTTTCTAGTGCATTTATGCACTGCTTGCTAGGTATAGGTCTCTCTTTTTCCCCAACTCATCTGTGGTATTGCATTCCCTGTCTGCTCACCAGATTCTCATGTCCTCAGGCAAAGTGCTAAGGGCTTGTTCCCTCACTAAAAGGTCTGCCAGCCCTTCAAAAGTGGTGACCTGACACCCACTCACCTATCTATGAAAATAAGTGCTTAACTCCGCAATATATTCACACATGCTTTCATCTGCCTTACGTCTATGCACACAAAGCTTTTTTTCTATAAGCTGCAGGTGTTAACTTACAACACTCTAATAGACAATTTTTAACAATATTAAAATTTAAGCAATCAACATCAGACAATTTAGAAATAGCAGTTTCAGCTTTACCATGGAGTAAGTGGGTCAGGAACCATACCCAGAGCCCTTGGTCAGCATTATACTGTTTAGATAGCCTTTCAAACATATGAATGAAACTATAAAAATTATCACCTCAGTAAATTGTGTAAGATATTTACTGACCTATGTTGCTTCTGAGGTTTGGTTACTCCCTTCTCCATTACCTCCATGACCCTGGTGGAGTCAGCATCTCCTTTTCATGTTGCCTCTGCCTCTTCTTTTCCTCAGCTTCCAGGTGTCTTAGTTTCTCATTTTCTTCAGCCTTCAGACATTTCAGTCTCTGTGCTGATTCTTTTTCTAAACACTTGGCCTCCAGTTCAAGTTTGTTTAATTTCAGATGGATTTTTAAGTCCTCTGTGGAAAGGTTGAACTGTCCATTTTCTGAGAGTTGTGCATTCCTATGGCCAGTCTGATTGTCCTCCTGGTTGCTAGTCTGTGATGCATCTGTGACTGAGGCTACAATCATCTCTGCTTTAGTCAAGTTGGCATGCACCAGTCCTTTGTCTTGGCATATCTCAGCCAACTGGGTCCTTGTCACCTTGCTATAATCCTCTGCTGTCATCCTTGCCTGCTCTCCCTGACTAATTAAGCTAACAACAACAACAACAACAAAAACAAAAAATAAAACTTTTGTGATATGAACCTCTGAATGTTCACTGTGTGGCTGATTGAGAGTACAAACACCTTCTTTAGAGACCACTGTTTACAGGCTACAGGAATTCAATATCCACACCACTGAATCCCAATATGTGGCTATCCCACCACTGCCAACCAATATATGTGATGTCCCACCACTGGCGCAGTAATCAAGGAGCCTCAATCCTCACCACTAGCACCAGTGGGGGATGTACACTGGGAAGATGACAGGTACACACACAGTATTTCCAGATGCTGCTCTCTGCATCAAGTGCAATTTCCCTTAACAACACACAGAGACCACAGTCTCTGGGACTAGTTCCTCCCTCTTTCTCCAGATCCCCAGTAAGATTCCCCACTGGCATAGCTGTAGAGTTGAGATCTCTGCTGAATGGCCAAGACCTCTAGCACTCTCTCTGTTCATCCAGTGCCTCATGTCCCTGCCCAAGTAGCTGACACACATGTGCCTGCAGCTTTGTTTTACACATGCACTTACATGGGAAAGGTGGGCGCAGGTTTGCTAGCTATGCCCCCTTCTGCCTAGACTATAAGGTAGTTGTCACTGCCACCAGCCATCTCTTTATCAGCTACTTTAAGGCCCTTAACAAAGGATGTCCAATCTTACTGTGTAATGTTATTATCAATGCAAATGGTAGTCTGACCAAAAGCAAGGCTATCAGGAGTGACCTACACAGTGTCACCAAATAAATATGAAAGTACTGTCAGAACCCAAATATGTCTCACAAATGTCAGCCACAATGATAGGTTTAATATATTTAATAATAAATAATAAAAGAACAAGAAAATACTTAGTATATAATCAAAGTAACATCTGAGTTCAAGAGCATGGAAAATATTTAAAACAACATTGCAGGAAAGTCTCAAATAAATAAAGAAAAACATCTAAATTAAGCTTTGCTATATTCCTGACTATATCAAGAGAATTACTACATCTTAGTTAACTTACAGAGCAAGCAAGGCAGATGTGGTGAGTGGATCTTCTTGTCAGGTCAAGACAAAATACAGAATACTCAGTCTCTCTCTCAGAGAGTTCTTAATTTCAAATATTCCTGCTGGGATAGCTTGCAGAATAACATAATTTCTTGTCATCTGACTCCATCCCAGGTAAAACCCACACTGATGCAGCTGGTAGCATTTAGCATTTGCCTGTGAAAATACATAGACAAGGCTTTTCTTAGATCTAAGGCAGATCCTGGAAGTCATAAAACAGTAAAACATTTCCACGTCTCAAGCCTAGTAATTATTTCTCTTTCAAGACAACACAGAGAACTTTGTAGTATAGAAATCCTGTCTTTTGCTGTGATAAAGTAATTTAATTTCAGCTATTTTTCTGAAGTTAACCTTTGGTGTTTCAGTTTCCATTGTTAAAATGTATACATCTAAACAGTTATAATAGTGCAGGTACACTTCTTTTCTAATCCAGTAGGGTACACTGTGGTTATATTTTTAAGCTCACTACTTTACAAACCCTTTTCAAGACACACATCTGTACCAGCAGTTTGATATACATGTAGCATACAGTTCTAACACATTTGTAACACAAGCATATGAATCATGTTGATATTCACAAATGACATATAATTATTTACAAAATTCCAGATAGCTGGACTGGCAGCATCTCCTTTAGTGACACCCTGTACAAAACAACTAGCTGCATATGCTAATTTTCTCTTCTGATCATTTTTGTTTTATTCAAATCAGTGCATCTTGCAGTTAGTGCAGAGGATTAAGGCTATTAGCAGTTAACAAGCTGCTTCCATTGTTTGGTTCCTTTAGTCAGCATTTGTCTAGTGAGTGACTCTGAACAATTCAGTTAAGCAGGCAGTGTTGGGATAGTTGGAAAATTAAGCTAGACTCCTAAATGGTATCATGGACCACATGCCTAGTAACTATCTAAGGACTGGCAAATCAAAAATTTATTGTGACCTAAAACAATATACTTGAACCTAGGCAAAGTTAAATTTTCAGGAAAAGGACCACAGGCCACATTAATAGACACTGTAAATCTTCTAAATGTAAGTACATACCTTACCAGGTTGTTATTCCTTTGGAGACATTTGTACAAAGCAGATCTAGAAAACAAAACAATTGATTTTACTAGCAGCTTGGCTTCCAAACTGACATTTGAAAAAGCTCCCCACCCTTCTAGACTGTTCAGTACATCATGCCCCTTGTTGTTGGCCATTACTATCATGTCCACAGTAACTGCCCTGTTTGTTCTGCTCTAGAAATAGCCGTGACTTCCTTCCAAAACTAAGACTTCTAAGATAACATGCCCTTGCTTACCGTCCACTGTTACTTTATGACTCACTTGTTTGCCACACTGCCAAGGAACTAGAGAGTCTGATGGCATTCAGATGCAGGCGTGCTGTGATTTCTAGCTGAACCTGATGTATTGGCAGTATAGTCTAATGCTTAACTTCATGCCAATTGATTATTTAGATGTAATGTTATATAAGGACTTTGGTGAATAATTGTTTCCACTCTAACATATTCAGGAAACATGCTCTCAAATTCATACTTTCTCTACAACAGTGGTCACCCTAATTTTCAAAAGAAGGGCATTGTGAAGGGACAATTAATTACAACCTCGAGAATGTGTAGTGAACTATCAGTGTTTTACAAGGAGTCAGAATTTATTAGGGAACTATTTATACAAAGGGAATATCCACCAGGTTTGGTTGACAGCTTAATAGACAAAGCGATTCGGGATAGAGATGTCAAGTATAGCCCACTATTGGGAAAAGGCTATAACTCTGGTTTTAAACAGGATGTAACTCAGGTAGAATATGACACTGCCTTTGTTCATACTTATTCCTCCACTTCCACAAAAATAGAGGAAATCATTATGAGATACTGGGTAATTTTGAAAGTGCATGAAGAAGTTAAGACTTTTATACCAGATATACCGAAAGTTATTAGAAGGAGGGACACAAACTTGAAGGAAATGTTAGAAAGAGGGGACATGATCAATGATAAAGTAAAAAATAAACTTGGCACATATAAATGTGGAAATTGTAACCAATGCAGGTACATTATTGACAAAGATGAAGTGGTTATAACAGCAAGGAAATATATGTTGAAGTGTAAGGGACATTACACTTGCAACACTTCAGGAGTGGTCTACATAGTAGTCTGTGAAACATGCAAAAGTTTTTACATTGGAAAGACAGAGAGAAACCTTAGGAAGAGGATATATGAGCACACTTATGATATTTTGAAAGCAAAAGAAACTAGTGCACTCTTTAAACATTCTGTCGGATGTCCGAATTATAAATATAAGTTTATGGTTATTGAACAGGTGACATCAGATACCCATGGAGGTAATTGGGTAACCAGACTTGAGTGTAGGGAATTGTTCTGGCAAATCAAGCTTGAGGCAGGGAAACCCCTGGGGTTAAATGATTACATTAGTATAAGTAGTGTACTCAGACTAAGGTCAGCGAAATTATAAATAGTTGGGATGAAAATTTGAATACCAAAGAGTACATTTGTCTCAATGCAACACATTCACTATGTAAATATTACATTTGATTAACTATGAATTGTGATAGGTTCACATGTTTTTAGTATATACAGATTTTTTTAAACAACAAAATATTGCATTTATCTGTATGCGGTGGAATTTTGTGTATATGTCTTTTTAAATGGGGGAATTAATGGTTGATTGAAACTGCTTTTCCATTGGGTATTTTGAAATTGCTGGTTACATTTAAGAAGCATTTCAAACATTGCATTAGGTGAAAGCACTTAACCGTTTATTATTATTGTTCTTATATTATTTTGTGCTGGATCGTATCGATTGCTACTTACTGTTTTTACTTTGCATGGAATTCATCAACTGCTGCTATTGGCATTTTATTGGGTGCTGAGTTGAATGAACTGCACCACAATTAAAGTTGGTGCTTCTAGTTGTGGAGTTTTGATTTCTTAACTTCATGCCAATGACCGGGGTTCCTGTTAAAATTATGATTAACCAGAGCAGCAGTACTTACATGAGCGAGGCTGAAGGTTTGAATTTGGTGAATATATAGAAAACCACAAGGCTTGGGTAGCTTGGAGTATTCTACTTGGTCTAAGGTACAGCTATGTTGGAGATAGTAAGTAGTAGAGCATGTAGATGTGTGTGTGTGTGGGGGGTGAAGGTCCCTTGCAAAAGTACTTCAGCGGCATTAGAAGAAGTTTTGTAATTCACTGTATTTCTTTGGCAGTCACAATTTTTGCTTTGTGTTCATTGGACTTGCACTTTTGGATAGGGAGTCCAATGAGCTAGCAAAAAAAAAAAAAAAAAACAGCTTTATTATAATGACCCTCATGGAATATTTAAAGATTAACAGTAAAAATTAGATATGGGAACAGACCCAATCTACTTTTCTTGCTGAAAATTAATTCACATAGATAAGACAGAAAACATGAACGTGCAGTTTATTTTTCAATGTAGCTATTGGCTTTTAATATTACTTTCTTCTGCTCTGCCCAGACTGAGTGGCAATGATGTGGAGATAGCCAAAGGCGATTTTACAGTCAGCATTACTGATGTATTTTAAAAGGACTGGAGTCAGTCTTACTAGACTTGACACCTTAAATCTGCCTTGGCTTCCTAAAAATTAACCAGAAATCACATGTCACAACTCCGAGGCATTTCAGCTTGTAATTCATTTTGGTAAAAAAAAACAGCTAGTAAACACTCATTTAGTAGTGCTTAGATGGTTATGTGAGAGATGTGATAGTGCACCGCTTATTCCTACTCCAGTGGGCTTTGTAATTTAGAGAGTTAGTATATATGGTACTTATCAGATGTCAGGTGATGATTGGCATAATAAAATGATGCCAGTGGAAGATGGAATTAGAAACAGACACTATAAGTATAAGTGTATATGTATGTATGTATGTATATATATATATATATATATATATATATATATATATATATTCATGTGTATCATAGAGAACACCTGAACTTATGCCTTTCATGTAGAATGCTGCTGCTTAGGTAGAGATTAAGAGTGTGTCAGTGACATAGCAGGTAGCACACCAGCCTTTAATGCTAAAGGATGTGGTTCTATTCCCATACCTGGTAGAAGGATTGCAGATACCACAATGCAGAATAAGGGGGGGGGGCTCACTCCTGGATATGTCATCCTTTAGATAAGACATTAAAGTGAGCCCCCATCTGCTTCAGTTGGTGGTAGCTCAAATGGATGTACAATATCCCATGGAGTCTATCAAAAAGAGTAAGGGTCCTTCATTTACATTTTGTTTACATGACACATTATTTACAAATTTCCATTTGTACATAGTGCTATACGTATTTAAAAATGTACAAAAGCATACAATTATTTATGTAATTGTTTTCTTATACATTTTATTGTTCTTTATACATTTTTCTTCAAACTATACGCACACTCTTTTTTGCATAACCACAGTCGAATTGTTCTTAATATTAATAATAATATCCACTTCCTGTTAATGTCATTTAATCTATATTCTTTGTTTCTATTCTTATATTATCCATATCCAATCATATCCACATTTATATTGCTACTAGCTTTTAACGGGTCTATATTAGAACATCGAAGTTTCACAACTTCAAATGTTCTGATATCAACCCCTATTCAGCGAACGCTGAAAATAGCAAAGCTGCAGAACACCGAATTTCTTCCTAGGGAAGGAATTTGGTTGGCCGTTCCTGTGGCTTCGCTACATTCAGCAATGTGGTGGAAAGTTACGGGTAGGGATCAGGTAAGTGTGCGATTGTGTGGACATGAGGGTTAGGGCTGGGTAGGTGAGTTAGGGTTAGGGTGCGGGTGAGGTGAGTGTGCGATAGTGATGGACCTTAGGGTTAGGGTATGGGTTAAGGTAAGTGGATAGCTAGTGGTGTGTGTACAGTTTAGTGTAGGGTTAGATGTAGGATTTTAGGTGTATGTGTGTGGATTGCTGTTTGTTTGGTATGTTTGTGTTGTGTGTATGTGTGTCGGAACAGCAAATTTTTTCCCTTCGAAAAAATTCGCTGTTCTGCATATTCGATGTTGTCAGCTTTCGCTGAATAGGGGTAGATATTATAACAGTTGACGTTTTAAAAAGTCGATGTTCTAATATAGACCCGCTTTTAATGTTCCCAAAAAATTTTCTTCACATAGATTTGCCCATAATTTCTTCACTCTTTTAAATTTCAAAAAAAATATTTCTTTGTTTCTTCTTCACCACAATGCAGATGTATTCTCTCTCTCGCTCTTTTCTTTTTATAAGGCATATTTGCTTTCACTGGTAATTTCTTTATCTCCAGTCTCCATAGAAAATCCAGACATTCAGTTTTTTTCTTTTTTTTTTTTTCTGCACCACTTATTTCTTTCTTTTACAGCTTTAATCTTTTTTGTGGTAAATTTTCCAGAAGGTTAACACAATAATATTGTGCCATTATATTTTTATACCATGCTTTCCAGTCTTCTTCTATCTCTTCACTCTTTGTCTTCCACATTTTCATTTTTTCTGGATAATGTTTTATTTTTTCATTGTAATTCTCCTTTTCCTTCTTATTTCTCTTTATCATCACCCCAAAATTTTCATTCTTATACTGAAAACAGCCTTACTACTAATTTCTTCTTTTTTTCATTTATCCATTTTAGTACATTATATACATTTAATGAAGCTGCAAATGCCACTGACTTTAATAACCCCAGTCCCCCTTCATCTTTATTCATATATAATACTTCTGCCTTTACTGGATTTAATCTAATACCCCTTATAAATATAAAATAACTTCTAATAATTCTAGGAATCATAAACATACTTGATAACTATACTATCTTTCCCATTAATACTGAATTTATTAAATTAGCTTATTTTATAAGACAGTTTGTATATTTTCCGTAAATAACAAATTTCTCTTAATTAATTTAGAATGGTTTTCTCAACTGTGTCCACTTATTGTTTTATGTCCAAAATTTATTCCCAATACTGAGATTTCATTCATTGTAAATTGTATTCCTTCTATCTTTAGCTTATCTCTCAAACATTACTTTTATCCTTAATTAATGTCATGCTTATTTATTTTAGTCAAGCTGCTACATAATATGTAGCTTTTTTCATCCATAGACTATTCTTAGTTATTATAACAATATCATTTGCATATGACATCAAAACTGGAATAGCTACACATTTTCATTACATACTTTCCATTTTCCTTTTTACAGTTCACCTTACTTACTGTCATATTCATAACTAAGGCAAATAAAACACCACTCATAGGACAACCTTGTCTTATCTCATTACTCATCCCTATTTCTTTACTTAACCAGCCATTTACTAGAATTCTTATTTTATTATTACTGTACCTTGTCATACAAAGTTTCTTAATTTTACTACTAAAATTATATGGCTCCGTTAATCCCCTTAATGTCTCATGCTCTGTTGAATCAGAAACTTTATTAATATGACCTGTCATAAGTTTTACATTGTCTGTTCTATTTAAAATGTCATCTACAATTTCTGTTACTATCATTAGCAATTCTTGACATCCCTTTCCTTTCATACCATATACATTTTCTTCCACTATATTTTCCATCTTGTTTTCCAATCTTTTATAAATATCTTATAATCTGTATTATTCAATGCTCTTAGTCTCCAGTTTTTTATATCTTCTTTTCACCTTTTTTTTCCATATGAATATTTCATTACACAGTTCCTTGTAATAAAAACCATCATTTAACCAATTATTCAGAACATGAAACGAATATTCTTTTTGCCATTCCATTCCATTTGTATATGTTTCATATCCTATCCTGTCTGGGCTTTCTAAACACTTTATCTGACTCATACATATTCATTTATTTTTCAGTTTCCTTATTTACTTTATCTGTTGTTTTATTTTCATATTCTATTACATTCCTTCCTTTTTATTTAATATTTCTTCCACATAATGTACTACAGTTTCCATAATCTGTTTTTTTTTCTATCTCTCCTTTTTTATTTTTTATTTCTTATGTTACACTGCTGTCTTCTTTCACGATCTTACTTAAGTATGCTGACACTTCTTCCTTTTTCCTTGTAATAAATATTGCTCTTTATATAATTATTTCTTAATATTTTCACAATTTCTTTGGTGTAATTCTTTTTCTTTATCATAATACTGTCTCTCGCATTCTTTTCTACATTTTTGAAAGCATTTTCATATATCTCTACGTACCTTTCTTTTTCTGTTTGTTTTTTCCTCTGTCATTGTAAAAACACTGTTTTATATTTTCTTTTTAAGTGTAATCCACCATTCCAACCAATTAACATAAAATGCAATCATAGTAACATGATCTTTCCATAATTTCATAACTTCTTGTTTTCCTTTTTCATTACATTTACTTTTATTCCCCTTTCCCTTTTTTATATATTCTTTATTTTCATTTATCTCACATCCTTATTGCTAAATGATCTGCAAATCCTGTTATAACTGCTTCTTCTTCTGTTATACTTATTCCTTCAGAAATGATAAAATAATCAATTTTAGATTTAAGACTATAGGTCCAGAATTCCATATAACTAAATTACCACATTTCATAACTTCTACCATTTTTCTTAAGCCCTTTCCTTTCTTTCTTCTTTTATCTCTTAAAATCACAGTTAAAATCCTGTTTTTATAATATTCATATTCACTACTACGTAATCTAGCAATTGTTGAAATAAGTTCTCCCTTTCTTTGCAAACAACATAAGCATGTAAAGTTATAATTCTGTACCCTCTTCCTTGCCATTTAAATCAATAATAGTTAATCATCCCTGTTCTTACTAACATTACATCTATTATCTTCACTGTTCTCCTACATAATACTGCTATTCCTGAATAACATTAATTTCCCAAATTCCATATTATATTCCCACCCTATCTTTTTTCTGTTTGCAGTATTTTTTCATTTGTCGAAAATCTTATGTCTTCTTGTGCAGTTATGTCTAGATTATATTTATTACACTATTCTGAAACCCCTATCCTTTTTACAATATTTTAATACTGTTTACATTTTCTGAAATAATTCTTAAATTATTAATTTCTCTTTTACTTAATTTAAAGGAACTCATTAATCCTATTGATTATATTATCTTTTACCCATTTTTTTCTTTTAAATTTATTCCTTTAAACTTCCTTTTCCTATGTTTCACTCTTTTTCCAATAGATTTTTTTTCCCTTTCAAGACATTCCAGTTTATATCTTCTACATCACCGATTTCTGAATTTTTGTCTATCTCCTTTTCATCCTCTTGCCATTTACTATTACCCTTTTGTTTTTCTAAATTGTATTCAATGTAAATTTCCAGCTCTTTTTCATTTTGTTCTATATCCTCCACCTTTTTTCACTATCATTAAGCTCTTTTCTTTACAGTCTGTCCATAAACACCCAGTTTGTTTACATTTGTAACGTTTTAGTTTACATTTATTTGCATCATATCCTGTTTTCCCACTTATATAGCATTTCTTTTTATCACACTTATTCACAAGATGTCCTTCTTTCCCACAAAATAAACCATGCTGTTGGTTGTCCCCAATATTTCACCACACCCCTATTACAATCAACATTCATAACACTTGGATTGTGCACAATTTCCATTTTCAAAACAGCATTGCAATCTCATCCCCCAGTACATAAACCCTGTTGTCATAAACCTTTGAAATGTCCATCACTTCTTTACAAGTGTTTTTTTTTAAATGTGTTTTCAATAAAGTCTTTCTTTCTACTTCTGTTCAAAACTGCATATGTATTTTTTCTGTTGCTCAGAAAAAAGCTTTTATTACATAACTATACCAAGTACTATCATTTTTTTCTTTTTTCATACTCATATACACATTTTTCCATCCCATGAACAGTCTCAAATATAATGTCACAAAAAGTCTCTTTATTTATCAAAATGAAAGCACTTACCTCTTGGACTTTCACATCCAAAGATAACATTATAGTAGTCCATACCTAGTGCCTTTTCAGTTCATTATTCTTTTTACTTTGAATTCTCACCACAAATCTCTTTTTTATTGTAATCGTTTTTTTTTTCATTCTGCTCATGGTTGCTTATGAGTGTCTCCGCATATGTTTTCTTTTCCGTTTAATGTCCCCTTTTAGGATAACCTCCAACTCTTCCTGTTGTATTTTTTTCCATTATATGTCCCCAGGAAATGTGTCTTCCATTTTACTTTGGTTTAATATCTCCTGCAGTATATTATCCCCAACCCTCCCATTTGGAGGGTTGTAGCAACACATTCTTCTTTTGCCATCTCCTCTGACTCAGCAGACAAATTATTTTGGAAAGCAACCTCCAAATCTTCTGTTACTGTGCATACATCTCCCTGTGAGCTGGCATTTGCCTCTTTTCCTTCCACCACTCTCCCTGTGCCATGCATCATCCTCCCAGCTACCACTGGAGTAGGAACGGGATGTGCACACTTAATCGTGGCTAGCACTTCTGTGATTATGAATCAGAATAGATTGTGGCAGAAGTTCCCTGATGCTCTGAAAAAAATTCCCTAGTAGTATAAATACCACATTGGCTCTCCCTGAAAAGAGGCCACTAGCCTAGTGGGACTAACTGGGTCAACAAATAAAAAAATAGACAATGAAGCTTCATTTAGAAATATTGACAATATTTTAATCACAATAACCTATGTCTGTGATATCAGCATTCAGAAAATAACATTATGTCCTGCTTGTCCTGGAAATGCTTGCATCTATATGTATATGCTTATTTATTCTTATAACCAGATTGTGAACCCTTTTCTGCCAAAACCGAGGCCATGCCCATACCCATAATCTCTGCTCATCGTTTGCAAATAATGATAGAGCAGATGCTGAACATACATGGATAAAGTCATCTCCACTAAAAAATATGATAGGTAAAAATCCTTTGGCAGGCATTTTTATAAAATGAATAGTAAGGATATCATATGGATGTTAATGCTCCAATATCTGCAATGTGGAAAACTGATCCTAGTGCTCCCTGTGAGAACTTCATGCCATATAGTCAATGATTAATGGAAGCTACTGAACTGAAACAAATGCATATAGTACTGTGTTCCGTTATATGGGATTTCAGTATGCAGACTTTCCAAGAATCAATTGAAATACTACCCGCTAGTCAAGGATTACATGTAGAATGGGCATTGATGTAAGTTCTTCACACAAATGAAGTACTTCTGTGTAGCCTACTTCAGCAGTAATGCAAAACATGATTTACATATGAACATGAACCAAACTCATAAGTCAGTGAGATATGCAGTACCATTGGAGCTACCAAAGCTACAGTCGGTAGTAATGGAGTCAACTCTGCTTTTCTTTGAATCCTGAAAAATTATACATAAACGTAGAATGAAATGTGTCTGGAACATATCATTAACAAAAGATGTTGCAAAAAATTATTATTTCACCTTTCAGAGAACAAGCAACTGAATCCTGCTTGCTCCAGTTTCTCTGGAATTGCAAGTTCATGAACAACATGCCTTTATTTGAATCACAGGGAGGTCTGCAGTCAGTGTCATTGTGATAAAGCATGCATCAGTCCTTTGTCAGGTGAATCTTTACTCTTCTGCTGTTTCCAGAAATGATGCAAAAATTTGTTTGAGGCAATACATTAAGCCTCACACAGAATTTAGTTCTACAAGTGTAGGGGTTGTATTGATTTTAATCCAAGCAGCAGTTAAGAAGTTCTTGAGAAATATTAAAAGCATTTCAAATGTGCAAAACAATTATTAAGCAACGTTTCTAAATATACATAGACCCATTTCATACACAAGAGTAGGGGAAGGTGAAACACAAAACATTTTTATGCAGTTATTAAAGTTAACTGTGTTTATGAATGGCATTTCTATTGTCATTGTCTGCAAATGTCAGACAGACTTGATTTCCTATGTAGACGGTGAACAGATATTGAGTAATTGTAGAAAGTGGTGTATAACTGACCCAGTATCAGATTTTTAGTTTCAACACCCATGCTGAATTATGAAGAGCAAGTGTCATATAACCAGTGAACTTACATCCTGTTTTACATTTAAATCATTTGAACTGTCTATTCATTTATGAGTAGCTAAATGTGACTAATGCCAGTCAGCTATGGATTTATATTGGGCTTGTCTACTGTCTTGTTAGCAATATAACAGGTGCTAACAATCAGTAATATTCTCAATGATAAATAAAGGGCATACATAGACACATCCCCCAAGTTATATAAAATGTCAGTTTTTGCTTTACCTTATCCCATCTCAAAACTAGAGAGAAACCATAATTTGTACAGTATCACTTCACAGAGGCTTGAGACATCCCATACAAAAGAAACTGCTGAATATCTCCCACCTTCCTTATAGTGATTCTTGGAATCCAGTAAAAAAGCAGTATGAAAAATCTTATGTTTCATGCCCAGCAGCTTGCAAGCCAACAATCTAGGGCTGATTATGGGAGATCTTTCTGGTGAGAAGTATTGTATGATTTTGAACTATCAAGCCTTGACAGACTTAAATCCTAACTTAAGTAGATAATATAGTTATATGTTCATAAGTTCTTAATCACAGGGTTCCAGACTGAAGGTCTTCCAGGAAAACTTACTTCCTAAATTTAGGATTGTAAATATCTGCTGCCACTCATGTGTCTAGATTCTTTTTAAAACATCCTTTGCACTTTGAGCCACTAATGTGTAATGTTAACCTATTCCAAATTATCAGAATGAGGCATGTTAATTAGTCTGTTCTCAGTTTAGTTCTATTTCATTTGACATTTATCTTTAAGTTATTATGACAGTAAGTTTTAGCACTTTGATACATTTCTAAATTGATGTTTATTCTTAAGTTCTTTAGCTTCACTGTTTTCTATGCCACTATTAATTTCCTCTGATCATGTCTATTATTAATATTCTATAAACTTAGATATTGACATGTTGTGTGTTGTAGCTCAGAATTTTCTTAGGGTAAATCCTTTTAGTGAATGTCTTTACATAAACATAAAGAGTTGTTATATTCCAACAAAGGCCATATAAAAATGTCTTTTAAAAGCTTGTTAAATTACTTTTATTTCTGATGGTGATGTTTCTTAATAAGATTCCCATTTATCCAAGTGCAGTACTGTTAAGTACTAGTCAAGTTGCCCTTGTGAGGCATTTTAAACCTAGCCAATTCCCCTTAAAGGTGACAATCAAACCCTGTACCTTGTGTCTGTGAGGTAAACATCTTAACCATTAGAGCAAACTATGGTGTGGACATATTCAGCAAAGGAGAATGTATTATTGATATCACATCCAGGTCTTTATATAACCTCCTCTAGATATGTATATTGAAATACTACAAGCCTTTTGGACATTCTGTTATAAAAAAATGCATGATTTTACATTTATCACTACTAAAATTTATACTCACGTCTGATGCTCAAGAAAATATATGTTAAGTGATTATTTTTTGTAAATCTTTGTTACTAACTAAATAAGATTCAATTTTACAATCAACTGTGCATTTTTAGCCAGAAGGAATTGTGTTTAAAGACAGAGAACACACATTGTTAAATACTAATGGTCCCAACACAGACCTCTCTGTAGGTAAAATTTATTTTTTTTTTCAGAATGGTATCCCTGAATGACAACTGATTAACTGCAGCCATCTACTTAGATGTGATTTATAGTTATACCTAATCTTTATTAATATTCTGAAAAAATGTGAAATTCATGTGAAAGAAAGTCAAATGCTTTTGCCAAATCCAAGTATACAACTCCACAAGCAATCTGAGATTTAATGCTAGTATTACTCGATTGTAAAATTCCACAAGATTTGTTAACATGGATCTGCCCTTTATGAATCCATGTTGTTATAAATCTGTGTATTCCATCTGAATATAATTTTGCTTAGATTGATGACTGATTATGCAACTTTCAAATCTTTTGCTCAAGATTAGTGTTAGGCTTACAGGCATATATTACTTAAATCAGAGTGTTTTCCCTTTTTAAAAATGGGAACAGTATGTGATTGCTTCCAAATATTTGGTACTGTACCTGTTTCAAGTGAGTTGTTGAAAAGTTTATGAGACAGTGGCAATAAATCTTTTGGTAAGTCTACTATTGGAGTGGCTGGATTTATATCAGGTCCTAAGGAGGTGTTTTTTGTTTAGTACATAATGCTCTGAATAAACTGATCTTTGAAATTTTGGGGAAGAGATCTATGTTTGAGGTAGTGTGATTTATGTTACTGCTTATCAAATGAAGACTTTTTTCTCATAAGGATACAAATAGTTAGTTAAATTAATTCACTATCTCTTTGTAATCAGTACATGAGTTCCCATTTACTGTTATTTTCATGGTGGGATTCTTGTTTTTTTTTTCTTAAATTAAGTGATACAACTGTATTATGCCTTTTTGTTTTTTATTATTTTTATTATTTTCAAATAGAACCCCCCCCCCCTTTCTTAATGTATTTCTGCAATTCTTTTCAGTTTTTTTTTATTTAGTTTCATCATATTCATAGTAGTTGTCTGGGACATCTGTACCCCTGGCCTTTTTTTTATTTGTAAGGTTGCATGAACTAAGGTGACAGTATGTTCCTGATTTACATCCTCACCCACATTCTCCATGCGCTCTCAACATCTTACAGAGTAGCAGGTCTGAGAGATGTGCCTGAAATAAGCTGACTACGGCTAGGATTCATTGTTTACCTTATTGTTTGCAAAATCCCAAAAATGCATCCCAGACTCCTTTTGTCTAAGGATATAGGTAGAACATGTGACTAGTTTGCTTTACAAGACTGGCACTGTGACACCAAGAAAATCACTTCTGACATTTCTGCGGGAATGACTGGTACTTCACCATGACTTACAGTAAATAAAGAAGATGTAACCATATATCTGAATTGCACCTTAATTAAAAGCCACTCTTCTAAACATTTTACATTTTGATTCTTAACCTAGAAGTGCTGTTTGTTTCCGTAGTGCGAGTCAGATTAAGGAGACAAGAAGAGAACACTCTCGTTGTGTAAATCTCCCCATCTTCAGTCCAGTTATTTATATATATATATATATATATATATGTATTCATATATATATATATATATATATATATATATATAGTTGTTATAAATAATTGTTGTAATAAATGTTATATATATGTATTAATTTATTTTAACATTTGTGCATTTTGATTTCTAAGTATGTTCTGATATATTACAGTTTATTAAAAGCTCTTTCTTGGGGATTTGTATGTTCTTTTTTGCTGATGTGCAAATTTTCTTATGGAAATAGAAGAGCACCCTTCTTATTCTTTGGCATGACATGGAATGTATTGCGTTTATCTGAAACAGAGCAAATAAGGAAGGCTAGTCAATGAATGGCTATATAGCATACATGTCATGCCATAGTATGGTGTCCATTAAGAACAGACATTCATTTGCCAAGAACTGAAGTTAGGAGTAACATCACTCAATATCCTGATTTCCCACCAGTTGAGCATACTATCATCAAAGTCAGAAATACAATGGTCTCACTTAGAGCAAATATTTATATGTATAATTTGTGTTTTAAGTTTGATTTAGAAACAAGAAGGAAAGGAACACTTATACCAAATAAATCTCCACAACTTCAGTCCAGTTATGTAAGTCCAAATCTGTGCATTTTTCAATAAATTACAACAGTCTGACTACACAGGTAGATGAATACTCGACTGACTGCATAACAAACAATAGCTTTACATGTAGTTTTATGCATGACAGGTAACCACAACCAAAACACCAACCAAAAGTATATCTATCTGTACAACAAATTTAAAAAGTACCATACACATATTTTCCAAACTGACAGAAAACAAACAAAAAAATATCCAATCCACATGCAAAAAATGCTACTTATTTACATGGGGTGGGGGGTCCAGTCACCCATACCCCCTTACTTTAATATGCTAACTCCATGTTTGAATGTATATGACTGCAGTACAATAACCACTATATTCAACCAAAGTACAGCCGACAACTTCACAAATCAACTAACATCACAGATGACAAAAGCTCTCCATTTCACAGTTGACAGACTGCATAGACAAAACACCGAAATGAAAACAAAATGGATGAATAAACTAAACAAAAAAATCATCCACTGATAATGCACACAAATGAGGACAACAATAAAAATGCAACAGTTTTATTTTTAGCACTTTCATCCAGAAGGGCTTCTTCAGAATAGAACCATAATGTATATTAAACAGTTATATATCAAATTCAGATGAATATCAATGACTTAATCAGCCAATCACTGAATAAACCACTAAAATTCAATTTTTTAAGTGATCTAGCATACAAATAACTATAAAAACATTTTATACATATTGTTTCATTCAATCCAATATATTTATCAGACTGCATTTTTAACTGCCATAATGTTTTCTCTTTAAAAAATTATTTTTATAACAACCACCTCCCAATCACACCCCCTTACGTTATATTCTAACTCCGGGATTGCACTACAGTGGGGAGAAGGTCATATATAACTTTCGACTAAATGAGTTTCATCCATATGAGTTTTCAGTGACGTGAGCTTTCAGTCAAGTGTGCTTAGTCAAGTGAATTTCGACCAAATGTGTTTTCGACCAAACAAAGTAGACCCATATATATTTATATATATATATATATACACACACACATATATATATATATATATATATACACACACACACACACACACATATATATATATATATATATATATATATATATATATATTTATACATACATATATATGTGTGTGTGTGTGTACTGTTACCAGTACTATTAAAGCTGATGGAAATATTTAGTACTATTCTGAGTGAATCTGGGCCTTAAGATGACAATAAAATGGCCATTAGTACTATCACACTTCATTTTGTTGTCAAAAAGAACAAACACATGAGGTATTTCTTCCATTTTTGTTGCCACTAGCAAAAATATAGGTCTAAGCATTTTTATACACTTTATTTCATTTGTCATACATTGAAATGAAGTTGAACATAATAATTAATACCACCTGATAATACACCATTGTCATTTGTTGTTCATGGTGTTAAACCAGTTTTGTTTATTGTTATCCTTCAGAGGAAAGTATTGTCTCAGTTGTTTCCTAAGCAATGCTCTGTACAAGTTCTGGAACAGAAAGAAGTCAGTTGTATAAAGCACAGATAAACTGCAGTTGTTCCAATTTTTCCAATACCATAGCTGTTGTAGACAGTCAGGTTGCAGTGCCTTTTGCTCTAAAAACTTAGAGATGTTGAGAATTTTAAGAAAACAACATTGTTTTCCTGAACAGCAAATGAGTATAATTTTTTTTTAATTATGGTATTTTCAAAAGCTTGCTGCTTTCTTTATCTGCTAAAAACCTATACTTCTGCAACATTCTATTTTTTAGTCTCTGGAATTAAGCTGGGAACTTTTCTATTTTCATTCTTGTAAAGATTTTATTTGATAAAATGCATTTTCTGCTAGTCTTGTTTTCTTATCTGACTGTTAAAAACGGCAAAATAAGTATGCTTTTGTTCTGCTGGCAAGATGTCATTGCTACATGGTCTTATGCACATTCTGAACCACAAGATTTTAGTTCCTACTAATAAATCATGTCGGGGAAGAAGATTTCTTTCTAAGGCTGTTGAAACTCTTATCCATTTTGCTACTGTTCTGGAAAGTGAAACTAAACTTCAGGGTATTTCCTTTCAGACGGCAACTGTTTTCTGTGTATTTTCTTATTTTATAAGTAAATAATATGTGTTAGAAGTTACTTAGATAAAATAATAATTGTAATAATAATAATAATAATAATAATGTTTTAGGAAGTATAATAATTTCTCATGAATCCAGAAGTTGTCCTTCACTAGAAATTAGGAAAAACTGCGGCCTGAACACTGACTCTTTTGTTTGAAATGATGCCAATAATTCTTTTTCTTGCTTTTGAAGAGAAACAGCTGTGTGTGATTCAAGTCTTCATCAGAAAGTTCTTAATGAAGTTTCCAATGAGAATAGTGCTTCTTTGTAATTTAATTAGCAGGGATTGTCTGAAGTGCACATTAGTTTGTAAATTGTGTTAGCACTTAGTGCAACCAGAAGCTACATCCTAAATCATATCTCCAGAAATCTGTTTTTGAGGGTAAACTCTCTTGGTAACAATTAGAGGAAAATTAATTAATGAATGCCTTGGATCATTTCAACATTACTTTTTTTTTTTTTGGGGGTTGTATAGGAACAACTTGGGTGGGATATTTAAGAAGTTTCTTAAAAGTGATAGCTATTTTGTTAACTGGCATGTGCTGTTCCTCCTGATTTTACTGTTTTATTTTTGTATCAGCCTCCTTCAACATTGTATAACCAACTATTACTTCTCAGAGGTTTGTGGTCTTCTGAGGTAAAAATTATATGAAATATATTGAATGAGCTGATTTGCCTGCAACTTGGTAACTAAGGACAGTAACAGACTAGTCCTCACTAGGATGCCGACAGAGAAGACATTTGACAGATTTACTTATTAAATTTGTTTATTAGGTAGAGCAGAGCAGTGATCCACATGGATATTTTTCAGACAGCCTGGGAACACTGTTTACCAAGTGACTTGCTCAGTAGCTCAAACATTGACCAAAAGGATCAGCTCCATAACAGTACACAGTATTAATTCCGTGTGCTAATTACACACTGCTTTTCGGTTTTGTTAATGTTCGTCCTTTTCAGCTTTCGATGTTTTCATCTTGGTCTTTTAAATTTTGGCGTTTTTTATTACAAGGAACTGTGTAATGAAATATTCATATGGAAAAAACGGTGAAAAGAAGACATAAAAAACTGGAGACTAAGAGCATTGAATAATACCGATGGTTTTTCGATAATGTGATGGGATCCTTCTGGCCATATTTATAAAAAGGCAGTAAAATTTCAAAATTAATAAAACAATTTAAATAATGTATTAGCAGAGTGTTTGTTTTTATGTGTATAGCAGTGGTGTAATACTTTAGCTGTCTGAAGTTCTTTAGAACCTCTGGAATACAATAGCTGCAAACTGCAGATTTCCGCATTTGTAACACAGACTGTTTACTGCCCACATTATTTACTTTTTAACTTTTGCTTGACGTCGAGGCTGCCCTGATGCTTTGGTAGCACATAGAAGTGATAGTGTGAATGTAACTATAGATCATTTGAAGATTAGTTGAACGGATAATTAATTATTTCATTTATTTATTTGCCTTTAATTTTTGGGAAGGTCTGACTGTGCAAAGTCCCTTTTCAGTTGAGGCCCAGGGAGAAAAGCTCTGCATATATGCATTTGCATGAGCTGACAGTAAAACTGTACTGTATAGCACTCAGTACTATATAACTTGAAGAGGTGATCACTTTGCTACATGAACGCTATAATATTTAAGCCCAGATACATGTATTATGCAAAGTATATACAGCGTGTAAAACCCACAGGCATTAATAGAACATTCAGCGTTAATTTACAGTGTATGTATGTTCTCCCACTGAAATTTTAGCACATCGACAGTGAGTGATGCATTTGCATATTTTACAAAGAAGCAAGAGTTCATGGTAAATTGAGGGTCATCTGTATTTGCGCTAGCTATAATAACTGGACAGACTCATCGGGCCATGAGTCGTCTTCTTCCATCATATTTATGTGTGCATATGTGTAATTCACAAGGCTGAACAACTACTGACAGGTAAGAACATCAACTCATTAGTTCAAAAAACATAAATGCTGACTGCTAAAATGTGTGACTGTAGAAATACCAAACAGTGTGTAGGAAACATACATGTAAGTGTTGGGTGGTCAGTAGTGGTACACTTTAAAAGTCAATATCTACCCATCCGTAGTGAAGTTACATATGTGGCTGAGGCCAACTGTGTGTGTGTGTGTGTGTGTGTGTGTGTGTGTGTGTGTGTGTGTGTGTGTGTGTGTGTACACCACTGCCATCATTTGTCTCAGGCAGTGTTATAGGATTGTTCATTTGCAGAAAAGGAAGCCTCTTTTGATTATCAATGGGTATTTATGTGTATGCCCTGTAGAATGAGTGTAATGGCAGGTGATATTGGGCATGTGTGAGGAAGGTGAAGGAAAAGTGTCACTGCCACACTGTAACTGTCTTGTGTTCCATTAATGACTGCACAGAGATACAACTGACCCTGGTTATATAGACAAATAGTAGTAATAGACACTATTTAGAATAAAGCAATTAAGGGCAGGGGCTTAACATCTGAGATTGGTGGGTGCTCCAATAAACATTGCAGAAGATGTTGTGACTGTTCCTCCTACTTGCCATTGCCTGGGTAGTGAATCATGTACAATGTCAGCAACTGAAGGGTGATAGGGTGATACCTTATTGCATCATTGAGGTGCATTCATTGGAATGGCCATTGAGAAGCATTCAGTTTTTGTTCAGGAAGGAGATTGGGTCAGCCATACAAAATATACAAACATTACTGTTTTCCATTAAGCAAAACCTTGTGGATCTTGTCAGTTTCAGTTGTATAGAAACCTGACTACAGTCCAATGGACATGATATTGATTAGTAGCTTGGGTGCTTGAGAAATCTAGTAGAGATGAATGGCATTCTCATCTGGGCAGGATTTATACCACTCAACT
This sequence comes from Protopterus annectens, assembly GCF_019279795.1. Classification (NCBI taxonomy): domain Eukaryota; kingdom Metazoa; phylum Chordata; order Ceratodontiformes; family Protopteridae; genus Protopterus; species Protopterus annectens. Next base: position 161,664,533 of record NC_056744.1, on the reverse strand, counting down.
GTTTCCAGACTTTTTCAGAAAGTCCATATTCTTGCTTAATATTTTAGGTGTGTTCCTCATAAAATGTATGCTTTGGGCAAAACTTTAAGGATTTGGGTTTCAGATTTCATATCCATCAGGAACTGCATACTCATGCAGAACCTATATTTCTAACAGCTTTCTGAATTTTTAAAACAATATTTAAAGTTTTTCCTTAATTTTTGGGCTTTGTCCCTCCATTATTTTTGGCTTTGTTCATATTTTTTTGTGCTAAGAGTTTGAAAGCTATGGGTGGAGTGGGGGTGCTGGTTGCAGCCTGTTCAAAGATTCATAAGTATATAGATGCGTACTAAACTGTTCACCTGTGAGGATGTCAAGAAGCTTAACCTTGCATTTCCATGTTAGTTTTTAGCTGTTAAAGCTTGCATAGAAATAATCTAGACACAGTCTGGACAAGGTTATATTTGGCCACTTGTGTGTGTGTGTGTGTGTGTGTGTGTGTGTGTGTGTGTGTGTGTGTGTGTGTGTCTGTGTGCGTGTGTGTGTGTGTGCCTGTGTGTCCGTGTGTTGCACATCTAGCTGCCATTTGGCTTCACTGACCAAGAGGAGGGGAGCAAGACATTCATGTACAAAAGAATGGGTCCCGTAGTGATGCAGGTTGCATATCCTCCCTGCCAAGGGGAAATGTCAGGCTAAATAAATTAACTTTATTGCTGGGATACTGGCAAGGACATAAGCAGCCCTCATGGCTCTCAAATGATGCCTCACACCCAAATTACTCTTGCATGGTAGGCTGCAGTTTGATTGGTGCCAACAAGAATAAAAGTTAAAAGAAAATAGTGGATCTGGCATTGATTTCATTGTAGATCTGTGACCAGGCTTTTTTACTGAAGGGAAGGGTAATATAGCACCTGCACTCTGTGCGTGGAACAGCAAGTCACCTGGTTGTTGTGCAAACTGTGCCATTCATGTATTGTTTAATGTCATCTAAGTCCTACTCCACATATAAGCTTGTGTGATGTTTCATATGTGAGTGGCTTCCTTCCTTTGACATAACCCCAGCACCTCATTTCACCCTGATGCTCTTTGAAGCAGAGGCAGTTAAAAGTGTTTATTATGATCTGCTGTCAGACAAAGTGCATGTGTGTTTCTTCCACTTCTGCCAGATTATTTGTCAGACATCAAAGTACTGTGGAATGTTACAACTGTGCGGTAAGGCTGTCAAAAGTTAATAAATTTATGTCAAAAATGATGGGTTTGGCTTTCCTGACATTATGTGTGTCTGTTAATTTTAAGCTGTTGAAAGATGGGCTGCCTGATAGCTCCTCTCTGTTTCCTACATGGAACAGCATTACTTGTGTGGTTGCTTGTGCACATTCGTGACCTGGCTTACAGTTACTCCATGTCTGCCATTACCATTATTCACCTGTAGTCCCTGGAAAATGTATCTCCTCCAAGCACACAAGTTGCCTCACACACAGAATATAATTGGGGTGTGGCACAGCCATTTGTAGTGTTTCCTGAGCGGCCATCTGCCCAACATATCTGCTGTAACGGATACTCTTGTACATGAAAAAGGCAGAGTGTAGGATATGCATGCCAGTGCCTCATCCTGTGTGCTTGTGAAAGAAATAAGAATATTTGAAACTGATCCCGAGTCGCCTTTTGTGTATGAAACTATGGAGTATCTTTGTTTGAATGCACTGAATCTACAGGTATAATCTTTGCTTGGTTATGTTTGGATGTGTTATTTTTTGTGGTGGTTAGTAAACGTGCATTGTGTTCCTTTGGAATATTTTGTGTTAACATTCTGTGTGGTCATTGAAAGATGAATTTGGTTGCTATATTCATACTTTTGTGAGACCTGATGATATAATCGTGTAGGTATGCAAGGCACAGATGATACCAGCTGGCAACTGGGATGGCACAGCACATTCTGACTCTTAAGTAACTCCAAATAATGAAGATCAGAAAGCCATTGGGAATCAGAAAACAAAGTATATGGACTGTGGAGGAATGAAGGATAGATTTCCTGTCAATACATTTCATGAAATGTGCCCCCACCCCACCCCCACGTCTACTGAAGTATTATTCCCCAGATAGGCTTGGATGCAGCCTACACATGCTGTAAAGATAATGGCTTTGTACTACAATAAATAAATGTAGGATTGGCACATTTGAAAAACAAGCAGTCACTGCCACCAACAGTACTGATCATGTATTACTAATGGTAGACTTTTATGAAGGGCTATGCTAAAATTATATATGGTGGCTGCTCCTTTGACCTACAGGTTGTACAAAGAAGGGACTTCACATTTTGTTAAAAAATTACAGTTTACTTCAGGGTCACTTTTCTGGCCAGTCACAGATCACAATACCTGCATTTGTACTTTTCTGATAAAAAAAACAAAAAAACACATGATTCATCTATAAAGAACAACAAGAAGAAATAGGAGTGACAGGCTTTGTTATTTAGATAAGTTCGAAAATCTGTGTCTGTTCTTAGTGCCGTATAATTTCTGAAGCGATCCATGCATTGTAGTCCAAGCCTTAAAAGGTCATCAGGATTGTTGGTTACCAGGGATGATCTGTGTCTCACAGTGCCATAGTCTAGGGTGCAGTCCTGACCTCTGGTCAGTGTCAGTGACAAGTTTGCATGTTATCTCTATGTCTGCTTTGGTTTACCCTAAGCAGTCCAGTTTCATTCCACATCCCATTTGGCTACTGCAGACTATATATATGTATTGCAGGTACTGTTTCCTTTGTAGTCTGGTCATGTTTGAAAACGGTATGTGGTCCACTTCATTTACCGCAATCAGGGCCAAAGCCTGTACTTCCATGGGGCTATCCATTGCATTTTAATCTTTCTTTAGCACATAGAAGGGAAACTGTGTTTAGACTATTCAGAGAGACTGTAAAGTAAAAAGAGAAATCTGGGGGGAATTTTTGCTTGTTAATACTTTTCTTACATCAGTCCTTTCAATGACAGAAAACAGGAAGCTACAGCATAAAAATAAACAGCTATTCTGATAAATCTGCTACCTTTGGGAAAAGTGGAGTTATTTGTTTTATAACAAAAAAGAAAAGTGTCAACATAAAATAATAGTGCTGTCCAAGTAAAGATACCTTTCTGTGCTGGTGTACAAGTTTAATAGACAGCTCATGCCATTAGAAGTATGCTGACAAAGAATTTTAAATTGAGTTTTCTTCCATGGCTAAGTGAACTGCATAATCTGCATCCCTGTCATTCAGCCAAAAGCAGATTTGGTGTAGCTATACTTGGCAGACTGAGAGCAAGTAAGAGCCTTGCATATGATGGGACCAATTGTATCTGGTCAGGATGTACTGATGTGGATAATTGCAGCATGTCGGAGAAATGTAGAAATACCCTTTCTTATTCTCTTTGTCACACCAGAACTGCCCTATCCCAGTAATCTTTAGTGCTTGAATACTAACTCGGACATGAATGAATGCATAGTAGAGTTGAATATTTAATATGGTATAAAGGCTGACTTATGTAAAGGATCCAGATAGCTAACTAAATTTGGAGTAAACTTTTTTTGTACAGATCGCAATGGATAAACTGCTTATTATAAACCAAACTGTGTGTGGTCTTTCCTCAGTTATGCTTGTGTCTACATTTACATTCAAAAATGTTCATTCCCAGTATGTAATTTTAGAACAAAGGAAACATTATATGACCCAGTGGTTAAAGCACATGCTTCTAAAGTAGGTGGAATCAGAGTCGTTCCCAACGAAAGACAAAGACTGTTTTAAAGGCCTCGGGCAAATCAATATGCCTCTACACAAACTACACACAACCATGAAAATTAGGAAACATGAGATACTGCTAGAATCAAAACACACTGCATCTGAAATGAATAATCATAAGTAATAAGCTACTGTGAACACTAAATAAATTATTATTCTCTGCTGTGGTGTTAGCCACATGAAAGGTGTAGATGGACCTTTGCAGAGTAACCATGGTTTATATAATTACATTTTTTTTTCAGTTTGTTAATTTTGGGAATGAGTTTTGTAGTAACTATGGCAGAATCTTTCCTTAGTTCTCAGTTTGCCTACAAGGTTTGAATGCATTCCACAACACAGTGCGGGAAAGGCAGACTTCAACTCTTGTGCCAAGTTACACTTTTTAAACTAAAGTTCTTTCACTTTAATATCTGCATGTGCGTGTGACTGGGAGCAGGCAGCAGTTATAATTTCCATAGGGAATGAAATAAGGACTAACTTTAGATTTGTTCCAGCAAGGAAACCCAGTGATGGAAGATTTTCCATTTGAAAATCTTGGAAGTCTTGCCTCTTATTCATTAGTAAAAAGGGGACTTATATGAGGAGATTTTATGGAGTATTTTTGTACTTTGCTTGAAAAAGAACAGAAGTTTGTATTCTTATGTTTTAGAACCAGTTATCCTATGTAAATATTTATGTATGTCTGAATAAATATTATAAATATTAAATGTATTTATATATATATATATATATATATATATATATGTATACACGTATTACATTTGCGCATGCAGACATATAGGCACTCGCGCACACACACACACACACACACACACACACACACACACACACACACACACACACACACACACACACACACACACACACACACATATATATTTATAATTCACACGTGTGTGATTGTGTGTGTGTCTATGAGTGTGTGGGCATTTTTATTTATATATACCTTGTCATGTGCTAAACAGCTAGGTGGATTAGCCAATGGTACCTTTTAACCACAACCTTATCATGTGGCAAGACTACAGGAGGAAAACTTTTACACTGACATCTGTCAATGAAATGTTATATTATAGTCATAAATGCAGAAGAGAAATCATACAATGGTATTATTCAAAATGGCAGGAGTGGCCAGAGAATGAAATGACTGCATTATGTAACACAAGGGGAAAACATTAATAATGAAGAAAGGTAGTTACACATGTTCATCATACTGATCACTCCTGCAGCAGCCTTAGCTATTTAGGGATTATAGCCTGTCAAGTATACAACAGATGGCCAGCTTCTAAAGTTTCAGGGCACCTTCATTGCCCCCAAACTGTCTGGCAGCTCAAGCTGAGTTGACTAAAAGACAAGTTTGGGTGCCAAGCCCTTCTGAGCTTTACTGCCGCCAAAGATTGAGCAACTGTTGAGGCTTTTAAGGATCAAGGATCGGCATGTGCTTTTCATTTGCTGGGCAGATAAGTTCCATTGTATATTTTTTGTTTATTATTAATATTTTCCTCTTCAGTAAAGTTATTTTAAAGCTAGGGTTTGTGTTTCAATGTACTGTCATGACACTGTACAGTACTTTTAAATGAGAGTGCTCTTTTTTCCAGTCAGTTTAAAAGTTGTTTAAAATAACTGAAAAAAAAAAACATTTTTTTTTCTCTGGAGAAATTGTGTTTGTTTTACTTTATGGAGCTGGTGAAGTCTTTTAAAATGCTATTTACTGTTTTTGTATTTTGAAGAAAAGGAACTTTTAAAGAATTTTGTTTTTTACCATTATTTGCTGCTTGTTTTCCCCCAGGAAAGAGGCATGATTTTCGTCTTGAAAACAGAACACTTTGTCAATCCCATGGTCGGTCATTCTTCCAGATAGAAAAAGAAAAATGTTAAGCAAACACCCTTACAGCAGATTAACATTTGCCTCAACCACAGGTAGGTGACTCTGCTGTGGCCATTTGTTGTACTTCAGTTCATTCATCTTTTACCCCAGATCCCTCTGGTGTAGCACCTACAATCACTATGGACTTGGGGTTAGCCACATCCTCTGCAGTTGTTTGGGTCCCCTCAATGGCAAGAGAAAGACACTGCTGTCAGTCCTAGGAGAAGGAACAGGGAAGACTTTCCTGTTTTTGTCAGAATGTTCTTACCCATCCCTGGGGAAGCTGCTGCTACCATAAATAACACTGATGGTCCCAGTTTTCCTGTCAAAAATAACTCCAGAAAACGTAGCATGAATCTACCCCTCCTCAAATTTCCTTTGAGATGAGTAGTTTCCTGTGTCCAGCTCAGGGTATAATTCAGGCCGTTGATACTTCTTGTAAAGTAGCCTCTGGTAAAAGAATGAGGGATACCTCCTTTCCTGAAGAGATTCCAGTTTCTGAATCTGGACAAGAGAATGTAAGAAGAAATGGCAAGGGGGTTCCAAGACAAATTCTGGAAACTTCCAAAACCAAGGGAAGTCCAATAAGTCAGAATGACTATTTATTTAAGAGACTTTGTTCCCCCTCCCATCCTGGGAGCCCCTTTTCTCTTTTTCTAGAAAGTCTGAATCTGCACTTTTCTCTTTGGCAAAAGAAAGTTTCAGACAAATGAGCTGTGAAGCCCATTCATCATGGTTACAGTGGGAGGACATTCCTCCTTTTCTGGGGATAATTCCTCCTTTTCCAGACCACATGAGAACAGACCAGTCTTATATTTCTACCTGTCCTTCATCACATGCTGTCCCAGGTGGTGAAGGAGCCTCTTTCCCCTTTCCCAAATGAGAAGGGGCTTTATTCAATGATGTGTTAGTGCCAAAGAAAGAAAATACTTGGAGATCAGTTCTACATCTTTCTTTCGTAAACCTGTTTGTGATAGTGACCAAATTCAAAATTATCAAGAGAAGAAAATCCCCTTTTTCGCTAAAGGTGTTCTTATAAAAACGTAAAGTAAATGAGTAAAAATGTCAGTGCACCAACAAGGCACGCCACAAACAAAATAAAAATGCTATTCTATAATGAATTAAAACATAGACTCCCATAAAACAATGGCCATACAAAGAACGAAAAGTGCTTTCAGCTATTAGCCTTCTTCAGTTCGTATGAGTCTTTGTACTGAAAGTGTTGAATTAAAGTGTGTCTCCTCCAATCAACATACAGATTCCTTACACACCTCCTATTAAAGCCAATCATTATATAATGCAGGGACAAGCCCCATTTGTCTATTTAACAATCAGGCGCCTATTTTTTAACACAGGTTTTAATGGAACCATTGCATTTAAACCTGGTGATTTGTGGGTTTTCCAGTTCCTGTATCTGGACAAAAGAATGTAAGAAGAAATGGCAAGGGGGTTCCAAGACAAATTCTGGAAACTTCCAAAACCAAGGGTAGTCCAACTTTTGTTTCTGTTAGATTTTTTATGTCACCCCCTCTATAACTCTGTGGAGTGAGTTCTATAACTTGAAAGAGAAATATGTGGATTGGAAAGTTTTTAACATGACTCGCTAAACTGTTTTGTGTGTTTAGATGTCCTATATCACTTAAATGTCTAACATTACAGTCTTTAAACCGTTGGTCCATTTTGCCTACATAAAAGGCAGAACACTGTTGGCAGGTAGCAATATAAACCAAATGTTGGCAATTGCATGTCACGGATAAGTGGAAGTGATACTATTTTCCTGTATTTGGATGTTTGAAGCTCGAGGCTTGATTAATATACGGACAAGCTTTACATCTTCCACGTCTTTGTTCCTAAGTTATTCTCCATAGGTTTGGACATAAAACCATCCTTATTACAGAGTAATCATTTCAGGTTCTTCCTGTTCTTGAATGTAAATCTGGGTTGATCACCCACCAGTTCTTTTATCTTTTCATCTTCCATTAATATGGGCCAATACTTTTTGACTACTTCGCATATCTGTGTACTATCTGTAATAGTAGATTGTAAATGTTGAGTTGACGTTACATTTCTATTTAATTGTACTACTTCAGATGTTAATTCATAGTAGTAAGGACTCCCTTTGGTATTCATTAAGGTTTTTAAATCCACAGGCATATTTAGATCCTTCTCTTTGTAGCCACATCTCTGTAGATGTCCTTTCAACAAATCACATTCTTTCCTGAAAGTTTCCTCCTCTGTACATAACCTGGAAATACGCATTGCTTGGTTGCTCATTATATTTTTATAAATATGTCTTGGATGCATACTTTGTCGATTTAAATAATAGTTCCTTCAAGTATCTTTGCGATGTAATTCTGTACATAAGCCTTGTTCTTGTGAATGCTTCAATTTCACTTCAAAAATTCAATTTCTTTGTCAGAATAGTTAACTGTAAACCTAAGGAAATCCGTTGATGAATGCAAATAGTCGACAAATTACTTTAGTTCATTTTCCTCTCCAATCCACACAATCAGTATATCATCAACAAATCGTCCGTAATATAAAAGGTGTGTCAACCATGGATTACTAAAATGTAATACTTTTTGTTGCTGCCATTGTGCAAGAACCATGTTTGAATAGGTATTAGTACAAGGTGTGCCCATGGCTGCACCCCATGTTTGCAAATAACACATATTCCCATATAAGAATATGTCATTTTGTAGGATGATTTCCAGGAGATAACAAATATGATCAATATTGAATCTCATCTCCATAGCAATAGCGCTTATAGATTCAATCCCATATTCGTGCGGAATAACTGTAAAAAGACTGTTCGCATCCATAGTCACTAGTAACAAATGGGTTCCATTCTTTAAGTTCTTCATTTTGTTTGATAGATCTTTTAAAAAATTCCATTTGATAGATCTTTTAAAAAATTCCTAGTATCCTTAATAACTGTATCTATATTAACTAAATGTGGTTTTAACTCATTCTCCACAAACTTAGAGAGAGGCTCTGTCACCCAACCACGTCCTGCAACAATCGGACGTAGAAGTGGGTCTGTTGGATCTTTGTGCACTTTTGGTAGCCCACTAATGATGGGAATAGTTGGATGGGCAAAACTGAAAAAGTCATATAATTCTTGGCTAATTCTTCTTTCCATTAATAGCTCATAAAGGTTTTCATTCACCTGCTTTATCATTTTTTCTTGAATTTGTTTAGATATGACCCAATAGGTTTGTGAATCTTGTAGCATAAACATCATTTTGCATTTATACCAATCTGCATCCATCACCACTAATGCACCACCTTTATTTGCCAGTTTAAAAACTAGATCTTGTCTTTCTTGTAACTTCCTTAATGCCTCTATCTTACCTTGAGTCATGTTATCAAACTGTTTCCCTTTCCTTTGACTTTCTCTTAGCTTGGTAACTTCAGTTTCACATAAACGAATGAAGGTTTCAACTGTTGGATGATTGGCAGGCACAAACAAACTCGGTTTCTTATATGTCACTTGTGAGGAAATATTACTACTGCCTCCAAAAACTGTTTTCAGTGTTAAATTCCTTCCAAATTTTTTGATATCAATACAAAATTCACTCATATCTTAAGACAAAGATGGAATAAATGTTAGTCCCTTCAATAAGATATTAATGTTTTCTGCATCTAAGTGCATACTTGACAAATTAATAACCAAATTCTGTTCATCTGCATTTACTATTAGAACTTCTTTCTGTTGCGTTCTTGACTCTGCGTTCAACTGTTTCTCCTTATATTTTCTTTTACTGGGACCGGAAATTGGTAGAAAAAAGATGCATGCATGATGATAAGATGCCATTACAACAGAGGTTATCTGCTTATGATAGTAAACTTAAAGCTCAGAAGATGAAAAAACTAACACAAGATTACAAGGACTTCAAAGAAGGGAACATCTTTGAGTGGCTGAGAGAACACAGGAAAATGTATTTGACACTACTAATAAAATTGTATCAGATACAGCTGAGCAGTCAATATCAGTTACAGCAGTCAACAATGTCAATAATTTGCCATTACAGTTTCAAATAATAATTCTAAGGGAAATTCTACATTGAATGCTGCAGCCAAAATATTTGATTTTAAAGCCAAGAATGTCACAGCAGAGGCTACAGCCAGTACTTCCACGGGCACCAAACCGAAAGATGGAGCTAATCATGCATCTTTTTTCTACCAGTTTCCTGTCCCAGTAAAAGAAAATATAAGGAGAAACAGTTGAACACCGAGTCAAGAACGCAAGAGAAAGAAGTTCTAATAGCAAATGCAGATTAACAGAATTTGGTTTTTAATTTGTCAAGTGTGCACTTAGATGCAGAAAGCATTAATATCTTATCGAAGGGACTAACATTTATTCCATCTTTGTCTTCAGATTTGAGTGAATTTTGTATTGATATCAAAAAGTTTGGAAGGAATTTAACACGAAAAACAATTTCTGGAGGCAATAGTAATAGTTCCTCACAAGTGACATATAAGAGACCATTTGTTTGTGCCTGCCAGTCATCCAACAGTTGAAACCTTCATTCGTTTATGTGAAACTGAAGTTGCCAAGCTAGGAGAAGGTCAAAGTAAAGTGAAACAATTTGTGAACATGACTCAAGGTGAGAGAGAGAGGCGTTAAGGAAGTTACAAGAAAGACAAGATCTAGTTTTTAAACTGGCAGATAAAGGTGGTGCATTAGTGGTGATGGATGCAGATTGGTATAAACGCAAAATGATGTTTATGCTACAAGATTCACAAACCTATCGGGTCATATCTAAACAAATTAAAGAAAAATGATAAAGCAGGTGAATGAAAACCTTTATGAGCTATTAATGGAAAGAAGAATTAGCCAAGAATTATATGACTTTTTCAGTTTTGCCCATCCAACTATTCCCATCATTAGTGGGCTACCAAAAGTGCACAAAGATTCAACAGACCCACCTCTACATCCGATTGTTGCAGGATGTGGTTGGTTGACAATGCCTCTCTCTGTTTGTGGAGAATGAGTTAAAACTACATTTAGTTAATATAGATACAGTTATCAAGGATACTGGGAATTTTTTAAAAGATCTATCAAACAAAATGAAAAACTTAAAGAATGGAACCCATTTGTTACTAGTGACTATGGATGTGAGCAGTCTTTTTACAGTTATTCTGCACGAATATGGGATTGAATCTATAAGAGATATTGCTAGAGAGATGAGATTCAATGTTGATCTTATTTGTTATCTCCTGAAAATCATCCTACAAAATAACATATTCTTATATGGGAATATGTGCTATTTGCAAACATGGGGTGTAGCCATAGGCACACCTTGTGCTAATACCTATTCAAACATGGTTCTTGCACAATGGGAACAACAAAAAGTATTACATTTTAGTAATCCATGGTTGAGACACTTTTTATATTACGGACTATTTGTTGATGATATACTGATTGTGTGGACTGGAGAGGAAAATTAACTAAAGTCATTTCTCGACTATTTGCATTCATCAACGGATTTCCTTAGGTTTACAGTTAACTATTCTGACAAAGAAATTTAAATTTTGGATATGAAATTGAAGTAGTCTCAAGAACAAGGCTTATGTACAGAATTACATCGCAAAGATACGTGGAGGAACCATTATTTACATCGACAAAGTATGCATCCAAGACATATTCATAAATATATAATGAGCTACCAAGCAATGCATATTTCCAGGTTATGTACAGAGGAAGAAACTTTCAGGAAAGAATGTGATTTGTTGAAAGGACATCTACAGAGATGTGGCTACAAAGAGAAGGACCTAAATATGCCTATGGATTTAAACACCTTAAGGAATACCAAAGGGAGTCCTTACTACAATGAATGAACATCTGAAGTAGTACAATTAAATAGAACTGGAATGTCAACTCAACATCTACAATGTACTCTTACGTATTGGCCCATATTAATGGAAGATGAAAAGATAAAAGAACTGGTGGGTGATCAACCCAGATTTACATTCAAGAACAGGAGGAACCTGAAACATTTACTCTGTAATAAGGATTGTTTTATGTCCAAAGCTATGGAGAATAACTTAGGAACAAAGAAATGTGGAAGTTGTAAAGCTTGTCCATATATTAATCAAGCCTCGAGCTTCAAACATCCAAATACAGGAAAATATTATCATTTCCGGTTATCCGCAACATGCAATAGCCAACATTTGGTTTATATTGCTACCTGCCAACACTGTTCTGCCTTTTACGTGATATAGTACATACAAGCACACAAAACAGTTTAGCAAGTTATGTTAAAATCTTTCCTACCAACATATATCTCCTTCAAGTTGTAAAACTCACTCTACAGAGTCATGTGGGGGGGGGGGGTGACATAAAAAATCTAACAGAAACAAAAGAAGTAAAATGGATTATGAATTTAAAAGCCCACAAATCACCAGGTTTAAATGCAATGGTTCCATTAAAACCTGTGTTACAAAATAGGCACCTGATTGTTAAATAGACAAATGGGGCTTGTCCCTGCATTATATGATGACTGGCTTTAATAGGAGGTGTGTAAGGAACCTGTATGTTGATTGGAGGAGACACACTTTAATTCAACACTTTCAATACAAAGACTCATACGAAGTGAAGAAGGCTAATAGCTGAAAGCGCTTTTCGTTCTTTGTATGGCCATTGTTTTATGGGAGTCTATGTTTTATTTCATTATAGAATAGCGTTTTTATTTTGTTTGTGGCGTTGTTGGTGCACTGAGATTTTTACTCATTTGCTTTATGTTTTTTATCAAAACACCTTTAGCAAAAAGGGGGATTTTCTTCTCTTGGTATTTTATTTGTTTTCCCTTTTCGCACTTGGCTGACACTGCTAACGACAAGGATTTAATGAAAAGCAAAGCAGTTACAGGTTTTATAGGAGATTCTGTGAATCCCCTCTTACACTTTAATCCAGAAACTGGTGTTACAGAAGACTTATGTGAAACAGGTTTAACAGAGAATTTTGAAAAGATATATAAGGAAGTTGAAGGTTTTTCGTTTAAAAAGACTGTTATGGCAACGTTTTCATTTTCAAATGTGCCTGCAACATAAAATCATCCTGAGAGGTATGAGAGTAAAATGTTTACCTACATATGGCAACAGCCACCCTGAATTACTAGCTAGATGGCAAAGTATACATTTAAAAATGAGCTTTAGTTATTTACGTTTACTAATAGAGCATTTTAAACTGGAAGAAGAGCAAGCAGCTGATCTGAGTAGACTAAAACAAACTGAATTGGAAGGGTTGGAGTTATCTGAACCCAATATGAATAAATTAGAAGCATTACAACAAAGGTTATCTGCTTATGATGGTAAATGTAAAGCTCAGAAAATGAAAAAACTAAGATGAGATTACAAGGACTTCAAAGAAGGGAAAGTCTTTGAGTGGCCGAGAGAACACAGGCAAAATGTATTTGACACTACTAATAAAATTATATCAGATACAGCTGAGCAGTCAGTATCAGTTACAGCAGTCAACAATATCAATAATTTGCTATTACAGTTTTCAAATAATAATTCTAAGGGAAATTCTACATTGAATGCTGCAGCCAAAATATTTGATTTTAAAGCTCAGAATGTCACAGCAGATACTACACCCAGTACCTCCACGGACACCAAACCGAAAGATGTAGCTAATCATGCATCTTTTTTCTACCAGTTTCCAGTCCCAGTAAAAGAAAATATAAGGAGAAGCAGTCAAACGCAGAGTCAAGAACGCAAGAGAAGTAAGTTCTAATAGTAAATGCAGATGAACAGAATTTGGTTAATTTGTCGCGTGCACTTCGATGCAGAAAGCATTAATATCTTATCGAAGGGACTAACATTTATTCCATCTTTGTCTTCATATTTGAGTGAAATTTGTATTGATATCAAAAAGTTTGGAAGGAATTTAACACTGAGAACAATTTTTAGAAGCAATAGTAATATTTCCTCACAAGTGACATATAAGAGACCGAGTATGTTTGTGCCTGCCAATCATTAACAGTTGAAACCTTCATTCATTTATGTGAAACTGAAGTTGCCAAGCTAAGAGAAAGTCAAAGGAAAGGGAAACAGTTTGTAAACATGACTCAAGGTGAGAGAGAGGCATTAAGGAAGTTGCAAGAATGACAAGATCTAGTTTTTAAACCAGCAGATAAAGGTTGTGCATTAGTGGTGATGGATGCAGATTGGTATAAACGCAAAATGATGTTTATGCTACAAGATTCACAAACCTATTGGTTCATATCTAAACAAATTCAAGAAAAAATGATAAAGCAGGTGAATGAAAACCTTTATGAGCTATTAATGGAAAGAAGAATTAGCCAAGAATTATATGACTTTTTCAGTTTTGCCCATCCAACTATTCCCATCATTAGTGGGCTACCAAAAGTGCACAAAGATCCAACAGACCCACCTGTACATCCGATTGTTGCAGGACGTGGTTGGGTGACAGAGCCTCTCTCTATGTTTGTGGAGAATTAGTTAAAACCACATTTAGTTAATATAGATACAGTTATCAAGAATACTGGGAATTTTTAAAAAGATCTATCAAACAAAATGAAGAACTTAAAGAATGGAACCCATTTTTTACTAGGGACTATGGATGTGAACAATCTTTTTACAGTTACTCCGCATGAATATGGGATTGAATCTATAAGAGCTATTGCCAGAGAGATGAGATTCAATGTTGATCTTATTTGTTATCTCCTGGAAATCATCCTACAAAATAACATATTCTTATATGGGAATATGTGTTATTTGCAAACATGGGGTGTAGCCATGGGCACACCTTGTGCTAATACCTATTCAAACATGGTTCTTGCAGAATGGGAATAACAAAAAGTATTACATTTTTGAAATCCATGGTTGAGACACCTTTTATATTACAGACAATTTGTTGATGATATACTGATTGTGTGGACTGGAGAGGAAAATGAACTAAAGTCATTTGTCGACTATTTGCATTCATCAATGGATTTCCTTAGGTTTACAATTAACTATTCTGACAAAGAAATTAAATTTTTTTATGTGAAATTGAAGTATTCTCAAGACCAAGGCTTATGTACAGAATTACATCACAAAGATACTTGGAGGAACCATTATTTACATTGACAAAGTATGCATCCAAGACATATTTATAAAAATATAATGAGCAACCAAGCAATGCATATTTCCAGGTTATGTACAGAGGAAGAAACTTTCAGGAAAGAATGTGATTTGTTCAAAGGACATCTACAGAGACGTGGCTACAAAGAGAAGGACCTAAATATGCCTATGGATTTAAACACCTTAAGGAATACCAAAGGGAGTCCTTACTACAATGAATTAACATCTGAAGTAGTACAATTAAATAGAACTGGAACGTCAACTCAACATTTACAATGTACTTTTACTTATAGTGCAGATAGTACACAGATATGTGAAGTAGTCAAAAAGTATTAGCCCATATTAATGGAAGATGAAAGATAAATGAACTGGTGGGTGATTAACACAGATTTACATTCAAGAACAGGAAGAACCTGAAATGATTACTCTGTAATAAGGATGGTTTTATGTCCAAACCTATGGAGAATAACTTAGGAACAAAGAAATGTGGAAGATGTAAAGCTTGTCCATATATTAAGTAGAAAAGCACTGATTCGCAACAAAAGAGAAAATATTCCACAGAGTTTATTTGTCGAACTAGCGACTGAATAAAAACAATAAAAACCATAAAATTGTAAAGCGCTTTTTGTCTGGATTAATATCCAGACTTCTTCAGACTCTGTGGAATATTTTCTCTTTTGTTGCGAATCAGTGCTTTTCTACTTAGTGGTTGGAGTTTCGTTTATTGGTGTTAATTTGTCCATATATTAATCAAGCCTCAAGCTTCAAACATCCAAATACAGGAAAATATTATCACTTCTGGTTATCTGCGACATGTAATAGCCAACATTTGGTTTATATTGCTGCCTGCCAACAGTGTTTTGTTTTTTATGTAGGTAAAACAGACCAATGGTTTAAAGACCGTATTCTTAGACATTTACGTGATATAGTACATCTAAACACACAAAACAGTTTAGCGAGTCATGTTAAAAACTTTCCTACCCACATATTTCTCTTTCACGTTATAGAACTCAGTACACAGAGTCATAGAGGGGGTGACATAAAAAAATCTAACAGAAACAAAAGAAGTAAAATGGATTATGAATTTAAAAGCCCACACATCACCAGGTTTAAATGCAATGGTTCCATTAAAACCTGTGTTAAAAAATAGGCGCCTGATTGTTAAATAGACAAATGGGGCTTGTCCCTGCAGTATATGATTGGCTTTAATAGAAGGTGTGTAAGGAATCTGTATGTTGATTTGAGGAGACACACTTTAATTTAACACTTTCAATATAAAGACTGATACGAACTGAAGAAGGCTAATAGCTGAAAGCGCTTTTTGTTCTTTGTATGGCCATTGTTTTATGGGAGTCTATATTTTAATTCATTAAAGAATTGCATTTTTATTTTGTTTGTGGCATGCCTTGTTGGTGCACTGAGATTTTTTCTCAAATTCAAAATTATGTCACCTCACAACTTGATTTAAAAGATGCGCATCATCACATTCTGTTCATCCAGACTTCAGGTGTTTCTTAAGGTTTTGTGTGTCGGGGCTACATTATCAGTTCTCTTTCTTACCCACTGCCTTGCACTTTGGGTTATCCACTGCATTAAGAGTGTTCACAAAGTGTATAGCTCCAGTTACAGCTCATTGCAAGCTATAGGGTGTCCACATTTTCCATATTTAGATGACTTAATTATTTTTTCAGAGTCTTTTTCAGAATGTCAGGAATATCACTGCTGGGTGAGAGATCTTTTACACAAGCTGGGATTCCAAGAGAACATTCAAAAGTTTTTCTTGGCACCTTCTTACAGGATTGTGTTTCTGGGATGACAATAGAGACCACAGTTCAACGAGCTTTTCTACTACAAGAAGAAAGATCTTTGTCTTGATCTATTTCTGTGGATTTGCACTCAGACTTTAGTCATTTTGAGAGAATACCTCAAGATTTGGGGTCTAATGGTTTCTTTGATTCTCATGATACCCCTGGCAAAACCCACTTGAGAAAAATCTCAGCACCAACACCCCTTGTCTTTTTAGATCCCAGTGCTGGGATTTGTCAGTAGAGAAATAATTTGGTGGAGGCAACTGATATCCCTAAATCCAGGTCTTCCCTTCTGCCTTCCAAAGCTCCAAAGCAGTCTGTCACCTCAAGCACTTTGGACTTTGCTTGGGGAGAACTTTCAAGAGGGATACAAATGCAGGGGATGTGGTATATAAATGACAGATACAAACACTTATCCTGATCAAGGCACTCAACTCTCTGAACCATTTTTGGTCCCTGAGGCCACGTCAAGTTGTTATACACAATACCATAGTCATGGGTTACATCAACAGGCAATGAAGAAGCAGGCCGTATGCCTCCCCCTGCAGGCTAGCTTTGTTAACTTGGGATATGGCTTCTCAGCACAGTCTCACTCTATAGGCATCCTGCATTCCATCTGAGCAAAACAGCGTGGCAGACAAGCTGAGCAGGGCAAGGGCGGACTCTCATAAATGGAAACCAGATCAGGGGGTCTTCCAAGATTTGATTCATCTGTTTGGAGTTCCACAGTTAGACCTCTTGGCATCCTCTCTGAACATTCAGCTGGCAAGATTCTGCCCCAGGACTCCATGCAAGAATGCCTGGAAGACAGAGGCCTTTTGTTTTCCTTGGAGAGGAATGCTACTGTATGGTTTTCCACCCTTTCCACTAATATTGTGGGTACTTCTAAAGCTTCAGAAGGAATCCCCCAAAATCATTCTGCTGACTTCCTTCTGGCCCAGGGAACAATGTTTCTCTCTTCTTTTGGAAATGGCCAGGGGCAATTACCACAGGCTTCCTCACAGAATACATCTATTCACACAAGAACAGGGGTGTGTGGTACACTTCAACATCAGTCAACTTCATTTGATTGCCCATATGATTACTGAGGATGTGCAGCATGTCATAATGGAGGCAAGAAAACCTGCTACTTGAAAATTATATATTAGAAGATGGAAAAAAAAATTCTAGTTGGTGCCAGCAGCACAATCAAGGCCCGTTGTACTCTGGTTCTACAATATTTGTATGAGTTAGCATCCTATGGCCTTTCTTACTCCTCTGTCAAGGTTCATTTGTCAGCCATTTCAGCATGTATGTCTGTGGATCCTCCTCTTTCATTGCATTCTCATGTCAAAATGTTTTTGAAGGCGTTTGCATAAGAGGCATCCAAGAAAATTAACCTGACTGACTTGAGGTTCTTAACATGGAAAACAGTTTTAGTGATTGCTCTGACCTCTGTAAGTAGCTAGCTCTTATGATGAGTCAACCATATCTCATTTTGCTGACATACAGAGTTTCTTTGAGAACTAATCCTTCTTTTATGTCTAAAGTAGTATCCAAGTTTAGTTTAAGCCAAATTATCCATCTTCCCATTTTCTTTACATGACCCAAAAATGAGGGAGAAAGGATACTCCATACCTTGGAAGTCCACAGACAACTCGGGTACTATCCTGATAGAACTAAATCTTTTATATCTTTATAAAAGTTGTTCATTTCTTGTGAAGATAAGAAGGGAAAACCTGTGTCAAAGCAGACTATTTCCAAATGGTTGTCTAAGGCTCCTGGATGTTTCTCTTTCTACCTCTGAAATATAAGTTGGGGTAATTTACCCATATTACTAAGACTACTGCAGCAGTGATAAATGTGATGAACATAGTACAGTTGAGTAAGTAAACGTATTATAACAGTAGATATTCAAATGATCATTGATACTGTAGCTACTCCCTACGTCCCTTCATCTCACTTTTTTTTTGATGCATTGATTATGCCAGGGTGTGGTTATTTGTTTTGTTCATCCTAACATTGTCCTTTCGTTGCTCAGTCTTCCTTGACAGGAAAGCTCTAAAAGGCTTGGTACCCAAACTTGTCTTTTATTCAGCTCAGCTTGAGCTGCCAGACAGCTTTTATGAGTGGAAGGTGCCCTAAAGCATTGAAGGCTAGCCAATGGTTATATGCTTGGCAAGATTTAACCCCATATAGTTAAGGGTACTGCTGCAGGGATCATTCAAACATCTATTGTTATGGTAAGTTTACTTCCAAAATGGTACTTTGCTGTGACATTTAAAATACCTAGTAAAAATAAACCTTAGTAGTAACTGTGATGATATGAGGTAGTACTAGCTATTCCAGAGAGAGTAGGGTAGAGCATGTTAAAGTATGCCAACTTAACTAGCTGGAGTTTTGTAAATAATTTTATGTTATTTGAATATCAAACTGATATGCACAGATGCTTGTTTTAAAAATGTATTTATAAAGTTGCTTCTTTTAAAAATGTCTCAACAATGGGTCCTGCTGGACAGAAAAAAAATATTCATGTATGTCAGTCTGTATTGTAACTGATGAAATGTATATGTGTTAACAGAGGATGGTGGAAGGGAAGGGGTTAAGCTCAGCCCAACAAACCTTACAAAAAATAGTCTGAAATTAAATGACTTGATTTAGGTCATAAAGATTTTATCTCGCAGGCCTAAATGTACCCAAAGATGCAATGTCTGGGCTGGGTGGTGAAATAATTGCTACCCTGGGTGCCAAAAATGGCTGCTTAGTCCCTGCAGGAGGAATGAAAGGTTTGAAATTGTTTTACAGTCTCCAGATGCTGGAGTAAGCCTTAGCAAAGTTCTAGCTGTGTATTGTGATACATCTGTGCCAGATCCTGTCTCAGCTTCTAGTCGAGGGATAGTGTGGGAACCACAGAATCAGGTGACCAGATGTGATGTCACTCTGTAGCTAACACTGAAATTGTATTTAGATACTAGTGAGAGATGTGAAAGATGACACTCAGCACTGTGTTTTGGAACTGAGAAGATTACTCACCCACTTCATCTTGCTTTGCTTTAGTAAGTAACTTAAGTAGGGAATGGCATCCCTTTATTCAGTTAGGAAAATATACTGAGATTATCTAAAATTACTGTTTTTATGTATCTGTATGAGTCTTTCCATCTGTGTTATTTTTTATATTCCCTGTGAATTGAAACTCTGGTATTTAATGTAAATAGATACACAATATCCTCATTTTTTATTATTTATTATTAAATACATCTAGTGGCTTGTCTTTTAGAAAATATTTTAACCCTTGGAAGTACTTACATTTATTTAGTGGCACTGTAGCATCACACTCCTGAAAGTCTTTCCGATTGGTTAACACTACCATTTGTATAAGTATTGATTTTACTAAGAGTAATTGGGTACCCTGGTAAGAGCCTTAAAGTAGCTGGCTGGTGGCAGTGAATCTACCTTATAGTCTGGGTGGAGGTGGCATAGTAGGTAGATCTGTGCCAGCTTTTCCCAGGTATGTGTGAGTCTGTGCGAAAATCAAATCTGAAAGAGTGTGTGTGTGTCAGCTACTTGGAACAGGGATACAGAGCACTGATTTCTACAGAGAGAAATGTGGAGTCTTATTTGGGGTGTGGAGAGGAAGTCCAGCCCCAGGACTGGAGTGTGCTCCATGTGTGCTCTTAAGGGAAATTGTGCTTGATACAGAGAGCTGCATCTGAAAATACTGTGTGCATCTATTTTTGTTGTTTTTGTTTTTTTATCTATTTTTGTTCTAAGTGAACATTCCCCACTGATGTTAGTGGTGAGGATTGAAGCTTCATGATTACTGGCCCATAGGAGCGATGTCACAGTAACTTGGACATACTATGGTATTGAATTGTAGTGGCAATTTATGTCTTTAGAATTTGAACAGATATTCTTATAGGTGTTTAGGTTCATAGGTGTTTATGGGCTTTTTAAGCCTATGCATGCATCCCAAATCTCTGAAGAGGTCTAATACCCTTGATAAGTGTAAGAATGGCCCTGGGAGATGAACCATTTACAGGTTACCTGTTTGCATTAGAGACATAGTTGCCAAACCAGGGATGAATTTCCGGTTTCCCATCCAATTGTCCAAGTTGCACTTGAATTGGATTAGGGAGGAACTCTGCTTCACATGTTCCATAGATGGGGTAGTCGCTTGGATACATACCTATCTCTCCAGCAGGTCCTATTTATATTACAGGCAAGGTATAAGTCTTTAGAATGGGTAATTCTGGTACCCTTTGTATGTGTGTGTCTGTGTGAAAAATCATGAAAACCAAGTAGCATTCCTAAGCAACAAGCCTTTATTGGTCTGTGATAACTAAAGGTTTGTTGCTTTGGAACACTACCTGGTTTTCATGATTTTTGGGAATTATTGTGACTGAGCTCATCAACGAAGTATTAAGACCCCTAGTTTCTCTGTTTTTTGTTTTTTTTTCCCTCAACACTTGTGGTGGTGAGGTTGGAACTAGACAGACTCTTATGCTTGTTCATATTTTGTAATAGGATATGCATATCCTTACTAAAATTTTGCTTCTCCATTGCTCACACAAAGTAAGTTCCATATAAATTGGTTGACTAATGCCATCTTCTGTTACTCAGAATGCTGTCCTGGACATGCTGTAACTGTAAATGAGGATATCCAGTAAACAGTCCCTGTATTGGTTAATATTGTGCCAAATACACACACTAATCCTAAAATGACATTTTTTTCCGTGCAAACCTCACTATCATAGCAAACCTTTTTATAATTTCATCTGATTTTGTGTATGCTACCTGGTAAAATGCGAGTGATCAGCTACATGAATATCACTTGTTTTAGAAGAACTAGAGTATGCTTGTCCGATTTTTTGTATTGGATTTTCTTATGTGACTATAACTGACTTTGATTTTTTAGGCCTTCTCCAAAGCATCCGAAAGTTATTTGGCCATTGTCTTATTCAAAGATACTGTGTTATGTTTAAGCTGTATTATACACGTTTGTAAAATTCTTCGTTTTTGGAACTTTTATCCATGGTTTCTCTCTCAAAGTTGAAGTTCGCCTGCAGTGATAACCCAGTAAAAAATCTAATAATTATCCAGAGTTATACATTGGCATTCTGTATATGGTTGACTTATCACTTGTGCTACTTTCTGTGGCAGTCCTTTTATCACATCTCACAAATGTGGTATAAATCACCTTTATGGGGTACACCTAGTGGACACAGTTGTCCTTTTTCAGGGGAAAACTAGGAGAACTGTCTGGTCTAGTGACTTGCTCAGGGTCACGTAGTTGGCAAATGGAGGTGGAAATAATCAAACCCTGTACCCTTGAGTACAGGAAGCAGATCATTAGTAGCTCAGAACCTTAATCCTATGTAATAACTACTTACATTTTTTTTTACTCTACACTGTCACTTGGCAGACTATGGATCACAGATGCCTTAAATTCCATCTGATAAATAACTATAACAAAGTCCCTTATGAGGTAAAGCCCCTCAAATCTCTATGTTAAAAGGGCTTCATAATCCATAATCTCCTTATTCTGCTCCCTGCTCCTTAAGGGAGAGGAATTTTCCCAGAGAAAATGAGTAGAACAAATGAGACTTTCTCCTTAAAAACTAGAGAATGTATTTTGGTCTGAAATCTCCTTAATCATAAAAAAACAGAAATACAGTGCAGTGATATACAGCTAAGCATGCTTTGCCTGCTAAAGATTGCTACGGCTTAAGGTCTAAGATGTTAATGATTGGATGTATATTTTAGTTGTCATTTCACAGTGTTAGCTTGCATCCATAGAACTGTTAAAAAAGGCATAATGGTGCTGAATTATTTATTTCCTTAAATGCCCAGGTGATCACATTGAGTCTGTAAATACCTTAATAGGGGAAACCCAGGGTATGACCAACACCTTTACATGTCATAGGCAGTATTGTTTAGTAAATAGCTCAATGAACCAATGCAGTGTGTATTGCATGTTACAAATAATGCAATGTGAATGGTACAATACAATGTTAACACTACAGTGTGTATAATATGCTTTATAGTACAGCGGTGTTTCACAGAGATAGCAAACCTAGGGTGTAGCCACCACTTTTGCAGAGTATGAAAAGATTTGCTTAACAGTAAGGTGCAAATAACACTATTTAAACCATATAGCATAGTGCAATAATTGTATGCAAAGTTAGTGCAAGGCACAACTGCCTCCACAGCATACACACATTTCATCCCAACTACAATCTTCACATTTAACGATGTGGGGGTGACACCGCAGTTATCTTTCTTCATGGTGCTTGGTATAGCTGTTCAGTTCTTAAATGAGATGCTTTGTCTATGGTGTCTGCATCTCCTCCCTCTGTATGAGGCGGTTCTTTATGGATGCTCCATTTTTCCCACATTCCAAAGACATGCTGTAGTTCAGATGGCATAGGTTTGTGTGCCATGTGTGAATGAGAATATGTTTGCACCCCAAGATAGACTTGTGTCCTGTCCTGGATAATATCTCTCTGATGTGTGCCCAATGAGTGCTAGGACAGGCTGTAGTTCTCTTTGACCCTAAAATGGTTGAAGTGGATATTTGCAGAATGAATGAATGTGAAGGTATAGTACAGTTCAGTTTGGTACTTTACAAGCAATATATTTCATTCACAATTAAGAGATCCGATCACTAATATATTTCACTAAGATTTTTACCCACTGCTATATGAACCTCAAGTTTTAATCCAGCTACTTTGGTGCAGAAGGATAAAGCACTGGCTATGACCCAGGTGGCACACAGTTCACTAGCAGCATGGTCATCTGTTGGAGCTGACATGGTGAGGATGAGTGTGCAAGTGTTTGGCTCGCCAAGACTAGAATGCAGTAGCCTTCATTGCAGGTACATGGAAATGTGCACTCACACTGGGAAGGTGTAATGTCCCTTGTGGTGATGTTGCTTGCACATTTGCTACATAAGGAATAGAGACATAGGCATGATAGAAGTGCCTTCATTGCTGGGATGCTAGTGAGGGCTCAGACCATCTTCACACCTGTCTGCATGACATCTCCTCTGAGCAGCTGTCACATCTATGCTGGGGATACCCAGTACAGGGGAGAAATGGGGACAAGACCAGTAGACAGAGAGAGACAAGAAGTATATATGGAAACACTTTCTTCAAACAAATTCGCAGGTGCTGGCAGTTAAGGAATTTTATTTGGCATTATGTTCTTGAAATACAATGGCACAAAGATTTTTCCCACAGAAAATATAATATTGATTACCTGTATGCACACAGTTTTATTTTAAATGATGACTGCTGTACACGGACATGAAGACAAGAGTGGGAAGTCTAACGTACAGGCAGCCAGCATGCATTGTATATGGTTAAAAGGAATATTGTATGGCTTGATGCCAATCCCTTTGTCACAAGATTTCTTCCCTCATAGAAAAAAAAAAAACAGCATGTAAATGAACAAACCACAGTGAGAAATGAGGACTTGCCCCTTTTATCAGTATTCCCACTCCCGTCACATAAAATCACCATGCCAGAGCCTGGAATATCTCCTTAGCCCCCCTTGTATCACTCTCCTTCCTTCCACATACACCCCCCACTAGCACACTGTACCTATCCACATATAGGCAGATGCAGATTGATTTTTTTTATCATATATCTGCAGACACAAAAAGCTTTTTGTATCATTATCACAAACAGACTCCCATCAGAAAAAAAATATAAATATGCACAAACTCACAGAAACTTATACACAGAAACTAAGTAGTTCAGCAGTCTTCACACGTACCTGTTAGCATGGCACATGAAACCAGAGCTCTGCTACACCTTAGGTGATGGTATGTATAATTGCTCCCTGTGGAATGAGTGAATTCAAGCCAGTAAGCTGCGGGTGTTGAATCCTGTCTCTAGATGCTTTGTTAAGCTGTTTGGTCCCCCTACAGAGGGCTGTTCAAGGCACATAACATTTGTACTGTTTTGCAGCTTTTTAATGAGTCTTTTTTTTTATCCTGAACTGAATATAAACATGCAAACAAATAAGAAGCGATAGTGAGATTCCCAAAACTATGTGTTACAGCATTACTTTCTTGGACTGGCCAAGTGATTTGATAAATGCATGAAAAGTAGATTTTTTTCAAGAACATTTACATCTTGGAGCAGTAATCGGCACGTTACTAAGAGTGCAGAGATAATTGAGCTCACGCTGTGGGTAGTGAGGCAGAAATGAAAAGAAAACTGTTTGCCCTTAAGATCAGTTAAATAAGACTCAGGGACAATGAAGAATGCATTACACTAATAGAGCACATGTGTGAAGCATACCATATCCCTCTTTCTGAAATGTTGTACCCTTTCATATATACTGTCCATAATATCCCCCCAAAAGACACACAGCCCTGTCTGTGCAACATAATGCACAACTTGTTTCTCTACTGTACACCTTACTTCTCATGTCACTTTTATTGTCACTACAGACAACAACTGAAAACAAACGTGATAAGTGTCTGAAGTGATCATAAGGGCTCACTAAAATAAGGAAAGACAAATCTGCTATTAGCATATACTGGAATATTGTCACCCATGATGATGATCTATCTTGCAGAGAGGAAGTGAAGATAGTTGCCAGGGTAAAAACTCATAAAGGCTCTACCACTCTGTAACACAAGAATCACGGGAAAAGTTATGAGTAAACTATATTTCTGGCTGCATGCATTTGTGTTGAATCATGTGTTCCCTGGAATAGTACTTATTTCATAGAAATCCTTTTCATTCTTCTGCTGCTAAGTTTAATAAACATAAGTTATTTGTTCCCATTTCTGCCACTGGAGTGGAAAACATTAGATGTAGAACACTAGTTTGCTGAATGCTGTTTCTTCATCTGAAGCTCAGTAAACCAGCATTCAGTGAAAACAGTTTACGACATAAGTGTTTTATGAGGGACAGCAAAGTCCCCCATACATTTCATGAAGGTCTAGTTTCCTTGCACCTTTCACCTAATTGTTGCATCTTTCAGACTGGTGCGCCACAGGTGGAAAATATCCCTTTTTCTCTGAAGGGCAATTTGCTCCATTTCATTTAGGGAAATGTCATTCAGTGAAACATCATTTGGAAATTTGTTCTTCAAAACCATGTTGACAGATGCTATCAAATATGGAACTTAATTTCTGTAATTTAGCCTAAGTATAGATGAATGCAGGAAAAATAAAATATTTAAACAATGAAAGAGGCAACGTGACCAATACAGAGGGCATTTTAAATATATCTTGTTAAGTGGTATGAAAAATGCAGGATTTTCTTTCTGACATTAGCAGTAGATTCTCCTTTCAAAAGGAGATTAATGTGTATGTGATTGTAATATCCCTAAAGCAGAGACTTGTGCATGTATTGGAGGATATTCAGTGAGTCATACAAGTGTCCCAGCTTCCAGAGAAACAGAGACACAACTGTCCCAAATAACAGACAAACTCATTATTAAGTCGTCGTTACATCTCCATTTGGCTAGCTAACTCAAAAGAAGTGATACCTGCTATAAATACAGCATCCTTTTCCTATCAGCAAGTTACCTTTCAGTTCTTCTCCTACGAGACCACCCCTGACTCTAAAGCACATTAGGACATGTTTATTCATTGTAGTTGCAGAATGAACTGTTTGTATGACCCACGTAAAGATATAGTCATATTCAGAACCCAAGTTCATTTTGTACAGTCTAGTAATGTGCCTATAGTCTAACACAGTATCCACTCGTTTTCCTACTGTTTAACTAATGCTAGATGCTTCATCAGATGTGTTCTATTATTCAAGCATGCATCCATCCTGCCTGTTGAGTCACTCACTAACACAGACGCATATACAAACACACTGTCCCTGACCGTTAAGCCATTCATGGATTAACTTATTTTCTCTTTCTGCTAGTCTTCTCTGTCTTTAAACTTATATGCTGTTCTTTTTTTTTTCTGGCTGTTATTTTCCTGTCCTTTATGTATTTCCATATTTACTGTAGTGACTTAATTGAAACAGACCGACTTTATTTAATGCTTTAGGTCACAATTATAGTGTACATGTGTTTCTGTATGTGATGTTGTGCCCATTAATTACACCTCATTGAGCCTGAATTCGAATGGCGTAAAATCCTACTGAAGTCATTATTTCCTTTGTCTGTTCTGAAGAGTGGACAGTTTAGTGTCCAGAGAGACTATGCTGTTATTAAAATCCAAATAAGTAATTAAGTAATTGACTACAGCCTTGCCTTCAGAAGCAACAATGCTGTATGACAAAATGCAGCTAGGATTATCCTTTAAATGTAAGAGTTCAAACTACTGACAATAAATACAGACAGTTCTGGTGACCAATAATTCAAGTAGTGAATGTAAAGATATTATATTTTATTTTATTGTTTTCATTCATTTAAAAGTACACTACCAGCTTTTGAGGTCACTGTGAAAGAACATATAATGAATATGCATGACAATGGCAGTAATAAGAGTAGAGATATACATACATGTAGATACACACACAAGCATGCATATGCACATACACATACACACACACATACGCACACACATTCACGCACGCACACACACACACACATACGCACACACATGCACACACGTGCGCGCATGCACACGCACACACACATCACAGCACATATATTTTCTGCATGTTTTAAAAGTTTCATTTCAGCTATGCTGAACAAAATGCCCATGGAAAATGACTGTAGGCTGGACTGTCAGTAAGTCTTGTATAAGGAAGGCTTTAGGAATGAATTGATCATTCTTATCAAATTCTGTAAATAATAAATACTCATAATTTTGTTATTTTTTTTTTTTTGATTGCTAGAATAAATGTCTGTTGCAAAACCGAATTAATTATTTTTTTATCAGACTTTGGAAGAAGTAAATTCTCATAATAGTCTTCTTTTCAATTTATTTAAGCCATAGTTATAGCAATCATCCATAATACAACAAAAAAATTAGTTTTTTTTTCAACAAAATTCAAACTTTTCTTATGCACGTGGTTGTTATTTTTGCCGTAATACCCATGTTTTGAACAAATCAAAATAAAATGAAGGGTACAATGTAACATACCATAGATGGAGTATTAAATGATTCCACTTTTTACCAGCAAATGAGAAATAATAAATCCATAAAAGATGCTTGAGACTGCACTGAGAAGGAAATTACTAAATGTTATTCCCACTGAATGTTTTTTCCTAGTAAATATTATTGTCCAAAGGCAGAACCTGGTATACACATAAGGTTCTAATTCCATTCAAGTAGATTTAAATTTATTTTGTTAGACCACTGAATATACCTATGTTTCAACCACAGAATGAAGAAAAATCGAAAGGAAATTCCCTTGCCTGACCAAAGTAGTTCTGATTAAAAAAAAAGTTTTCATTAATTTTCTGATACTCACATTACCTGGTTCAGGGTCACAAGAAAGTGAGCTTATCCTTGCACATGCTGGGTACAAGTCAGAGAAACTAATCCTGGATAGGATACTAGTCCATGGAAGTATGGATTCACAACCTCAGTCAGACAGAGCACATACATTAATCTTCTTCTTCTTATTTCAGCTGCTCCCGTTAAGGGGTTGCCACAGCGTATCATCTGTTTCCATTTCTTCCTGTCCTCTGCATCTTGCTCCGTCACATCAACCACCTGCATGTCCTCTCTCACCACATCCATAAACCTTATCTTAGGCCTTCCACTTTTCCTGTTACCTGGCAGCTTCATCCTTAGCATCTTTTTCCCAAAATACTCTGCATCCCTCCTCAGCAAATGAACAAACCAACGTAATCTTGCCTCTCTGGCCTTGCCTCCAAACCTTCCAACCTGGGCTGACCCTCTGATATACTTATTCCTAATCCTGTCCACCCTCATCACACTCAGTACAAATCTTAACATCTTTAATCTGCCACGTCCAGCTCTGACTCCTGCCTTTTTGTCAATGCCACTGTCTCCAACCCATATAACATAGCTGGTCTCACTACCCTCTTGTAGACCTTCCCTTTCACTCTTACTGGTACTCGTCTGTCACAAATTACTCCTGACACTCTTTCCACCCCCTCCATCCTGCCTGTACTCTCTTTTTCACCACTCTCTTCCACACTCACCATTACTCTGAACTATTGACCCCAAGTATTTAAACTCATCCACCTTCATCACCTCTACTCCTTGCATCCTCACCATTCCTCTACCCTCCCTCTCATTCACACACATATTCTGTTTTAGTCCTGCTGACCTTCATTTCTCTTCTCTCTAGAGCATATCTCCACCTCTCCAGGGTCTTCTCCACCTGTTCCCTACTCTCACTACAGATCACAATGTCATCTGCAAACATCATAGTCCACAGGGACTCCTGTCTGGTCTCGTCTGTCAACCTGTCCATCACCATTGCAAATAAGAAAGGGTTCAGAGCTGATCCTTGATGTAATCCCACCTCCACCTTAAACGCATCCGTCACTCTCACCGCAGACCTCACAGCTGTCACACTGCCCTCATACATATCCTGTACCACTCTTACATACTTTTCTGACACTCCTGACTTCCTCATACAGTACTACAACTCCTCTCTGGGGACCCTGTCATATGCTTTCTCTAAGTCCATAAAGACAGAATGCAATTCCTTCTGACCTTCTCTGTACTTCTCCATCAACACTCTCAGAGCAAACATCGCATCTGTAGTGCTCTTTCCTGGCATGAAACCATACTGCTAATCACTAATCATCACCTCCCTTCTTAACCTTGCTTCCACTACTCTCTCCCATAACTTCATGCTGTGAGTGAGCAGTTTAATCTCTCTGCAGTTACTACAGCTTTGCACATCACCCTTATTAAAAATCGGTACCAAAACACTTTTTCTCCATTCCTCAGGCACCCTCTCACTTTCCAAGATTTCATTAAACAACCTAGTTAACTCCACTGCCATTTCACCTAAACACCTCCATGCTTCCACAGGTATGTCATCTAGACAGAGACTTAAAGCTATCAGCTGTTAAAGGACAGCAACATATAATAATCATGTTTGCTTTCATAAAGTTTTTTTTTTTCTTTCCATGTACTCTGGTTCTCAGGGGTGCCTCGTGTATTAAAAAAAAATAAAGATTTTTTCTGTCTTTTCTCTCTGCATGTGACAGTCTACTCTCCATGCCTGACATTTTGACTTGCTAAAAAACATTGCATGTTTTTTTTTGTATGGAATTTATGCAGTATTTAATTCATCATTTGGGCCTTTCCAGCAAACTGTTATTGTGATTTGTTACTTATACATAAAGGAGATGTAGGAAGATTAACATGAATGAAAAATAATATGACAAATGAGACTGAAAAGTAAGTGTGAATAAGTAAGGGTGAGTACAACAAACGTATGTATATATGTAGTGCGCTTACTCACTACTAACCAGGAACTGGAATTCCTTGAGGCAAAAGTACCAGCATAGTGTAATAATAAGCAACAAACTTCACTTAGACTTATGACATAATATATAGAGGACATGATCTGACATACATTACATCACAATGTTTGGAATGTATACAAAAGAACATATAAATGTACATGTTAATAAACAAACCAATATATATATATATATATATATATATATATATATATATATATATATATATATATATATATAGGAAACTGACAGTGAATAATATGATCCAAAAGTGGAAATGCTGTTGAGCTTAAAATAGGACTGTTTCACTTCCACTTCAGGCACGCAGACTTTTTAGCAGCTGACATTTGATTATTAAGCTAGGAGCAGACATAACAGAATGAGTTTAAAATTCCCAGTCATTAAAAATAATGTAGTGCAACAAAAAGTTTTTAAACTGACCAAATAGTCAAGACTGGTGTCCTTTTCTTTCATGTGGTATGATCATAAACAGGGTGGCAACATTGTATGAGTTATTAGAAGAGAAGAAGACATGAAGAATATTGTAACTGCTTTGGAAACACATAACATAACCGACTTTACACAGTCTGTATAAATATTAGGTAAAAACAACATGTGGGAAAAGCATGTTATTAGCCTATATTTGTCCTTGGTTTCTCAGTGACAGTAGAAGGTGTTGATGACTTACCTGAAGTTTGAGTTTTGTGATGTCATTCCCCCTGACATTAGTAGGACAGCTCTGTCCTTTCTCATCCCTTCTTCCAACACATGATACAGGTCGATCTATCTCATATTTATTTCTACAGCGGTATTAATGGGAGTAACATCTCATACCCCATTAGTTCAGGAATTCTGACAGGAATAGCATCTCACCCATTAGCACAGGAGGACACACATGAGTAACATTTCGTACCTATTAGTACAGGAGTATTGATGGGACTACCATCTCATACCCAGTGGTACAGGAGTAACATCTCATCACCATTATACAAGAGTACTGACAGGAGTAACATGTCCCACTCATTAGTACAGGAGTACTGACAGGAGTAACATCTCAAGAAATTTGCCCATTAGTTCAGGAGTACTCATGAGAGTAACATCTCATACCCATTAGTTCTGGAGTTCTGACAGGAATAACATGTTATACCCATTAGTATAGGAGTACTAATAGTAGTAACATCTCATACCCATTAGGTCAGGAGTACTTATGGGAGTAACATTTCATATCCATTACTACATACTCATTAGTAGAGGAGCACTAATGTGAGTAACATCTCATACCAGGTATATATTACGTTATCAAACTTTTAAAAGTTCTACTGTCATATGGCTGAAGCCATATGATCGAACTTTTAAAGTTCGAAAAGCTAAAAAAAAATAAACAACAGAAAAAACCTACCTGACCCTTTTAAGCAGGGGGGGCAAGCACCCCTGCACCCCCCACACCCCTTGCTCTTTATATATACCAACTTCAAGATTGCACTACAGTGCAGGAAAGGGAAATCTTCCCTTTCTGCACTGTATAGAGATCTCTGTTGAAATGTTAGAACTTTTAAAAGTTCAATCATATGGTGTCGACCATATGACGTTCAAACTTTTAAAAGTTTAATAATGTAACATACACCCTCTCATACCCACTAGTTCAGGAGCACTAATTGGAGTAACATCTCATACCCATTATGACAGGAGTACTGATGGGACTAGCATCTTATATTCATTAACATAGGAGAACTGACAGGAGTAACATGTCATACTCACTAGTACAAGAATATTGACGATAGTAACATCTGTACCTACTAACGTCAGTGACATCTGTTTTACCTATGAGCCATCAATGATCATTTTTCCAGCTCACCGTCTATCAAAAATGAAATACCAAATATGGTGAGTCAAAAAAAGACTTAAAAACACACAAAACATTTTTGGGGGAAGAAGCAAGACCTCCACACTCCCCAAAATTATATATACCAACTCCAGAGTCATACCATAGTGAAAAAATAAATAAATAAATAAAAACTTTTTTTTTTTTTTGCCTGAACCTCCTTGTGTTCTGACTGTGCTTCTCAAACATTTTGGAAATATAGAGCATATTTCAGAGCATTTATTATAACTGTAATTGCCTTAATATTGCTACAACTCAAGTGCTCTAGGTTGCACTGCATCTGAAGTGTTTGTGTGTTTTAGCTGCTTTTCTGTATATATAGACTTCTCTGTTTCTTTAACTAAATAAGCTCTGAAAGTTGTTATATTGCATTCCTGCCTGTATTTCTGAGTTTTTTTGCACTTTTAAAGTTTGTTTTTGCTTAGTTTAACTGGTAGGCTACACACTCAAGTGCGCTAGCCGAATTAAAGCATTTACTGTGTTTCTGTACCTAATTTCTGCTACTTTGTAAAAAAAAAAAAAAAAATCCTTTTTTCCCGCCTTTACTGAACTAGAATAGTCCAGTCTTAACTGTTGCCCATATATTTATTTGGATAGGAGGAAGCTTCTTTGTTCACCAGTGAGAGTGGGGAGCTCTGAGCAGCCTATCTGTCCCTTGAGGAGTGGTTCCAGCCCAGTGACCTGTAGCTTATTGGCCGTTTTGGGCCATTTCCTATCTCTTTCTAACCCCCTGCTTTAAAGCCAGCTTTAGCACACTTTTGCACTTGTAATTTAAAGTTTGTCCTGTTTATTGCATTTACCTGTTGAGGCTACACACTCAAGTGCACTAGCTTGTGTTACATATTTATTGCATTTTCCTGCTGTTTGTTGCAAAAAAGAAAAAATAAATAAATGATCCTTGTTTCCCATCTTTCCTGACCTAGAGTAGTCCAAATACAGGCTTTTCTGTATTCTGGACTTTTGGAAAGTTCCTGTGTTGCCCATTTCCTTTCTTGGAAAAAGGGAGGCTTCTTTGTTCACCAGTGGCAGTGGGGAGCTTAGAGCAGCCTATCTATCCCTGGAGGAATGTTCTCAGCACAAGAATCTGGTAGTCTATTGGCCGTTTTGGGCCAATTTCTAGCTCTTTCAAGTCCCCCTGTATAAAACCCACTTTGGGCACGGTTTTTGCACTTGTTACTACTCAGCCAAGCTCCTTGTGGTCCTGCAGAGTGGTGCTAGCAGCAGAGAGGCTAAAAGAGTGACTGCTAACCTGATAAAAGTGTTTGTTTTCCTGCTACTACCTGGGCGACTGTCTGATCTAGCTAAACTGCAAGTATTTCTGCTTCTTGAATGGTTTTAAACTGTTTAAAGTTGTTTTTGCACCTGCACTTTTAAAGATTGTCCTGTTTGTTGCATTTATTTGTTGAGGCTATACACTCAAATGTGCTAGCCTGTGTTACATATTTATTGCATTTTCCTGCTGTTTGTTGCAAAAAAAGAAAAAAAAAATTTTCCTTGTTTCCCGTCTTTCCTGACCTAGAGTAGTCCAAATACAGGCTTTGCTGAATTCTGGACTTTTGGAAAGTTCCTGTGTTGCCCATTTCCTTTCTTGGAAAAAGGGAGGCTTCTTTGTTCACCAGTGGCAGTGGGGAGCTTAGAGCAGCCTATCTATCCCTGGAGGAGTGTTCCCAGCACAAGAATCTGGTAGTCTATTGGCCGTTTTGGGTCAATTTCTAGCTCTTTCAAGTCCCCCTGTATAAAACACGCTTTAGTGCGGCTTTGCACGATTTTGCGCATAGCGCAGCATCGGGCAGCGCTGCTTAATTGGGTTTAAACCATTCTCGGCTCCACAAAGTCTGCTCTTCACTTTTTCCCTTAGAACTGATCTAGTTCTCATAATAAACACCCTATTCCCACTCTAAAGCCTGGCACTTGCTCACTAAAGCAATTATATAAATCAGCACTAAAAGATTAAAAGCACTACACCCTCACAAACTCCCCTTGAGTACTTTGTTCCCCATTGGCCCTTTTTTTAAATTATAAAGGAATTCCCAATACTATTCTAGCATGTCTAAAGGTCAGTTGTCAATCTCCTCTCCGGTCCAGCTGGTGAATCTGGGAATCTTGAGGCAATGTTACAACTGCCTCATGTAAACAGACAACCCTCTCCTCCTCCCAACAAATTCCAACACATGTAAGAGATGCAACCATATAGCCAAACTGGAGGCTAAGCTCTCTCAACTCAGTACTGGCGTAACCAGTCAGGAGGAGAAGGAAACCACACTCACTACAATTCCAGTCTCACATAGACCTACCATGACAGCAAACCAAACACATAAACACACAAAAACATACTCGGAGGCTCTAAATAAAAATCTGCCTAAGCAGCAGAGACCTCCAAAGTAGACACCCAAGCAACCGCTACCCCAAAGCAAAACACGTGCAACACATAGCTCACAAAGCCAGTGTGCCGAACAGTCACAGCCCTTAAGACTAAGCAGCACACCTGATACACTTGTAATAGGTGACTCTATCGTCAGGCACACTGACGTCCCGCTCACCAGGCTGAACAAGGAGAAGGTCACGGTGAGCTGCCTGTCGGGAGCTGGGATCCGCCACATACCACAAGCACTCAGGTCACTCCAAGGCAAATACACATATGACTCGGTCATTGTCCATGCTGGTGTGAATGACCTGAGACGTAACTCCCTGGACTACATGAAAAGAGACATAGAGGAGCTCTCTGAGCATGTAGCCCAGGCTGGTATGACCCAGACCTTGAGTAGAATCTTACCCTCACCAAGAATGATGCCACAATATGAAGACAAGATGATCAATTTCAACAGTTGGCTTAAGTATTGGTGTCATTCAAAGGGGATCCAATGCCTGTCTGCCTGGGATGACATGCTCAACAAGCCACGATGCTTCACTAGGGACGGCTTGCACCTGTCACCTCTGGGCTTTTGGATATTGGCAAAGGCTCTTGCCACCCCCATAGTGCCTTTTTTAGGCAAGGCTCAAAAGACAAACCCACCTCCATAGGTATCACAAGGGATAAGAAACTAAAAGTAATGCTACTCAACGCCAGAAGTCTAAACCTCAACATGCACGCACGCACTCAAAACTCTCCTTAGCATGGAGAACATCGATATCTGTGCAGTAACAGAAACCTGGTTCAAGACTCCCGAGAGCACCCCAGCACTACCAGGTTATACCTCATACCATCTTTTTTGGCCCCAAAACTTGGACCGAACCACAAAAGGAGGAGGAGTATCAATATTCGTCAAAGATACCCACACCTCCAGGTTGGTGACACAGCACGAAGCATCAGAGACTATCCATGTACAACTAACAGTGAGTAAAACTGCCTTCCAGTTTATAGCCTGCTATAGACCACCTTCCCAAGCCCAGGAACCCCACTCAGCCTTCCTGAGAACACTGGAAAATATGAAGGTCTTTCCAAACACCATTATATTGGGCGACTTCAACTACCCAACCATAGACTGGGAGCATTACTCTAGCTCCAACACCCTAGCCCAAAGGTTCCTAGAATTTATAAACTCAAATGCTATGGAACAACTTGTTGCCACTCCCACAAGAGGGGAAAACATACTGGACCTGATCATCACCAACATGGGGACTCTATGCTCCAGACCAGAAGTGTATCCCTCACTGGTAAGATCAGACCATAAACTAATCTCACTAGATATTTACATCCCGACCCCAGCCCCTGCCCAGAAAATCACAGTGATAAACTTCTCTAAAGCAAATTTCACAGTCCTCAAAACTGAGGTGGAATCCTTCAAAGCCCCCGGGCCTGTGGAAAATACGGCCCAGACCGCAGAATCCTTTATAAACGCATTCTATGAACACCTTCAGTAATGCATGGATTATGCAATCCCAAATAAAACCAAGACCCAATCCTCCAACGTTAGGCATCCTGTCTGGTGGATCCCAGCCATAAATAAACTATACAATAGAAGGAGGAAGCTACTACATGACAGAGCAAAATCCCAAAAAGGGAGGGCATCTCTGATCAGTATTAGCAAAAAACTACGGGCACTCATAAAATCGTCTAAGGCCAGCTTCAAGAGAAAAATTGCACAGGACACTAAGGATGATCACAAGGCTTTCTTTAGTTATGTTAGAAACCTGGGTGAGAATTCCCAGATATGCTCAGAATTAGTCCAAAATGACAAAAAATACACCGAACCCACAGACATTGCCAACATCCTAGCTGACAGGTTCAGCGCAAACGTCTCCCCCCTTCCCCACCTAAAGGGCAAATATCTATCCCAGCAGAGTGCTACCCCCCTGACATCTCAGATGCTCAGGTAAAAGCCGCCCTCTCCAAAGCAAAAAACACAGCATCAATGGGACCAGACGGTGTCCCGGGCTGCGTCCTACATGACCTCCAAGAAGAACTAAATCCAAACATATACTGTTCAATCTCAGCCTTACTACAGGATATGTATCCAAAGAGTGGCGTACAACAACAGTGGTCCCTCTCCACAAAGATGGTGCCTCAACGGATCCTGGAAACTATCGCCCCATAAGCCTGACTAGCTTGGTCTGCAAAGCTATGGAAAGGATCATCATGGACCTCATAAATATAGATACTGGGGACCTACAGACACTGGATCCTACCCAGTTCGGCTTTGTTAAGGGCAGATCCTGCCTCTTAAACCTGGTCGATTTCTTTGAAACAGTCACCAAGGCCATTGACGAGGAGAAGATGGTCCACACAGCCTACCTGGACCTTGCAAAAGCCTTCGATACAATACCCCACTCGGGCATTATAGATAAGCTCACCAACTTAAATATAAACCCCTATGTCACTAGATGGGTTGCAAACTGGCTCAAGGACAGAACCCACATGGTTAGAATTGCTGGAGCCATGTCAGACTCCAAACCAGTTACAAGTGGCGTCCCACAAGGCTCAGTCCTGGGACCTCTCTTGTTCGGTATATATTTCTCGGAGGTACAGGCTAACACGGAAGGACTGTGGCTGACCAAGTTCGCAGATGACTGCAAACTGGGCGCCATAATTGACTCTCCAGCCGACACAAGCATCCTACAAAAGGGCCTTATAGAAACAGACAACTGGTGCCAGAGCCATGGCCTCAAGCTAAATGCCAAAAAGTGTATAGTCATCCCCTTTGGCAAAAACAAAGTGCCCACAAATTACCACATAGGTGGTAATCCATTAAGTATGGAAGAAGTAATTAGGGGCCTGGGGACCCAAGTTGATAGCAATCTCTCATTTGACAACCACGTGGCCAAAGTGGTTAGAAAAATATTTTATATAGCCCACCTAATCATGAAGGGATTCACATCTAGATCAGGGGAGGTCATCGTGCCTCTTTACTCATCCCTCATCAGGCCCATAATTGAGTACAATGCCCCTTTTGGGATGTACCTTACCAGACACCTGCAGCAACTGGAAAGACCCCAAAAGTACCCCACCAAGGGCTCAAACAGATGCCATATGCTGCTCGGTTAAAGAAACTCCAGCTCTACTCAGTGGCATACCACCTGCTCAGAGGCGATCTGTGCCTGACGTATAAAGCCATGTCCAACCCGGAATTAATGGACATGCTGTACCTCAGAAAATCCAAATCCCATCGAGCTACGCGCTCGAGAGACTTGAACCTCCAGCACTGAAATAAATAGGACATGCTGGAGGGACAGATTCATAACCCAGAGGCTCCCTTCACTCTGGAATAAAATCCCAGTCCAGGTTAGGCAGAGTCCCTCATTGACTCTCTTCAAGAGGAATCTTGATGAGTGGATGGGAGATTGTAGGTTTACCCCGGGTATCACTTCTGTGTCACTGTTAGACAGAGGCACAGTATACTAACCTCAAAAAAGGGCATAGCAAAATTAATTTAAAATGGGTGGCGAAAGCCAAACACACTCTGGCTAGGCTTATAAATGCCCTAGGGCAGATAGCCTAGTATGAACCTATGAACCTATGAAAAGGGAAAAAAAGCATAGTGCTGGCTCACATAATACAAAACATTGTGGCGAAAGTGATTGCAACATTAAATTCTTTCACTTAAACCATTTACTGACCAGTGCAGTGATCATCTGAAACTATACCATACCATCTAATCCCCATTAGTACAGGAGTATGGACTTTACTAAAGCTGCGCTACTCAGCTGAGTGTATTCGGCAGTGTTCTTACTCTTTCCTATCAGGTTTCCACTCATCTGTTGCAACTAGTACCCAAGCAGTCTCCTTGGGACTTTCCATTTTCTAAATGTTGGTCGATCCTCACAGCACTGTTCGAGTCATTTTTTGACTCTCCTGTTTTTTAAAGGCTAAAATAAGCCTTCCAAAAACAAACATCTTGAGTCTTCTCAGGATGTTCATTACATTTTAGGGGACATTTTCTAGGGCAGCCTGGGTAGCACTACCTCCCAGGAATAGTTCAAGTTTATGAAAACTGTTAAAATGACTTAATATGAGAAGGAGTGGCTCACTGATGCCACGCCTTCCTTGCAGATATTTCAAAGCACCTGATTAAACCACAGAATGTAGTTTGCCTCTCCAACGTAATGTCCTAGAAATTCAGAGTGAGTGAAGAGAAAATAAAATCACATAAGCATGACAGTACCTGACAGGCCATTTTGGGGATAAACAAAAAGCAAACCATCTTGATCGAGGCATGCATCTCAGTAATGTGGAAAACAGCATGGTTTGTTGGAAAACGTGTTTTTTTTTTTTTTTTTTTTTTTTTTTTTTATTAAAATATCTTTCAGTTTATAATATTCAGTTACCACCAATTTTACTCAGTATCTATGTAGTTATATGGGCGGGGGGGGGGGGGGGGGGGAGTTACCCAATGAAATTCTGAGGGATGAAGTTGTAACACTTAGAATTATGAGAATATTTGCATGACAGTGGGTGAATATAATAAATCCAAGATTGTGTTAAGATCTTTGCCTTACATCTCTAGGGTCCAGGACTCAGTCTTGACTTCCATACTTTGTGAAATGTTCATGTTCTTCCTGGGGTTACATAGGATTTCTTTGTTTATTCTGACTCCCAGACACCTCCCAAAAAATGATAATTTTCGTTATATATTGTACATACCCTTGGAATGGTGATAACAGTAGTGGTTGATGAGGGTCTGAGAAGGACCAGTTCACTTATATGACTGAAAAAAGTAAATTGCGCATTGGAACATTTATTGATGTTTGTTAACTGGGAAGTTCCAAATGGGAGGTAGGTCATATTCACTAGAAGCTTAGACAGAAAAGCTCTAACAAGCAAAATAACATATAGTAGTATGAGCAGGTTGCCAATTATAACCCATTTATTATGTGTTTGAGACATGGATGCCAGGAAATTCACCTTGAGAGGAGAAGCTTGGCATCCATGTGAAGAACACATAATTTAGGGTTATGTTCAGAGATCTGATCATAATTCATTGTAGTGCATAAAGCTTTATCTTCACCATATTCTATTAGTTTTAGTAACAAAAAAGAAGGCAAAGTGTTTTGCTGGCTTTCAAAGCTGTAAAACACTTAGTCTCTTAGCAAGTGCTGTCAGAAAGGCAGTGTAACACACAGTCCCTTATGTTTATACTTACTTTGCCATGCCTCTAATTGTCCAGATTTTCACAGAATGCCCAAATTTTTGCTTCATTTGTTTGGTCTCTTACTAAGTCCATGGTTTTCAGACAAATCATGGAGGATTGAAATCACTGAATAGTGACATACATTTGAGTTTCAGAGTTTATATCCTTCAGACAAAATGCAGGCAAACATACATCCTGCTACTCTAGCTATTTTCTATGTTTGTAGGAGGCAGGGATACCTTACTAGTTTGGTCAGCATGCAGAACCAAATCTTCTATTCTGCCACTGTCATTTGCTAGTCAGTACTTGTAGATTTTACTGCCTAAAGCAGGACCTGACCTTCACAGCTTAAGCAGAGGTGTAAGATCATGTGTCACACCACTGTAGCACCTACATGATTTGTGTTTTTCCAAATATTGGAGCATAATCACCACAATCCATGCACTACAATAACTTCAATGATGAATATGATGAGGATAATGATGGTGATGATGATATACAGAACAGCCATTGCATACAGTTAAATAAAATTCATACTAGAGCAGTAAACAGTAAAAGATTATATTCTCTGATGTGGTGGTGATTTTTGCCCAGTGCTCTAGATCATGGCTGAAAAGGGTCTGTTGATCATCTACTTACCCAGTTACCAAAATGTAATAAACAAATGCATAAATATTACATAAAATATAAAAACACTATATACATTTGCAAGTTCAAGAAAAGTGTGGTGGCCTCCTGCTGACTGAAGCCTCTTGCCCATTTGTTCTGAACTTTGCAACAACCATTCATGGTGCAGCTGTCACCAACACAGTAGTATCAGGGTATTATTTCTTTCTTTATGAACTCTAACATGCCCGTTATATGTCTTTCAAGAACTCTAGGTGTGAGTGAGATATTTATGCAGTTTGAAGTTATCATCTTTATCTGCGGTTAACACAGCAAGAGGCTCTCCGGTTCGATTCTCGGCTGGAGCTCTTTCTGTGCGGAGTCTGCATGTCCTCCCCCTGGTCAAGTGACATTTAAAAGACATGCAGGTAGGTGTGTGTATTAATGGGTGTGCCTTCTTTGAAGGTTGGGCTTCGGGCTGGCAACTTGGCACCATAAAAATCCACTGCCAGTCATTAGCGGACTGGAGTTCTGCTGTGGCGACCCCTAACTGGGAAAAGCCGAAAGACATTGCTATAACATTGCCCATAGAGCAACCCTGCCCCTCCTCTTTTTATTACATTATTTATTTTTTAAGCCCTATCCCTTTTGAACAGGTTTCTCCTACTTCATTCACTGGCCTCAGCAGATGATGCATTAGTCAGAGACGCACCTCATGACATGACCCACAATCTCTGGCCAAGGAGAGATAAGCAGGCGTTATCTGTTCATTCCTCCCCTCCTCAGCTGACTCCTCTAACATGAGGGCAACAAGTTAAACTGAGGTTAGCTGGCTCATATCAGGGCACCATCACTGTATATCACAGAGCCAGATCTCTATACATCAGCTTTGTAGTAGAGTATTTAGCAAAAGAGGAAGTCGGGGAGATGAGGAGAAAATGGTGAAAGGAAGGAAAAAATAAGCTGCTGGCAGTTACCACTAAGTGTAGAAGTAATAGAAGCAGCTGATAAAAATAGCTGAAGAATCACAGTCTGAGAAATAGACCTATCCCAGGAATATATGGTATTACAGAAGCAGAAGGGCATGGGGGTTTTTACCTAAGTCCTCTCAAGCTTGACACTAGTCCTTTAAAAGGTGCCTATTACAGCATCAGCACCAACCTCCCCAGCTTCAGGTTACTTGACACTCCTACCCTACCTTTCTGCATATCTTCATCTTGGCCGAGTCCTGTCCCAGATGAGTGAATGGATAACTGCATTCTGTAAAATGATGATCCCATAAAGTAAGCCTTCCACATATTCTACCTTCTCTGTATCTTGCAACTATCATTCCTTATCAGTACTCTGAATAAAAACA
Source organism: Protopterus annectens (assembly GCF_019279795.1). Lineage (NCBI taxonomy): Eukaryota > Metazoa > Chordata > Ceratodontiformes > Protopteridae > Protopterus > Protopterus annectens. The sequence goes on along the minus strand of NC_056744.1, from coordinate 161,623,249 downwards.
TTGAGCCATCTGATTCTCCTGTCCTCTACAGTGTTCAAGTTCAAGATGTCCATCCAGTCTTTCTAAAACAAGCCTTCCAAATAGTTTTGCAGCTTGGCAGATTTCTGTTGCAACAGTTTAACATGCTTGTTTTTTACAAGCATGAGTTGTGTTCCCCAAAATGGAATAAACTGTTCCATAAAGGGCTTATACAGGATATATGCCACATCTGCTAAATATCTGTCAGTCACTCCATTGATTAAATGACATCTTCTAAATAGGGATGTACTTGACAGTGGCCTTCCCACTTTAAATGTGATTAATATTCCTTTTCTTCAAAACTTAGAAGAATATTTTCTCTTCATTTTCCTCCAAACCACACATGTGGTCTCACCTATTTATTGTATTATTTCAGAATCGTGATCCTCAGGAACGGTACCTTTGCTGCATCTTCAGTGACTTATATTCAAGTGTTTTGAGTTGTATGCAGTGCAACCCTTACCTTGGCACCATTACTCCTGTTTGGGGTCATCTGCTTTAGAAGGGTGTGGAAGTATTTGTACATTGTAACTCGATGGAGTGCATAAATTATGCATTTTTATAAGAAACAGTTGAAAGCAAGATGTGCATAAATGAGGGATTTGCTTATGTAAGGGTCATGTTTGTTTATAAAATTGCTTCATGTCTTAGGGTGATGCTTGCATCTGCAAAATAGTGATATATCCACCAACAAGGGAGTACTGCAAACATCAGTGTCTTACAGCAATGCCTAAATTCAGGACAAGTGTAGCACTGGACATTAGGAAATCCATAGAACTAGTTAAAAATATCAACACTTCTTGATAGATCCATGTTCAAATTCCTTTTATGTTTTTGTGAATGTGATGAAAAGTTTTTTTTTTTCCTGTGCAGAATACTGTGTCAGTTTTTCAAGGCATTCTCTAAATGAGGTACTTGTATATTATTTATTTGACATTTGTTTACCGGGGTGGGCTGCAGAGGCCCGGGGAGAAAAGCTCCACATACAGTACAATACAAATGCAGTATAATCCAATACAATACAAATGACATTAGAAATATTATACAAAAATAAGTTGAAAGAACATAAAGTATGTTTCAAGACAATACAATCTATACTATACTTCTAGGACAATTCTATAGAGTTAAAACATTATAGACAATAGTAGTCACTGTCTACATAGCCTGTGAGTAGATACCGTCCAAAACTAGTATGTAGGTAGTGCAGTGTATGACATAGACTGTTTTAGTACATGAAAAAATAGAATGTTGGTTTCAGTTAGGAAACTAATAGCCAGAAAGATAGTGATGCAGAAAGACAGTGAGAGAGTTAAGAAGAACAGAGGCATTACAGACTGAGCAGTAGCTTAGGAATATGGTATAGAAACAGAGAAGGAGTTAGGAGAGCCTTCGGATCTTGCAGACTATGAGGGATTGAAATGTGACAGAAGAGGAGGATGGAGTTATTGTGGAAGAAGAGGAAGAGCTGAGCATTAGGCAGGTTTTATGCAGGCGCAGAGCCATGTATTTTTGAGATGATTTTTTAAAAAGGCTTTGAAATGGGTTAGGCCAAGCATAGACCTGGTAGCTTGAGGTAGTGAATTCCATAGTATAGAGACAGAGTATGAATACAGAGAGTGGCCTGGTTTTCTTGTAGGTTTTGAGATAGCTAAGAAATGTTTGTCTTCTGATTGTAGGGATCGATTTGGTGTGTAAGTTATGACTAGATTGGCTAGTGCAGGGCAGGCAGTAGGCTTGAAAATAAGGTTGTGCAAGGCGGATTGCTGAATAAAGGCAAGTTGGTTGGGGAGTTCAAGCCAGTTTAGTTCTAGTAGCAGTTTACAGTGGTGTGTGTGATATTTAGAGTTTGTGGCAAACTTTGTTGTAACACTGTTCCATCTTGCTTAGAGTATTAGTTTGTAAGTTAGTTAGGATAGGAGCAAGGGTATATACTGCTGTGGTGGTGCTGCTGTAGAGTTGTTGCCTCACAGTAAGACGTTCTGTTCGATTCTCAGCTAAAGCGTCTTCTGTGTGGAGACATGCGTGAATGGGCGCACCTTCATTGAAGGTTGTACGTCAGGGCTGGCAACTCGGTACGTAAAAATCTACTGCCAATCATTAGCGGACTGGAGTTCCGCTGTGGCGACCCCTAACTGGGAAAAGCCAAAAGATACAGCAGTTTTAGTTGCTGCAGTAAAGAAATGTTTGTTTCTATATGAGTCCCAGTTTTTGATAAGTTCTCTTTACATTTTGCTGTATATGGGGGTTGAATGAAAGTTTATTGTCAATGACAACTTCTAGACGTTTCGGTTTCCTGCACTGTTTCTAAGACAACATTGTCAGATGCAAGGATGTTGAAATGATCAGTGACAGGGGATGTGTTTTTGCGGTGAAGGAGTACTAGTTTAGTCTTCTTCGATTAAGAAAGAGTTGGGAATTTCTTAGCCAGGATTCAACTGCAGACTGCTGAGTTTTTGAAAGTAGTTCTGGTAATGATTGAGCAGTACAGATTATGGTGGAATCATCAGTGTTTTGAATGAGGGTTCCAGGGTGAGAGGCATTGTGAAGGTTGTTTGTGAAAATGTTGAAGAGTAGGGGTCTGAGGATGGAGCCTTGAGGGACTCCAGTAGGTTTATGCAGAAAGGGCGAGAGTTCATTGCAATGGCGGCTGGTGACTTCAAATCACAGGGGGGCTGCAGGAGACGCTGAATGGGTGGGGTCAAAGGGAAGGGGTGTGGTCAACCATAAAGGGGAGGAGCTATGCACAAAACCACAAAAAACTAACTTTAATTAAATACGCTGCCCTGGGTGGCAAACCATCATTATGAAAGTCCAAACAAGACAAAAATAAGTGTAGAAGAATAAAAATATTTCAATGCATTGGCTGTATGACAGCTTACTTAATATCTAGATGGAAACAAAAGGTTGTGAGGCATGAAAAAATAAATTACTTTTTAAATACATTACTGGAATGCCAGTCAAAATCAAGTATAAGAAAAACCAGAAGCACTCAACTCAAACCACTTCTCCTTGCACTGCAGTTCTAATTATAATATATTCAGCTTTATTAAAGTACCAAGCAACATGCTGAAAGTAGAAATCTATGTGATGCCACCACTTGTAAAAATGTTTCTTATCCAAAAGACCTGCTGCCTGACAACTTGTTTCATGGGGAAAACATGATAAAAGTAAAATTGAAAAGCAAACAAGAAACAAGCTCAAGATACATTGCTTAAAGGATTACTGTACAGGTTATGGACCACACATGATTGGCATTCTGTTTAGTTTACGGGTAAAGTCTGTAGAGATGACTGGAAGTCTCCAACAAGTGTAATGAGCTTTTTAAAATAATGGAATCCTGTCCTTTAATACCCAAGGCTTATGCATTATCTAGTCAAGTATTCTCTGCATGGCAACAACAGAAAGGCTTTCAATGTTGGCAATTCTTTAACAGTATGCTTATTAAAGCTTACTTGCATCTTACGATGTCAGACAAGCTTACCTTATGGTCATTAAAGCATTGCTACTTAAACACAGAGCAACAGGCACTTTGAGTAATAAGCATAAATCTGAGTAATAAGCATAAATCAACAGTACAAAAATATGACAGAAACCAGACCATTCTGCAAAATCAAGGACAGATGAAAAGCCACTGTAGTACTTATGCAGTGTCTCCTCCCCATCCAAGGTAGATACAACTACTCCTTGCCTTGCTTGGACACATCCAGAGTCACTACATGGGGGAGTGGGGTGCAACAAGCATGTCACAATTTGAAATCTCTCTGGCTGACTGTGATGGCCCTGACACATTTGTCATACCTCTCAACCTCAAGAGCAAGAAATCTGGACAAAGCCATACACAGAAGTGGGACAAAGGCACAACAATAAGGACAATTTTTAAATATTGCTCTAATAAACTTAGAAAGATAATAGAATAGGTCTTGCATTAGTATGAATTTTCTGAAGGGTATAAAATCTGAAACTCAAATGTCTGTCATTTTCTAACTTCAGTCTTTAGTGATTTGTCACTAATTTGCCAAAAACACAATTTTATGAAAAATGGACCAAAAATGTGATGCAAAAATATAAAATAGACACACAATACAGCTGCTACCTGTCAAAGAAGGGACACTTTAATATTAGTACTGCTACCTTGAGCAGCTGACAAAATAAAAGAATCTACATGCATTTCAAGTAATCTATAACTTTGATTATTACAGTTATTTCTTAATTGTAAACCCTCCATGTTTTCTTCCAAAATTGCTATTTTTGGGAGGGATTATTAGGGGAAGAGCAACATTTTGAGCCAAAATTGGGGACAGTTGAGAGGTTGGCTATGCCTAATTCTATAAAGCAATTTATTTGCATGTACCTCTCAACCTGTTAATGCAGTAAATCTGAACAAGGCCAAATATATTGGGGGCACATATAAACAGTACTAAAATTGCTCTTGTATAAATTGAGACAGTTGATAGAACGGCTCTTACTTTAACATGCATTTTTATGAAGGTTATGAAGTCTGAAACTTATTATTTAGTGACTTCTGGCAAATCATTTAGGAATTAAAACTACAAATTTTATGAACAACAAACCAAAAATAAGAAGCAAAAATCTATTCATTCTTTGAAAAGCTGGACAGTTGGGAGGTATAGTTCAGCTGGGCCTGTCTGAGTTTGCTGCCCTTCCCGACAAAATAATGGTTGAACTGGAGCCTCTGCAGCCATTCCAATTAACCATTACTTGGCTATTTCACTCCATTTACCATAAACACTAATGTGCATACTGCTTTACTTCAATGATTGGACTTCATTTGAAAGTTTTATTTTGTATTTTACAGCACAAACATTAAGTCATCTGTTAAACAAAGCAATGCAGTCTCACAATGAAAACTTAGCATTAAAACTTCTCTGCCCTTGAAACTCACATTCATTGAAACAGCATTGAAACCCACATTCAAAGAAAATACATTTTGCCAGTGGCAGATAAAGATTAATTTTGGGCTGTTTTGAATCATAGGCCCCTTGCATATGAAACATACATGTGCTCTTTGATACACCTTCCTCATTGTACTAAAATTATATTCCTTGTACAATACAGTACACTTGTTAGAGGGTGTTTTAAATTTGTTTTGAACATTTTTCCAGTAAGCAATGAAACAAAACATATGCACCCATAATGGCAAAACTGCCCAGTTGAGAACATTTAACATAAAAAAGTCTACTCAGACTTCCACAGTCCACCATTATTAGTAAATATACACAATTCTACAGTCCACCATTATTAGTAATATGCACAATTCCACAGTCCACCATTATTAGTAAATATGCACAATTCTACAGTCCACCATTATCAGTAAATATGCACAATTCTACAGTGCACCTTTATCAGTAAATATGTACAATTCTACAGTCCATATTCAGTGAATTCAGTTCTTGCCATAGCTGTCAACCTTAGCACAAAACCTGGGCCGAAGCCAATAATGGGGAATACAGTCCCAAAAATAGGGACACATTTAAAATATTCATCTTATAAACTTAGAAAATTGCTAGAAAAAAGGTTGTGCTACTATGTATTCTGAAGAACATGAAGTTTGAAATTCAAATGCGGTCAATTTTACTGCGGACAGAACAAAAACAATTTTCAGCAGAGGCCTTGAGGGATTAATACTGCAGACACATCTTTGTAAAATGGCAGGGCACCAGAGCAAATCCACACAAACACAGGGAGGAGATGCAGACTCCACAGAAGCCACCCCAACCAAGAATCAAACCAGAAAACCTATAGCTGTGAGGCAACAATACTACCACTGCACCATCAAATCTGCAAGGAATTAAACATTCAGAAACCTGAAGTCTGAAATTCAAATGCCGGTCAATTTTACTGCGGACAGAACAAAAACAATTTTCAGCAGAGATGCAGGGATTAATACTGCAGACACGTCTTTGTAAAATGGCAGGGCATCAGAGCAAATCCACACAAACACAGGGAGGAGATGCAGACTCCACACAGAAGCCACCCCAACCAAGAATCAAACCAGAAAACCTATAGCTGTGAGGCAACAATACTACCACTGCACCATCAAATCTGCAAGGAATTAAACATTCAGAAACCTGAAGTCTGAAATTCAAATGCCGGTCAATTTTACTGCGGACAGAACAAAAACAATTTTCAGCAGAGGCGCAGGGATTAATACTGCAGACACGTCTTTGTAAAATGGCAGGGCACCAGAGCAAATCCACACAAACACAGGGAGGAGATGCAGACTCCACACAGAAGCCACCCCAACCAAGAATCAAACCAGAAAACCTATAGCTGTGAGGCAACAACACTACCACTGCACCATCAAATCTGCAAGGAATTAAACATTCAGAAAACTGAAGTCTGAAATTCAAATGCCTGTCAATTTTATTTAACATTTGTTAATCAGGACAGTCTGACTTGGAACAAAAAACAATTTTCAGCAGAGGCCCAGGAAGAAATAATGCAGACATGTCTTTGTAACATGGGAGGACACAAAAGCAAACCCACACAAACACAGGAGAAGATCGGACCCCACAAAGAAGGAACCCCAGCCAAGAATCAAACCTGAGAACCTGCAGCTGTGAGGCAACAATGCTACTACTACACCATCAAATATCAAGCATTGCAACATTTACAAACCACAGATATTATGAGGAACAGATCAGATCAAATATGAGGCAAAAATCTGCAATTTTTTTACAAATGGTGGTGGGTAGGGAACTCAAGTCTTTAACACCTGCATACAGGGTACAGGGTTCAAGCCTGAGGTATTCCCTACCACACCACCATGAGCACCTGGGGCATTTACACACACACACACAGTTACAAGCACCAGCTAACACATACACAACTCCAGTTATAAGCACCAGCTAACACATACACAACTCCAGTTACAAGCACCAGCTAACACATACACAACTCCAGTTACAAGCACCAGCTAACACATACACAACTCCAGTTACAAGCACCAGCTAACACATACACAACTTCAGTTACAAGCACCAGCTAACACATACACAACTCCAGTTACAAGCACCAGCTAACACATACACAACTCCAGTTACAAGCACCAGCTAACACATACACAATTCCAGTTAAAAGCACCAACACATAAAGTTAAATGCACCATACACTTAACTGTCTGTTCTCCATACCATATCCTGCCCGCGCAATACTCACAAAGACCCGCGAGATCCCAGTAAAGCTCCTTCCCGACGACGAGATCCCAAGCTCCCTCCCAAGACTGTTCTGGCTGTTGCTGTTGCAGTCTGGATGCGATATATCCTCCCAGCATGTCTGTGCACTTTAAAAGTGCACAGACGTCTCCTTGCGTCCCTCTATGGGTCCTGCCTTGAGCATGCGCATAGACCGACGGTAGTTGGGACTACTGCGCGAATTCTATCTTTTTTTAATTTGAGGGGGCTGCAGTCCGGCAGCCCGATGCCACGAGCCACCCCTGGTTCATTGGACCATTTCACTGCTTCTTACTGTGTTACCTGAGAAGCCCTAGTTAGTTAGTGTGTTCAATAGTAAGGGGTGAGACACTGTCAAAAGCCTTGGGGAGATCAAGAAAAACTGAAGCTATATAGAATCCTGCATATTTGGCCTTGTTTACAGTATCAGTAAAGGATAATGGAACTGTAGCTGTGCTGTGGCTGGGTCTGTAGTCATATTGGGTTTGGGTTAAACTGTTTTGCAATAGGTATTGCATTACCTGCTGATTGATACCTCTCTTGAGAATTTTGGTTATGGATGACAAGATGGGTATAGGACAGAAATTGGACTGTTCAAAAGAGTTGCCTCCTTTGTGGATGGGGTCATATATGAGATTGTTTCCATATGATAGGTACTTCTGATTCAGATAAAGACCTATTTATAGGGATACTGATTGGGTAGGCAAATGAGTTAGCAGCCAGTTTGAGGTAGTATGGGGGAGATTGTCAGCTAAGGTAGAGTAGGGTTTTAGTTTTTGTAGCAGTTTCTTAATGGTGTCAGTGGGTATGGGCTGAAATGAAAATGGGGTTTGTATGACATTTTGTTGAGTAGGGGGTTAGTTATGACAGGGTTAGAAGTATTTGATGGTCTAGGGTTGGTGTCCGAAAAGATTGAAGGGTGGGGGGGGGGGTTCATTGTTGTCCGAAAAGATTGAAGGGTGGGGGGGGGTTCAGCATTAGGGGTGTTAGTAGGTCTGATACTGTTTTTATGAAGTGCTTGTTAAAATTTTCAGCTATTTGTGATGGAGGGGTATCAGGTGATACATATTAAATCCAAGTAATGCCATTAAAGTCACCAATACCTACATTTTTACCCCCTTTCCTCATGCACACAGCTAATACAAAAAAGGTTGAATATTTAATGCTATATAGGTTAGATAAAAAGCAAAAATGGGAGGGGAGGAGGAAAAGCAAGCTGTTGTAAAACTGAAATGAGTTGTCAGTGAAAGTAGCTGACTTGCAGAACATGCCTGTGAGACATACCGCCAGTGCTGTCATTAGTAGGACCAGTCCTGCACTGGAGTACCTGTTATTCCACTACACATTCGGCCTCCAGCAAGCTGGCGAGTCTTGCCTGATGATGAGGTCTGCTGCTAGAATAGCATCCAGGGAGCATGGTGTGTACTTAAGAAAGTCTGAGTCTATCTCACAGACGTTGGCCTTGAGCTGTATTCTGAATACAGTGGGTCAACTCACATATTAAACACTGACCTTTCTTGCAGCTGCATCTGAATAATAGTAGCTGCCTGGGAACATAATTACTGAAGTGGGATGACTGCTGTAAAAGCCATTAGCAAACTGAGAATAGGGTGAAAGTTTTATAGTATGATGATTAATTCAGGAAGAAAAAGTACCTGTGTAGTACAATGATTTAATGAAGTTATGGAAGGACTGCAGCAAAACCCAGCCTGTGGCTGCACGTTTGCTTATTTCTATACTGATACAGACTTTATTACAGGGGTCTGCTTATTGATTGCATCAGTCTTTGCCCCCGTAAAGTCAGAGTGCATGTTACAGACTTAAGGATGCAGGCTGCTTGCAGGACAACACATTTAACTTCTAAAACTACTACAGGCACAAGAGAGCAGAGTGGAGATTGTATGTAATTGAACACACACACACACACACACACACACACACACACACACATATTCAGTGAGTAATCAGACTAAAGTCTTGTAACACTCTTCAAAAGCTGTTTCTGAACCTCATTGGTTTAATGTCAGATAGCAGTTTCATTGACCTGGAATTAGTAGGTTCATAGGTTCTCTTTACACTTATAGACAAGTAGACTATAGGGAAGCACAGTCATATCACCCAGTATTGGTGAGAGATTAACATTGCCCCTAACAAATACAAAAGAAAAATTGTATTCACACATCCAGACATACAGACTAATTCTAAAGGTTGCTAGGGAAGTACCCTGCTTATGTTATGTAAGAGGAGTATATTCGGTAAATGGGGATACTTTTGGTGAGATACCTGCTGTGCCAGCTGCCATTGTTAATGTGGTTGTATAGGTTTAGGTCTCTACGGCGGGGCTTTGCTTAACCACTGTTTCTGTGTAAATGAAGGATTTCAAAAAGTGAAGATTCATTCACAGCACAGAAGACTTAGTAGCAATCACTCCTCGGGAGCCTATATGAGACCGATTATTTTTACTACTAAGAGTATTAAGACCTAAAGTCGTTTTATTTATCTATTTAAATTTGTTGACTGGGAGTGTCCGACTGGACGTAAGTCCATTTTCAGTGGAGACCCAGGGAGAAAAGCTCCACATTTAAATATACAGACAGTAATTACATTGGATTTACATAGCAGTTAACAGTTTGATCAACATAGCAATTAACAAATACAAACATAGTTACAGATGAAGAACATAGTACATCAGTAGACAACTAGAATCATTATTATCTGTGAAGTACATAACAGACTTTAACAATTGTTACAATAAGAAGTTCCTGCTGTATAATAAGTAGTTAGGCTTATGAGCATCCGAGCTTGCTATAATCAAGGTAGTTAGTGGGGTGGAAAGAAAGGTAGAGGGTGGATTGGGTGGGTGATATTAGAGGGAAGTTGCAAGGGCATAGCCAGCATGTTTTTAGGTTTGTTTTTAGTAAAGTTTTGAAGTGGGTGCATGATGGTACGGAGGTAATTGTGGGTGGAACTCAGGAGGGAGTTACATAATTTGGCTATGGCACAAGAGAATAGTCCTTCTCCAGCAGAGTTATTGGCTTTAGTGACCTGCAAGTGATTTTTGTTGCTGGATCTTAGTGGTCTGGTGGTGCGATAGGGTGGGAGTAGATTCTGAAGGGATGGGACTTTTAGTGGATGGTTTACTAGTTTGTGGGTGAGTGTGAGTTGATACCATTAAAGAAGGTGAGGGAGTTCAAGCCAGCCCAGTTCAGCAGGTGAGAGACAGTGGTGACTATGGTAGATGCCCCTGTGGTGAATTTGGCGATTTTGTTGTAGCAGGTCTCGAGCTTGTTTAGATCGCATTGCATTAGGTTGGCATAAAGTAGGGTGGAGATAAGGTGGGAATTTGCTACTGAAATCTTTGCTGCTTTGGTGAGAAGTTGCTTATTTCTGTATAACACTCCTAGTTTTTTGTGGACTTTTTTTATGGTCATGGATATGTGAATGTCAAATTTTAGTTTGTCTAGTTCCACTCCTAGCAATTTGGTGTGTTCTTCTGGGTGTACAGTGGTGTTGTCTTTTGCTGTGATGTTAAAGTGAGAGTTGTTTTGAGTATGTTTGGTGGGTTGGAAGTTGAGTAGTTTAGTTTTGTTTGGGTTGAGTATTAATTGGGCATCGGATAACCAAATTTCAACAGAGGAAACGACTTCCTGTGTGACTTTTTGCATTTTGGGTAGGGACTGGGCTGAGCAGATGATGGGTGAGTCATCTGCGTATTGTATGAGTGTGCCATGTTTGGTGGCAGAGACTAGATTATTGGTGAAAATAAAGAAGAGTAGGGGTCCAAGGATGGATCCTTGGGGAACCCCTGTAGAGACAGGTAGTTGGGGAGATATGTCATTCTACATACAACGGATTATTGGTGGTCAGACAGGTAACTCTGAAACCAGTTGGTGACTGATTGAGAGAAGGATAGGTTATTGAGGACAGAGATGAGTTGTTTGTGTGGGACCATGTTGAATGCTTTAGATAAGTCTAGGAAAGTAGCAGAGGAGAGATAGTCATTGTTTTTATGCTGAAGGATAGTGTTAGTAAAGGAGAGTAAGGCAGTGGTGGTGCTATGGTTTGGTTGGAAACCATGCTGAGTATTGGAAAGGAGGTTGTTAGTAAGGAGGAAGTCTGAGACCTGAGAGTGAATGCATCTCTCTAGTATTTTGGAGAGTGGAGAAAGAATAGCTATGGGGTGGTAATTGGTTAGTTCTGTGGAGGGGCCACCTTTGTGGAAGGGAATACATGTGATACTTTCCATAGTGTGGAAACATAACTTTCTGACAGAGATCAGTTAATCAAGATGGATACTGGGTAGGCTAGAGCATCAGCTGCGATTTATAGGTATTCACTTGGGAGGTTGTCTGCTGCTAATTTGGTGGGCTTAAGTTTAGTTAAGAGTTTTTTTTATGTTGGAGGTAGAAGCAGGAGAAAAAGAGAAGACAGCGGGGAGATTACTAGTTGAAGATGTGGGTTGGAGGGGAGGGGGGTTGTGTTGTCTAGCTGGTGATAGTATGGTTTGTGTGAGAAAACATTGCATTTATTTTTGTAGCTTGGTGAGGTACATGCTGAAAGGTGCCAATGATGGGTATAATAAAGGAGGAATAGAATGGGACTGTAGCTTCTCTGGGTCTTGAGGTGACACCACAAGGAATACGTTATGTATGGTAGAAAGGCTGTATAACAACAGAGATATGGTGCGAAATTAGTTTGTTATCATCTTTAGAATCTTAGTCCCTGATGATGGCGTTAGACTTAAGTGTAACATTATCTATATATTTATGCAGTGGTGATGCTAGATTTACAAAACTAGATTTTGCTCAATTTATTTGCATTGAGTCTATGAATAACACTCAGAATATTTGTTTGGTCCAGCTCCTGCTGGAAAATTTGAGTATCAGAATGGGATTTGATAACAGCCCCCACTTTGCAATAATCAGGAAAAACTTGCTTGACCATAGCCCCTTGATATTAGCTTTCATTGCACAGACGTGTAGGCCAAAGAGGTGAGGGTTCAGGACACAGTCCTGTAGGGCTTTAGTGGTATAGAACAAAGAGCTGATACCCCAGACATTAACAATATAGGTTCTATCAGATAGCCAATTAGCTGTCCAGAAAACTCTTATTGTTTAATGTTGAGTTGAGAGAGTGTATGCATATAATCTCACTGTAGGAACAGTGTCAAAGGCTTTGGAAAGGTTCAGACAGGCAGTGCAGGTTACATACCCTGTATTTGTGGCCTGTGTAATCTTTTGAAGCATGTAACTAGACTGAGCAGACATGACCTGCCTTTCACAAAGCCAAATTAGTGTGTATATATGTCAAAGGATACAAGATCAGCTGTGTCATTGTTTATTAGTTGAAATATAATGCATTCTGTAGCCTTGCAAATAATACTAGTGACACTAATAAGCCTGTAATTCCTAGGGTCAGTAGAGGGTCAACCTTTAGGAAAGGGCACCAGATCAGCCATTCTCCACACCTATGGTCTAGAATCTGAGGAAAGACACAAGTTGAAGAGTTGATGGAGAGGTTTAACTAGGTGGGACTTAATGCTTCTTGTCAGCCATATAGGTACATTTTCAGGACCCATGGAAGTAGTATTTTTAATTTTGGAAAGTACGAGAAGGACTTGTTCCAAGTGATTTTGGTAGCTGACTTTGTCATGCAGAGGAAGCATGTTACTGGCAGAAACTGAAAATATATGTACAAGAAATAACAGTTTTTGTTGAAAATTGTTTATACAGGGCAGCCTGATACACAAGAAGTGATATTTTGATTTGCTGTGCTGTGGATGGTGGGGGTAGACAGGTTTGGTCAGGTAAGACCAGTATTATAAAGCAGTGCTTATCCCATGCAGATAAAAAATCACTGTGTTGTTCAGTTGTAAGATAGTCCAGGTTTCTGGAATGTCTCAGGTTGCAGACTTCACATGTATAGGATTCTGGTACGCATTTCTGATTCCTGTCCTGCTGTGAGAATATGCAAGCAATGGATAGGGTTGTAATATATGTATTACATTTTACAAAGCTATTTTCTGTTCTAGTAGATTGTTAAAAATATATGTGGTGTGCACATGAGCTGATCACTAACGCTAAGTCCTCCCCCACCCAATGCTAAACTTACAAAATGTTCTCAACAAAACTATGGACCTTTATTCCTGGATAGCTCTCAATAAACCTGATATCATTGCTGCCATCGAGACCTGGCTCAAACCAAATATAAAAGATTCAGAAATCCTCTCTCCAGGCTACAATGCAATAAGGACTGATAGACTCCACAAAAAAGGAGGTGGTATAGTACTACTTAACCCTAATATATACAATATATTCCAATACAGACATCATCCCACAATTCTCTAATGCTGAAATTCTGGTCTCCTTCCTAAAAAGAAATGAGTAAAAAAATGTAGGTATTTTAGTCCTTTATATTCCCCCTGGCAATAACATACCAGTACTGGAATAAATACTATCTTGCATCTCTAGCACTATTAAAAATGAAACCATCATTCTGGGTGATGTAAATATTAAATAGTTAAATTTTTGTTTTAAATTTCCATCCTGAAATATAAACCTATTTCATTTTACTCAATGTATCACCTCTCCAACAAGATCTAATAATAGTACTGTGGAGGGAACCATCCTAGGCTGGATATTAGTTTCTGATCCCACTAAGATCTCCTCAGCCAGTCTTCTCCCAAATTCTGTAAGTGACCACCTCCCAGTCTTTGTTCATCAAATAGCACCCTCCCTCCACAGGCAGCATCATTACAAACATGTTAGGAATCTTACCAATTTTAACCTATAGATTTTCACCAGTATACTAAAAATTATGAATTGAATTAACTTAAAATATCTTCCTCTAGATGATGCACTGGTGTACTTCAACACAACCTTTTTAGAAACAGTCTTGAACTCCCTAGAGTAAAAAGGGTGATAACCAACCATGCTACATGGCTAACCAAATCTACTAAAGAACTATTGATAACTAGAGATAAACTTGGAAATAGTGGCAAAAACTTACAAAACAAACTCCCTCAGACCTATTGAGATTCAATCAGCTCCATAACCAAGTGCAAAGACTAGTATCCAAAGACAAAAAAAGAGTACTATTTAAAACTTCAAACAAACCAAAAGTAGAATCCCAAAAAATTCTGGACATCTATAAGATCACTTTTAAACCCTGCCATAAAAAGTAACCTGTGTCCACACCCAGGCAAAACACCAGAACAAATAGCCAGTCTCTTCAACTCACACTTCATAAATTCTATAGCTAACATCACTGCTAACTTTCCACAACTCTACTCTAGTACAAATTATACTGGAATAGCCGCACTACCTCATCTCTCTCAGTCCCCCTCCTCTACTACCTCATTTTCAGATGAATCAACAATGAATGCTTCACCCACATTCTCACTTACTACAACCCCAACTTCTACTATAAAAAGGCTACCTCTCAAGCTAAAACCTAGCTGTAATGCAGACGAGCTTCCCACTGAATATCTAAATCTTGCCGCAGAAGCCATTGCCTACCCTGTTAGTATACTACTCAACAGGCTCATCTACGAGTCATACATCCCAAAACTTTGGAAAATAGCTTTTATTCTACCCCTTCAAAAGGGAGGCAACTTGACTGATATCTCAAACTACCAGTCTATAACCCTTTTATCTCCTGTCTCTAAGCTCCTTGAAAAATGCATACACATGCAACTCCTGCATTTCCTCCTTGAGAACCAAATCCTATCTCCAACCCCAACATGGATTCAGACCAAGCCATAGCACTACAACTGCCTTAATATCCTTCATGTACACAGTCAATAAAGTCAGAGACTCGGGAAAATTGTATCCACCCTATTTCTTGACTTATCAAAAGCCTTTAATACAGTATTTCACCCACTTCTTTTAAGTCATCTCTCAAATACTGGTCTAGAAACCCCCTCTCCATTGGTTTTCTAGTTACTTATCAGACAGACAGGAGGCAGTTAGATGGCAAAACTCTTTTTCACCATATCTTCACACCGCTACTGGTGTTCCCCAAGGCTCTATATTAATATCTTTATTAATCATCTTAACTCTTCATTAAGTCAGGGGTCTCTCATACAATATGCAGATGAATCTACTAGTATATCCTCTGCAGACAGTACAACAGATCTACAACAAATCACTCATTCGGCATGTACTTCCCTAGAGACCTGGTTGTACAATAACAATTCGTCTCTTAGTCCCAACAAAACCAAACTTATTTTATTTATCCACAATAAAAACACTTCAGTAAATAAATCTCTGTTCACTGTACTTTCTCAGAGTATCACAAAACTTGAAGTAGTTAGCTACACTGAGTTGCTACGAGTAATAATTGATGAAAGCCTCAGATTTGACCTGCACATACAACACAACATAAACAGAACTCATCAAAAACTAGGTATTCTTTACAGGCATAAACCTTTCCTTTCTCCTCCCACTAAACATGTACTTGCTACCACTTATCTGCTTCCCTCTCATATCTATGGTGCCCCCTTGCTTACTAACCTGCTGTCCTCCCTAAAAACTAAACTCGAAACATGTTATAACAAGATTTCCAAGTTCGCAACGAATGCTAGACAGTCTGTCCACCATTGGACATCCCTGCACTTTCTTAAATGGATTGAACTCCCACACTGTCTCACCTATCTGCAGTTAACTATAGCTCACAAAATAATTTTCAGACCCTCAGATTGTCCTGCTCTAAGCTCTTTATTTACTCACAATCTTCCAAATAGGTTGCTTAGATCTGAAAACAGCACCTTTTGCAAGTCCAGAAGCCAAACCTACCTGCAGGCCAACTACTTTACTCTTGTGTTGTAGCCAGAGCCTGGAATGCCTTTCGATTAATAATTCATACCATTCAGTCATGCTTCTTTCAAAACTTCTTTGCATGAACACCTCTCTACTAACTGGATCTGCATCTGTACTAAGTCTCCTTCTTTTATAACCTGACTGACATCTTCCACTTGTCTATACTCATATCTCAAAATGTCTCCATCAAATAAGTGTCTTTAGATAACGTAACTACAATTACAATATAAATTCTTGCATATTGTAACCTTTTCACTTTTATTTGAACTTTTTGTAATCTTAAGAATGCATTGCTAATGTTTGTCTTTACTTTTATTTTTCATGTAAATCTTTTATTGGCTGTATAATGTTATATTTTTGTGTAAATTTTCACATTGTTAATTCTGTTAAATGTTCTATGTTTTATGGAACTTTTCTCCCTGGGCCTTCACTGAAAATTGGCCGTTACTGGTCCAGTGAAACAACCTGGTAAACAAATGCCAATAACTAACTAACTAACTAACTAAATATGTCTGCATAATCATATCCTTGGAATATGTATGACCATGAATTCAAGTACCAATAGAGCCTGAATGTATCCACAACTTAAAAAGAAAAAGTAAAAAGTCATCAACATGTATAAGCCATATTGCTGAAACACTTGATGTCCTTACGGGATCATTTGCATGTATCCCATAGGACACTATTACAAGAGGTTCAAGGTATCACACAGTGCAAACTTTAGCTTGGCTAGGTTTTTCTTTTAGTTTTTACATAATGTGAATTTGGAATACCAGTTCATTCCCAAGTACTGTTCCTTTCCATCTGGTACTTCACTTAAAAGTCTTTTTTCTTCCTTCTTCTCTGCTGCTTAATCTTTGTAAAATAACAGTGTCAGAAAAAGGTATGTTTATTAATTCTTCTATACTGTTGTTTCGGGAAGGCACTTAACGACCACAGTTCATGGATTTAGCTATCTGCTCAGACATAGTTTTGTGAATATGTGTAAAACTGAGTTCATCAGCTAAGTGTAGAAAATTCTGATTTTTTTTTAAATATCAGTACCATCAAATTATTCATAAGAAAACCATAAAAAATAAGGAATTCAGAGAAGTAGATGTGGAACTTTTTTCCATTGTTATGAAAGGTATTGTTGCATTCATCTCTCCTTATTTGCTAAAAGCAGCTTTGATATAGTCAGTTTCCAGCAAATAACTATATAGATGACATTAACTGATCAAAATGCATAATTTTTCCTAAAAATGTACCTTTTTTCCCCTGGGACGAAGATACACTGCAGGGTATATTATCATGTTGTAAATGTCCTAGTTAGGTTCTTTAAGTACTTAGCTTGATATATTATGACTTCCACTGCAGTGAATTTAGACCTTTTTCCAAGTACAATACACTCGTTCACATACTGTTTAATTAAAATGTAGACACCGTCTGCCTCCCAGATGATTACGTCCTATTGCTGAAAGGCCAGATTAATGGAGACATCTGTACTTAAATAGACTAAACCTGCACCGTGCTTCTGCGACCTTTCACTTTTGCTGTCTTGT